>NC_042615.1:691658492-691977242 GCF_901001135.1 Rhinatrema bivittatum
ATAGGTTGTAAAAAAAAAAAAAAAAAAACCTCTCTCAGCAAGAATTCAAATAATGAACACTTTGGGAAAAGAATTCCTGTTTTCAACTCATGATTAACAATTCACGGCTGCATAGTGGGAAATGCATTCAGGATTCTCATTCCCTAAGTCCCCTCTTCAGTTGCTTGTGCTGTCCTCGTTCTAATTTACAGGTATCAGTGTGGTTCCTTCACAGGATTTTGATCAGTAGTAGCACTCCTCATGAAGAGAAGAACACCTAACTTAGGGAGCTTTTGAAAGTTTTAACACTAACACCTCCTCTGCAACCACATCAAAAATTAAAAAGGGAGTCTCAACGGTCTTAACTACCCTACTGTTTATGCTAATACCACTGCTTCAAACTGTCTTGGCATTCATGTGACCCATCTTCCTTTACAAGAATAGGGAAAGGAACATCCAGGGTCATGGTCCCCCTTCTCTATGAGTGGTATTCAATAGGCCTGTGCCTCTCCCCCACCCAAAAAAAAGCTCCTTCATACAAATTTAAAAGTGCTGGGCCAAAAAGTCCAAAGAGGCAGATTAGCCCCCTCCCCCACCGGCAATTCAAATGTTATGTCCTTAAGAAGCCCCCTCCTCATCCAACTCCCCCTCCCATCCTTACCTCCCCTGGCAGAACCCCCAGATAGCAAAGGCCGCTAAGCTGCAGTACATCACACCCCCCCCCCCCCCGGTGGTGTCTGTCATTGCGTCGACAGCAATGGAGTGTGTATGTGACTGTAGGAATTTCGTCCTGGATGTTGCTCAGATCAAGTGCACTGTCTAGAAGTCATCTCGTGCTTCAATTATCTCGTGCTTTTTAATTTTCAGAACAAACTGTAGTGTGAACAGTAGATTTTTTTTTTTTTCCCTGTATGATAATTTTGTACTAATCCAGTGGGCCCCAATGTTATTGTTTCTCCCCATTGGAAAAACCCCAGCACTCCGCAGCACCCGTGTGTGCCCCTCCACAGTAACCCAGAAGGATTACATTAGCAACAGCTTGCAAAGAGAAAGCACGCATATACTTTCCCTTTGAAACTTGCCTCGGACGTTAACACCTGCCTTTCAGGCAGGAATGTTTTCTTTGTATTTTCAAGTCCACTAATTTTCCAGTCTACACACACTATTTTCCAATCCTGCCCTCAGCAACGCCTCCCCAGTCACTAAAAGTCTGCATATGCTGTACAGAGGGAGGGCAACTTTCAGAGAGCCATCTTATGAGTGTAAATCACTAGCCACCCAAGTAAATGGCTTTGAATATTAACCTCTGAAAGATTTAGGGGCCGATTCACTAAAGTTACGTTAAAAAATGTGTTTGCTTTATTATGAATGTGTCGGTGGTATAGCTACGGGTGGGCCAAGGCCCACCCACTTTTCATTCAGGTCCACCCAGATATATTTTTTTTTTTTTTGCGGGACACTGTGGCCACTAGAAAGCAGGCAACAGAGGTGCAATGCAGCACCCAGGGGAGAAAAAAAATATCAATGAGATTGAGAAGGAAGGAAGGAACTCCCGACGATTACCTTACTGGCACTGCTCAGAACAAGGAGACCATCTCAGGAAATTGGCAGGATTCCCAGCAGCAGCTGACCGTGCTGAGAAGGCTTGGTGCTAGGCTACGTCTCCCAAGAGGAGTCTGCGTGGAGGGGCCAACATTCGCGGCAGTGTTGCAGAGGTCGGAGGAGCATGTGGGCAAAGGGCAGTGCAGAACCCGGACTAGTGCCAGCGGGAGCAACAGCGTCAGGTGAGCGATGCAGGCGAGGCACGGCACTCGCTGCCTTGTGGCACCACAACTTTCCAATTTTCTTAACCTTGAGTTAAGCACTCAGCTGGCAGTAATCAAAGAAGGAGAGGCCCCTGGACTGAAGCCAGATAGAGGAGGGGGCAGTGAGAAATGAGTGCAAGGGGGGCCAAAAGATTTGCTTGAAGGGGGAGGGGAGGAGTGAGTGTGAGGGGGCCAGCAGGATAAGTGTGAGGGGGACAGAGCCAGGCTTTTAGTGGTGGTAGGGGGGGGGGGGGATGAGAGTGAGGCTGTTTGTGACAGATGAGTGGTGTAGGGGGATGAGAGTTTTTCATCCCCTATGCCCCTCCCTGTTCTCAGCAGTTTCTCCTCATCTCTGTCTCATCATGGGAAGGAGGGTCATTGATAAGACACCTAGAGGCAGTGGTTGCCAAAGTAATAGGAATAGCTGAGAAAATTACATAAGTGCATAATAAAATAAAGGTAAAAAAAAGTGGGCAAGAACAAGATCAATGCTCAGGTTCTAGTGCTGGTCCATATTGCAACAAATCAAATCACGAGCGCACTATTAACCTGCCCTTGGACGCGCGTTTTCCCTTACCCCTTATTCAGTAAGGGGAGGAAAAAGCGCGTCCAACCCGCGGCACCTAATAGCGCCCTCAACATGCAAATGCATGTTGATGGCCCTATTAGGTATGTGCGCGGGATACAGAAAGTAAAATGTGCAGCCAAGTCGCACATTTTACTTTCAGAAATTAGCGCCGACCCAAAGGTAGGCGCTAATTTCTTCCGGCACTGGGAAAGTGCACAGAAAAGCAGTAAAAACTGCTTTTCTGTGCACCCTCCGACTTAATATCATGGCGATATTAAGTCTGAGGTCCCAAAGAGTAAAAAAAAAGTTAAAAAAAAAAAATTTGAATTCGGCCCGCGGCTGTCGGGCCGAAAACCGGACGCTGAATTTTGCCGGCGTCTGGTTTCCGAGCCCGTGGCTGTCAGCGGGCTCGAGAACAGACGCCGGCAAAATTCAGCGTCGGCTGTCAAACCCGCTGACAGCCGCCGCTCCGGGCTAAAAGGAGGTGCTATGGACGCACTAGTGTCCCTAGCGCCTCCTTTTGCCAGATTCTACCGCACCACCTCATTTGCATACTGTATCGCGCACACCGGCAATTGGCTGGTGCGCACGCCGGGAGAGCAGGCATTCGTCCGCTCTCCCGCGTTTTTACTGAATCGGCCTGTGTGTTTGAGGGAAGAAGATAGATGGAGAGAAAAGAAACAGAAAAAAAGACAATAAGAAAGGAATTGGCAAAAAAATATGAAAGGGAAGGTGGAACAAAAAAGCTGTAACCAACCAAATAGAAAACTAAGATCAGACAGCAAAGGTAAAAAAAAAAAAAAATTACTTCTTACTGATTGGCACATGTAATCTTTGGGAATATGCAAGAATAGCACTTTCTCTACGGATCTCACAATGTACGAGATCAGCATGGAGAAAGTGGAAGCCCACGGGGCCTGCACAGAGGAGACAGCAGGATGGGCTTCAGTGTTAGTAGCAGCAATCGGCACCTCCCCAATAGCCATGCGGCAGCAGTGACAGTGACAGCAGAGGAATGAGAGAGGCTCCGAGGTTCCTGGCAAAAGAAATACATTTCATTTGTTTTTAACCTTTAACCTCTGGTTTGCTAGTAGACTGAATTACTGTGTCTCGAAATTGTTTGTCTAAAAGGTGTGTCACCAACATGAAAAGTTTGGAAAGCTCTGGGCTAGAGGATGGAAATGAGGAAAAGAGTGCATGGGGGTAACATGCTGGTGTGGCGGTTACTACCCTTAACCAACAAGCCCTATTCTTGTGATGTAACTCCAACATTGCTCTCTGCTTCAACGGCAAGAGATAATGGGGAATTGGACTCATACAGCAACCAACAATTGCCAGGTTCTTATGGCCTAGTTTTGGCCTCTGGAAACAGGATGCTGGGCTTGATGGACCCTTGGTCTGACCCAGCATGGCAATTTCTTATGTTCTTATATTCTTAGACTTTAACGGTTTGGGAAACTAAGTGTATGGGGGTAACTAGTATGGCATGGCAGTTGCCACCCCCTGATGATACCTTTTATGGAAGAGACCTGTATGAACGCGGCTGGTGCTACCATAAGCTTGCTGGGCAGACTGGATGGACCTCTTGGTCCTTTTCTGCCGTCATTTCAATGTTATATATATGACCTGATAAGTGCATGTGAAGACCCACAATATTTTTTCAGTTTTTGATAGACTCTGATTTCTACTTCCTTTGACATAAGTTGCCAGTTAGTTGCTACAGATTTTGAAAACTAGGTCCATATTCAAAAGCCATTTAGACAGATAACTGAAAAGTTATCTTTGTAAATGGCACAAGTGGCATATTCAGCCACTTCAGTAGTTATCTGGCTGTAATTTAGCCAGATAAAAAAAAAGGGGGGCATTGCAGAGGCGTTCCGGGGAGGGGCTGAGAGATCTGGCTAACCTAGCTGAATATCTGATATATCTGACAAGGTTAGCTAATTAATTTTAGACCTGCTCTAAAGGAAGTCTAAAATTGACCGGCCTTGTGTGGCCGGATAGCACCCTACTTACCTGAATATCTTTTAAAGATATTCAGGTTAAGTAGTGCTGTCAGTGAAGAAACTAAAAATAAACAGGGCCAGCTGCTCTACTTTCCCCTCCCAATCCCCAAGTTTTAGATAATGGGCTTCTTTCTTGGGTCCTGTACACCCTAATCCCAAATTTCTCCTTATACAGTTCATAGGGCCCCCTGCCCTCTCCCCCACATTCCCAGTAACATACATCTTCCCTTCCCCAGTCCCTCCTGCAGTATGAGTCGTCCTGCCCGCAACCCCCATCTCACCCCATACAAAAAAAAAAAACCACCCTGCCAGGAGCGAGGCCTCAACTCACCCTCTCCCGGCGACCCAGGGCTGCTTCAGTCTTCAATTGCTGGAGGCGTAAACTACCCGTAGAGAACGCTTCCAGTGCTAGAAATGAAAGCTACCTCTTAGAGCTGAAAGTATACACTAGGGGTACAAAAGTGGTAGCTGAATTAAAAAAAAAAAAAAAAAAAGCATAAGCACAGAGGATCCATGGTGGCAAGCGAATGGAAAGGAGGTACATTGGCATAATCTGCAGGGAGCAACAGTTACAACCCAAAAACAGCAGTGGCATATCATTATCAGGGCTCAAGGACAATGCTGGGAGGCCAGCAATGTGATAACAGTGATGGATTTGCTATGCTTGGGAGATGTATAAGAGGGTTAAGGGATCGGCTGGAAGACCCAAGGAGAGAGTTGGTGTTGGGTTACATTTGGGAATTTTATATACGCATAGCTGTGGTGATTAAATGAATGGAATTACTGTTCAAACAGAGGATAGTGCAGTTACTAGAATCCCATGGATTATAAGATCGAGGCAGCATGGCTTTACCAGAGAACTCTTAGACAATTCTGATCAATTTATTTGATTGGGTGACTAGAGAGTTGGATCAGGGGAGGAGAGTGCGAAATGTAGTGAACTTGGATTTCAGTAAGGCCTTTGACATGGTTCTGCAAAGGCCAGGGGTAGCCAACTCCAGACCTCAAAAGCCACAAAGAGGCTGGTTTTCAGGATATCTGCAATAAATATGCATGAGCTAGATTTGCATTCACTGCCTCCATTGTATGTAAATCTATCTGATGCATGTGCATTGTGGACATCCTTAAAACAAGGCTTTTTGTAGCTCTTGAGTACCGGAGTTGGCCACTGCTGGCATAGGCGCCATAAATAAATTGAGCACGCTTGGCATGGGCCCTAAAATGACTGACTGGATTAAACATGGGTAAATGGGAGTCAACAAAGGGTAGCGGTAAAATGAATTCACTCCAAGGAGAGGGACGTTACTAGCAGCGTGCTACAGAGATCAGTCCTTAGACCGATTCTTTTCAGCATTTTCGTGAGTGACATTGGGAAGGATTACAGGAATGGCTTGTTTGTTTCCTGATGATACCAAAATCTGCAATAGGGTAGATAGCCAGGAAGATGTGGAAAACATGGAGAGATCTAGCAGAGCTGGAGGAATGGTCTAGAGTCTGGTAGTTAAGAATTAGTGCTAAAAAAGAGATATGCAGAAGTATGCATTTGAGCTACAAAAACCCAAAGGAGAGGAACAACACAGGGGCTGAAATCTAAGCACGAAAGAAGAGTGACACTTGGGGGTGATCATATCTGATGATATTAAGATGGTCTAACAAGTGGATAGAAAGATATTTGGGTGGTCAGCAGAAAAAGGAGGTGATATTGCGCTTGTATATGTCCCCAATGAGACTTGATTTGGATACTATATACAGGTCTGGAGTCTGCATTTTCAAAAGGATATAAAGCGGTTGGAGTCTGTCTTAAAAAATGGCTACTAAAATGGTTAGTGGTCTTTGTTTTAAAGCATATGACTTAAAGATCCAAACAGATATACATTACAGGAAATGTGGGATAGGGAGGTGTAATAGAGACAAGTAAATACCTCCAAGGTGTCCATACGGAAGATGTGGGCCTCTTTTATGGGATGAGGGTGAAAAGGGTAGACTCAGGAGTAATCTAAAGAAATATTTCTTTATAGAGGGGGGATGATAGATGCGTGGAACAGCTTCCCTGTAGAGGTGGTAGAGATCCAAATCCGAGGAAGCATGGGATAAACACAGGTTCTCTGAGGGAGTTGCAAGGATTATAAAACTGAGCAGGCTAGAGAAGCTGTAAGGGTCTTTTTCTACTATCATATTGCAGTGTTTCTATCTACAGAAAGAGAATGAATTTTAACTGGGCAGAATGGATGGGCCATTTTGGTCTCTATCTGCTGTCACTATTTTATTGTAAGTAAGGCACTAAACGCATGCCACTGGGTGGCAATTCCATTATCTCTTCGTTTATTTGCAACTAAGGATCTTCTCTGCTTATCCCATACATATTTTGGAAGTCTCCAATTGTTTTAGCCTTCGCCATCCTCTCCAGGAAGGTGTTTGATATATCCGCCACCCCTTCATGAAAAAACATTTGTTGATGTTGCTTCTCCTTGGAGTCTCATATTATCACCAGCTTGTTCTAGAATTTCCTTTCGACTGAAAAAGTTTTACTGCTTGTACATTAATATCTTTTAGGTATCTGAACACATCATATCTTCCCGATCTCTTCTCTTCTGTAGGGTATACATATTTAGATTCTTAAGTCTCAACTCATAGGGCTTTTGGTGAAGATCTTGTATTAGGCATGTATATTGGTTTCAAATTAAATTGAAAAATGAAACAAATGGACCTAATTATTTCTTTCTGGGGACCCCAAAACAAATTGAGAGAGTCCCTCAAATGAAATGACTCTTATTAGTTTAATTCATTTTGAATAAAATGATTTCTATAAGCCATCATAGTTAGTGGACTTATAGAAATCAATAGGAGAGCATCATGCTTACAGTTAGGAATGAATACAAAGTATAGAGCAGGCAGCCAGCAGACAAGGGTAGGATGGACATGATGACAAGGATGTCTTGTCTTATAATTTTCCAGTCCAACCTATTGCTGTGCACTGGGTACAGTGATGCTGATCTTGAAGACTGAGCATGTCAGGAATTTGCTCTGCATTTCTTCTGAAAGCTGTGTCTGTGAAAAAGAGTGCTATTTGAGCACTCTAAGTTCTAGGTTGTTTTCCCAAACACCTTTTTTTCTGCTTCCCTTTTTGTGACACACTGTGCTAGGCAGTCTCAAAGGAAGCAGCAGCACTGTGTCGTAAGAGTGCTGTCACAGAGAACAGGCTCTGTTGCTTGCTGTTCTTTTTTTCATTTGTGGTGAGTGATTGGAAGCAGACTGGAGAGTTGCTTTCAGAGCTGGTACTGTTTTTGTTTCTGCTGGGTAATAGGATGGGCACAAGGTGAGCACTGAGGCAGGGCAGAGACTGAAGCATATCAGGCTGTGTTGTGAAGCCTGTCAGAGAACCAGTGCGCACAATCAGTGCAGCAGTGTGTCTGTGTTCCCGACACACACACATTTAGCTTTCCCCACTCTCCCGACGCCCCCTAAAACATTTTACAGGTACCTGGTGGTCCAGTGGGGGTCCCTGGAGCGATCTCCCACTCCGGGTTGTCGTCCCCGCTCCCGGGCCGTCGGCTGCCAGTAAACAAAATGGCGCTGATGGCCCTTTGCCCTTAGCATGTGACAGGGTATCCGTGCCATTGGCCGGTCCCTGTCACATGGTAGGAGCAATGGATGGCCGGCGCCATCTTTAAAAATGGCGCTGGCCAATGGCGACAGCCTATGTATCACATACAGGCTGTCACAGGCACACACACACACACATATAATGTGTGTGTGAGAGCATAGGCATTTATAAGAGAGGAAGTGTGTGGAGAATTAATGTTAGTGTGTGTGTGTGTATGTGTGTGTGAGAGAGAAAAGAAAGTTGGTGCTGTCCTCCTTCCCCCAATCCACGACAATCTCAGGGTGACTAGAAATCAAACGATCCCAGGTATGGAGAGCAGGAGTTTTAAAAATCTTTATTTTAATTATTGGATGGTGTTTGATGTTTCGAGAAATTTATAGCAAGTTGTTTTTTTTTAATTATTGGATGTTTGGTTTTAACATTTATTTTCTTTTATTAGTATGATTTTAATATTATGAATGCTTTAGGTCATGATTTTATTGCGTGATGTTTTGTGAGGAATGATTGTTTTTCCATTGTTGCACTGCATAATACAGTCGGGCTTGTGGTTTCCAGTTCAGTTTTTTTTGGCACGTTTCTAGTTATACTTTATGGCCTTTCTATTTTGTTTTGGTGAGGGTCTGTCTTGTATAACATTAATTCTGGCTGTGAAAATGATGGTACTTTTCATCCCTGGCTTTTAAGGTATTGTGGTCATCCCTTCTTCATCTCTATTTTAAAAGGTTTGTTCTTTATTAATTTCACCGGCATGCAGAAAGCAGTTTTGAATGTTATTGATGAAAATGTTTCCATATACATTTTATTTTCACTGCTATTAGTAGATATTAGGCAATTATTATTATTTTTTAAATGTATTTATTGAAATTTCAAAATATATTTCACAAAGAATCCTCTTTGCTACAGAAACATGATACATCAAATAAGCAACTATATTAAAAGGAAAAACAAAGGAAAAAGGAATATATTTCCTAAATTACATCATTGTATCCATTAGATCCCAATCTAGGGAGGAGGCAGTCTTAAATCAAGGAGAATAAAAGAAACAAATATCTGAAATGACATAGCATAACATGGCTACATATAAAAATTACGTCAGAACATTGATTCCAGCAGACGTATCATTTCCCTTGATTCAACAAACTTTTTAAGCTGTTCCGGTGCGAGAAATACAAAATTATCTCCCCTAAACTTGACCAGACATTTGTACGGGTATCTTAAAAAAAAAAAAAAAAAAAAAAGACGCCCCTAAGGCCAGGAACCCTTCCTTCTTTCTTGAGTGGTCTTGGAGAAGTCCGGGAAGATTCTCACTAGTTGTCCCATAAATAAGACATTAGACTTCTAAAAAGTACTTTTTCATAACTGCACTCAAGTCACTACCAGTTAAGAAAGAGCTACGCTACTGGTTACTTTCTGTTACTTCATAGTTGGGAGACTCCAAATCTGAAACAGCCAGTTTCTGTACTTGAGATCTTGAACCAGATGGTAAAAAATATACTTTATCCAAGGGGGGATCACTTCCGAAGAAAATTCAAGAATTTCAAGGAAATATCTCCTTAGAGTGAAATGTGACAATTCCCCCACCACCCTTGGAAAATTTAGTTCAGATGTCTCAGCCTGTTTTCAACGTACTCAGTTCTTCTATTCAGGATCTCACCATCCTGAGAGTTTTGACTCTTTTTTTAATTGCTTTCATCTCTTCTTCTATATGATTACATTTTTCCTGGTTTTGAAGCTGGCTGTTCTTACAGACTGTTTCTAACTGCTGTGATAGTGTAGAAATCTTGAGAGAACAATCAGAAATAGCATTGCCCATATTTATAACAAGGTCCCAGATTGAATCAAGAGTAACTATGGCTGCTTTCTGGATCAACGCGAAGGGTTTTGTTTTGTTTTGTTTTTGGCTCCAACAGCCTCTCACCCTTCTACTCCACCGCTTACCGCTTTAGGTCTTCTCGTTGCAGTTCCCAGCACTTCTGGAGCGGAAAAACTCCCCGCAGAGGCTCCCTCGGTGTCGGGAGTAAGAGAAACCACACCGGGACTCTGCCCGACAAGCTGCTGCAGCCCCTCCCGCTCCTGCGGCTGGGGGTCTGATGTCGAGCGGGTTCAGGGACACCGCCAACGAGGCTGTGGTGAGCTCTCCTCCACTCCTGGCCCCAAAAGTGAAGCCGTTGCCGGGCATTGCGTAATCGTTTGCTGTCCGGAGCAAGAAGGGGGTTCTGAAGGAAAGGTTTTTACTTTCCCCTTTCTTTTCGCCGGCATTTTGAGGAGGATATCGCAGAAACAAAGTTAGAGGAAAAGCGCCGAGCAGAGCAATGCCAGCGTTAGACCGCCATCTTGACTCTTCCCCTCCCCCTTTACACCAGCTAGGCAATTATTTTAAGCAAGAGATGGACTTAACCAGTGTTCCCTTTAAGGATTGAATTGGTGTGAGCATAAAAGTGATATGGTTTTTGCATCAAAGAAAGTAGTGTTCACAGGGTAATGTAACCAAAAATGTTTGCACACAGCAAGCCTATCCCTAAAGGGAACCCTTGGTGCTGGGGAAAAGGAGATTGGGATTGAATCTTGAGAGGAGTTGGGTTTAGAGAGAGAAAGATTGCTATTAGGGTTGGCCCTTGGGAGGGAAGGTAGTACTATTCAATTTAGTTAAAAGTACATTTCCTGGCATTTTCACTGTCACATGACCAGTGGGTATGAATATATGTGACATGGTAAAATTTGGTTTGCAGATCAAACAATCTTGAAAGTGTATCCCAATATTTAAAAAAAAAAAAAAAAGGTTGAGAAGGTCTGCTCTAACAGATAGCGTCAAACAAACTTTTCCTCTAGGATCTGTGCATTGTTTCCTACTGACAGAAATTGCTAACTACCATATTGGAACATTCTCTATACCAGGAAATGTGCTTATAGGGCAACTGTAGAAGGGATAATGGGTCCCTACACTTAGATCGCTTCTCATACTGCCTGCTCCCTCAGGCATGAGTTGCAGATCTTGGCATCATCTGTGTAAAAAAAAAAAAAAAAAAATCCAAAATTTTCCTCTTTTACACCCAAAGATATTGAACAGTACAGATTCCTGAAGCACTCCATTCATCACCTTTCTTTCTCCAGAGTGAGCTTCATTTACCACTTTCTTCAGTTGTCTGTTTCTGAACCAGTTTGTAATCGGGTTCACTACCTTTTTTCCTACTCTTAGATTATTTTAAAAAGCCTACACACAAGTTGCACAATTGTGCACCCCCTTGCACCAGCCCCTGATTTTATAACATGTGCGCATGTTATAAATTCGGGCGTCCATGTGTGTGCGCCGGATAGTGCGCGCACATAGACACCCGCACGTACATTCTTAAAATGTACCCCTTTTATAAGCTTCCTATGTAGGACAGTATCCATAGTTTTGCTGAAATCCAAATACTCATTTTTATTATGAATAGTAATTTGTATAATGCTACCAAGCATAATCAGTGCTGTACGGAGACCCATCAAAGAGAAAGCCTCCCCTGGTTCTTGGAGCTTATAGTTTAGTCAACACAGACAAGACACATAAATGAAAAAAAAAAAAGAGGTTTTGACTTAAATCAGTGAGGCCATGATTGGGAGGAAATAATAGGAGGGTTATAGGTGAGATTATTTGAGGAAGAGACATCTTTAATTGTAGGGAATGAGACCTTGCATTCACTGCCTGTTACTGATCTAATTCTCTGGTGAGACTGTCTTGGATAAAGAGCATAGAAGCAATGATATTACTATGGCAGGCAGCTGGTCTGCATCCTTTCAGTGTGGCCAGGAATAACTGGGCAGACTGGTTGGGCCAATTGGTGTTTGTTTTTTTTTTACCATCAGTTCCTTTTTTTTATTATTATTTCTTTGTCCTACAGAGACAAAAAAAAAAAAAAGCAAATCATTTTGGCTCACTATTATTCAAGTATATGTTCTGTACCAAATTTTCAGAGAAGCACACTCTGCACGGAGAGAAAAAATGCTATATATATATTCCGATACCCTAATGTTAGACTTTAGGATGATTTTTTATTTTTTTTTTTTGTAGAAGGCACATACTATAATTCAGAAACTATTTTCCTTTGTCTTACAATCAACATTCTTGCACTTTGACAGTAGCCATTGACATTCAACAGGAGATGTCTTTCCTGTGCAGCACGTGACTGCTCTTTTGTTTGACTGTGTATAGAATAGTACTGTTTTACCCTTACTAGGCATGCGCATGGTAAATAAATAAATAAATAAATAAAATGCTCCTATATGAATGAAATTAAGGTTTGTGCATGAATGTTGGTTGCTGAGTTTAAAAACTAATATCTGCTATATTTTTTTTTTTGTGTGTTGCAGGTAGCATTGTGTACCTTGGCATGATGTTGGGGGCATTCTTCTGGGGCGGCCTGGCTGACAAGGTGGGGAGGAGGCAGTCTCTTCTGATTTGTATGTCTGTCAATGGATTTTTTGCCTTCCTTTCGTCATTTGTCCAGGGTTATGGCTTCTTTCTCTTCTGCCGTTTATTTTCTGGATTTGGGTAAGTTCTGCTTTCTTTCTTATTTTTTCCTGCCTAACCCTGTATAGTCTTGCAGAAAAGGAATGATTGCCCCTTCCATGCAGGTCATATATATTTGGTGACTGGTGCCATGCAATTACTATTCTGTACAATACAGCTGCCAATCCCATGGCTTGGCAGGAGTTTGGGCCTGCATGTGAGCCTCTAGTCTGTTGTGGCCAGCAGTGCACAGCCTTATTTATTTATTTATTTATTTTTGTACATTCTTGCATCAAATGCAAATCATACCGGTTTACAATGAAACAGAATAAGCAGGAAATATGATTCCTTAGTCTAATACAATGAACATCTATATAATAGTCTTTTTTCATTTTAGAGCTTGACCACTCAGTAAGCCTGAATTGTCTTGCATGATCAGGCCAGAGAAGTGAGGTGAGAAAATGGAAAAAAAAATATTTTTTTAAAAAATCTAACAATGTTTACTATATTTTGTGAATTATTTTCTGTTGTTGATATTTATTTATTTTTTTATGAATCATGGGAGCAAATATTTTGAGGAGTTTAGGGTAAAGAGTATAGCATTATTTTTAGTTCTAGTTCTATATCCATTGCCTCAGGTACAAAATTAGATTGTAAACCCTCCAGGGATAGGGAAATACCTACAGTACCTGAATGTAATCCACTTTGAAGCGCTGAAAAAAAGTATGAAAAGCGGAATATAAAATCTAAATAAATATTTTCTCAGATGCTTTTGCAGTGTCATTCAACATCTCACTTATTCTGTTAACAGAAGCTTATTAACGCACCTGTCTAGCATACTTCTCTGCTAACTCTAATCCAGCAGGGACATTTTCTCACTTAAGCTCCCATCCCTAAACAATTGTCAATGCAAAACCCCTTTGTGGTGACCTTATTGAGAGGCGCCAGTTTCCTTTCCCACTCTTGGCAATCTGCTGCTCTATCTGCTAATGCTGAGGTCCTGAGAGTCCCAGATTTGTTGTGATGAGAGAGACTGCTGTGATCCCACCCCCTTCATGGTGACATCGCCAGCATCCACCATTATAGGGGCAGGCCATCGTCTGATGGACCTGCAAAGGTCCTGTCCCTTCGTGGGCATGAGTGGGGAATTTTGAGAAGTGACTGCTTCAGTGTAGTACCCTCCCTCCCAAAAACCTACCTTTTTATGGTTGCTTTTAAATCTTTAACCCCTGGCTCCTCCTGATTATAATCTTTTTATGATTATTACCGTATTTATTATAATAAATTAATGTTCCTGTCACTATCTTGACAAGATTTTAAGCTCCATAGATCGGGGGACTGTCTCTTGTGTGTATCTGTACAGCTCTGTACATCTAGTAGGGCTATACAAATGAGAAGTAGTAGAGAGAGAGTAATTTTTAACTGGTTGTGTGATAAGAAGTCCAGGCACAGTTCATCCAAATTAATTTTGGCCTCTAGAAGAAAATAGCAGGAAATGCAGTACAAATTTCCATTTGGCACTCACCTATCAGGAATGCTTAACTAATCAGCATTTTGCTCAAACACCTAAGGATGTGTATCGGGTGCCCGATCATTTGCGCTTTCAGTAAAAAAAAATCGTGTTTTGGGTTAGTTCGTGCTAACTCCTGTTAGTGCGCGCTAACAAAATAACAAAACATAACAAACTGTTTTTTGTTAGCGCACGCACTAACCCGAAAAACGATTTCCACGAAAATTCGGGGGGGGAAATTTGTTCGTTTCTACTTGTACCAGATATATAATGAATTAAGAAATATTGTACGATATTTCTATTCGTTATAAAAACGATTCACATCCCTACAAGCAGCCCCTTGAACAGGAATGATAGGGGGATTAGATTTAGATTAGGGAGCAGAGGTAGCTTTTCTCTGCTGTGCTATGTAATTAGGGGTTGAAAAATAACCTCCATTATAAAAGTAGATATTCGCCAGATATTCGATACAAAAAAAAAAATCACAATTTGGAAAAAGCGTGCATGGGAGAATAAAACCATCACTGATGCTGCACTTCTCTTCCACTGTGGCCACTGATCGGATGCATTGTGCACCTCATAAGCAGCCCTCTAACACAGATATATTTACCTCTGCTTGGGACAAGTCTGGCCTGGGTATAATAGATTAATTTAAAAAGCACATGGCACTTCAGCACATACTCTTTTTCTTCTTCCTTTAGATGATTTGTAATCCACCTTTTCCTTCGTTCAAGGCAAGGAACAGACTAAAACGTGCATAATGAATCATTGGCTGTAACATTACCCAAAATCATAACATAAACTAAAAGCAAACAGTAAAACAAATCCCAAAGATGAAGACAGGGATGTACCTTCAGGGCCTGAAAATAAAATCTGCAAGGGATGATTAAGAATCTTAATTGGAAAACCTGTTGAAAGAAGAAGGCTTAAGTATTTACAAAAAGCTTTACTGCAAGGTTTGTAAATGTAGATTCTCCAGTAAATCATTACCACATAATGGAGCCAGGCACCGAAAACTAGGGATGTGCATTCATTTCTTGTCATTTTCAAAGTGAAACGATAGAATACACATAATTTAATGTTTTTTCCCTATCATTATAGTGCACGCTATTTCTGAAACTTACCCCCCCCCCCCCAAAAAAAAAGGAAAGTTATTAACAAATATGAAAATTGACCTCCAAATGACACACATGATGTGACACATTTTTGGCCTGTACACCCCTACTAAAAACGCCTTCTCATGGGTTTCTGTTAAATGTGCTAGCCACAGGGAAGAGAGTTCAGAGTCCATGGTGTGCAGAACATAAAATGCACAAATCCAGGGGGAGACATTCTGCAATGGATTATGAGTTATGGACTAAAAAAAAGAGTTAACTCCCGATGCAATAAGCTAATGGTATGCTAATGCATTAGAGGTTTAGAAAAGCATGCTAACCCGAAAATATGTGCACAGACATGCTTGGTGTGCACAAAAAGTGATTTATGCACAAAGCATGTGCTCAGCACATAAAACATGATTACGTCCACAAATCGTATTTTATGCGTAGAAATTCCAGTTTCAGGACCCCTTTGCACTATAAATTCCAGGTTCTGCCCTATAGACTAACTGTAGCCTCAAACTTTACCACAGCTTTGACCAGGAGATAAATTTCCAATGTAAAGAAATCGTTATACCTGCGCATCTTTCTGCATTGATACATGAGATTTGTATGGAGGAGCGCTAATCTGTGTGCACAGTTTTACTTGCGTTTAGCACACAAAATACGTGTGCACAAACTCCTTGTTAAATCATGAGTAACGATGTACGCACAAATGTGCACCTTATTACATCGAGGCCTCTGTGTACAGGCTCAGCTCTCATTAAACCCTTTGGGAGCAAATTTGGCACACTTTTTTTTTTTGTTTGTTTCTCCAAGCTTAAAATTAAGCAAGCTGTAAATAAGCTGTCTTCTTTTCACTCTTTCTTGTAACATCTGCCAAAAACTGGCAACATCTTTTCCCCATTTGTAAGCACTAGCTAAGGGGTAGAATTTAAAGACACGCGCAGACATCCATGTGAGCACGGGACCCGGCACACGCACATGGGCGCGTGTATTTTACACTGTGTGCGTGGCTACGTGCGTGTTATAAAATACGAGCGGCGCACGCACATGCGCGGTGGATTTTGTAATCCGCACGTGCGGCACGCGCAAGGGCGAGTGGATAATTGCAATTTCCGCATGGCAATGCATCGAGGCCTTCCCCAGTTCCCTTCCATTCCGCTCCAATTAAGGAGTGGACTGGAAGGGAACCACTACCCTAACCTCCCTTCCCCTCTCCTCCCCACCCCACCCCCTAAACCCTTTACCTCCTTTTTTTTTTTTTTTTGTTTTGTTTTGCTGCTTACTGCTCCAACTGAGCAGTAGCAACTTGCGCATGCCAGGATGCCCTTCCCCCATACAGCGGCCATTTGCTGCTTCCAGCCCCGCCCCTCCGGACCACCCCTTTATCTGGGCCCTGCACTTTGGCTCATAACCCCCGTTTTTTGCGCACAGGGGGGATTTAAAATTTGTCCGTAAGGTTTCTAATACAAAAATCACCTTTTAAAGGACTGTGCCCATCCTGCACACAAGATTGTTGTTATTGGCTCTTAAATATAGTATGTCGTTGGAATACTTTAATGTAAAGATGCACAGCTCCCATCCTCAATAGTTGCAATCAGGTCTGGTTTACAGGATATTGCATTGAATATTCATTTTGACATATTTGCATATATTTGGCTAAGAATGAGGTAAATTAGTATAATGTAGTTAACAATCAGATCTTTTTGTGGCCCTCGATAACCAGACAAAAAAAATTACACTGACCATAAATGAAAGCAATACCTTATCAATGGTATTCAACTGTGTAGCAAGAAAGTAAGGGAAAGGATGTACACTGAAGTGAACATGGACATCACCAGCACATACTAAACAGCTAAATAAGTCTGTCTTCCCCCAACAGCAACGCATAAGTAACTACAGTACTTGGCTAACAGCTATCACTACCTGAATGGGTAGTACATCAGCAGAAAAAGACCATATGCCTTTCTAGTCTGCCCATCTTCCCAACTAATTTAGCTTTACTATTCTCCTAGGACAAGCAGGATGGTAGTCCTCACATGTAGGTGACATAATGCAATGGAGCCCGGCATGGAAAACTTTTGTCAAAGTGACTGGCATACTGAGCATGCCCAGCCTCGTGCTATCCATGCGTCAACGCGAGGTCCTCCTTCAGTCTCTTCTTTTCCATGGTGCAGTAGCCTTGCGGTGGTGGAGCTCCAACTCCTTGAAATTTTTCTACTTTTTCAGGTTTTTTTCTGCGTCTGGACCCCTTTGCATTTGGTTCCTCCATTCGGTAGGTACCCTTGTTTTGCCTTTCGTTCTTCGCAGTTGATTCCCAACTTCTGCACCATGGTGCCCATTGGTCTTTGACCACACGCCAGCCTTTTTTCGATGGCAAAATCAGGTTTTTTACAGTGCCCCCAGTGCCTGCAGACCATGTCCATCACGGATCCGCAAGAGGTCTGTATCCTCTGCCTGGGGTCCTTGCACGGCATCCACAGGTGCTTTTTATGTGACAAAATGACACCCAAAGGGCATCGAATTCGCCTGGATAAAATGGAGAAGTTCTTCAGGTTTCCTAAACCTTCTAGTTCGGCTTCAGTATCCTCAACGCCCAAGGACCGCGGGGAGTTGTCGCCAACTCTTCCCTTAGCGGTCCCACTATCCAGTACCCCTAAGGATCGGTGAGAGGGAGACTGATCCTCGGTGGTCTCTCCCCTTCTGCTAACCTTGGGGTCCTCATCCTCAGTGCCTGGGAAAGACCAGGCCGAGCACCGGAAATCTAGGAAGCATAGACACTAGTCACTGTCTCGCCAATGTTCCGGTTCCAGAGCGTCATCGACAGCTGCTCAACTGCCATTGAAGCAGCATTGACCACTGGAGGCCCCATCCTCCGGTGCCCCTGATAGCCCCAGGCGTTCCCCACTGGTAATGGTGCAGGGTGCCGTGCCACCTCATGATCCTTCCGAGGATGTACTGGCAATGCTTCATTCCCCTCCATCAGACCAAACCACCCAGGATTTTCAGGAGGAGCTGGACTGCAGGGTGCAGTCTGTGGAGCTCAAAGCGCTACAGAGCGTTGAGCTACCGGCCCCATAACGATGCCCAAGCCTCCGCCATTGAGGCTTGCACCCCTGCTGGAGAGTCTGGACGTCCTTCTTGGTCCCTACTGATGCAACCAGTGCCTGAGAGGCCACTGATGCCCTCCACCAGAGCGATCCTGATTCCTGGCTCCTTAAAGGAGGATGAGGCCTCGGGGACCGGGCACCCATGCCCACGGTTCCCCGGACTGCCGCTGGTTCCCCCCGGCATACCACGACTGATTGCCCCCCTCAATGCCGGGGGTTCCATCGATGCCGTCGGTGCCCCTCCTGGCCCCTGCCCTAGGTGTCCAGGCCCCAGCGAGGAGGAGGGTTCATATGACCTGTGGGGCGATGACTCTTTGAATTCTCTGATTACCTCCTCTTGGAGGAACAGCGTCTGTCTCCACCCGAAGTCCTGTCATTTGCCAGTTTTGTAAGGGCAATGGCAGAGGCCATCACCTTCCACTCCTGTTGGCGGAGGGATACCTGTCACAAGATGCTGGAGGTCCTTCAGTTCATCGATGCTCCCAAGGAAATTGTGGTGGTGCCAGTCCACGACATCTTTGAGCTCCTTCTCCATATGTGGGAACACCAGGTGTCAGAGTCCTCGATTAACAGGAAGGCCGACGCTACCTATCTGGTTCAACAGCCTATGGGCTTTGAACGGTGGCACCTCCCATACCAGTCAGCAGTTGTGGAGTCAGCGCTTAAGAAGGCTAGAAGGCACACCATGTTCTGCACACACTTCTGCTCCTCCGGGGCGAGAACACAGGGACCTCAGTGGCATAGGAAGGAAAATGTTCCAGGGGGCTATGCTGGTGGCTCGCATTGCGGCCTACCAGCTATACATGACCCAATACAACCGCAGTTTGTGGAAACAGGTCCAAGACTTTGCGGAGAGCCTTCCCCAGCAATAGCAGGACTCTATTGGAGCCATTGCCATGCTGGGCCTTGATGCTGGATGACATGAGGTGAGGTCTACCTATGACATGTTAGAGACTACAGCCCGCCTGGCCGCCGGAGACATCAGCGCCAGGTGGTTGGCTTGGCTCTGAGCCTCAGGACTCCAACCAGAGGTTCAAGACAGGCTTGCGGATCTCCCCCGTACAGGCGAGATTCCTTATTCTGAAGAACGGCGGCTTGCGCCCCATTCTCAACCTCAGGGCATTAAACAGGTTTCTCATAAGAGAAAAATTCAAAATGTTCACCCACACACATCACATCCAACCCCATAGGGCCATGGGCTTCCCTCTGTCCCCTCCCCCCCTCCCCCCAGGCCTTCGCCACCACCATCCCCCTTCCTCTGGGCATGCTGATCCCGCTCCTTCTAACAGGAAACTGGCTTTGCTTCCTCGACTTAAAGGAGGCCTTCGCCCATATTGCAATTGTCCTCAACCACAGGATGTACTTCCACTTTCTGGTGGGGATGGCACACTTTCAGTACAAAGTGCATCAGCCCCAAGTGTCTTCACCAAATGCTTTGTGGTGGTGGCTGCCTATCTCAGGCGTCACTCGGTCCATGTCTTTCCATACCTGGATGACTGGTCGATCTGGAGCGACTCCCACTCCGGGGCCTTGAATACACTGGCCCCGACTATTCAGACCTTGCAGATGGGCTTTGTCATCAACTTCCCCAAGTCACATCTCTGCCTGTCTCCATGGCTAGACTTTATCGGTGCCAGTTTGGACATGGTACAAGCAAAGGCTTTTCTGCCCAAAGACCAGGCAGTCGCCCTCTCCTTGCTGGCCACCCTCGTTCACAACAGAGAGAGGGTGCCGGCCCGTCTACTGCTCCGCCTGCTGGGCTAGAGGGTGGCCTTAGTCCACGTGACCCCTTTGGCCTGCCTCCGCATGAGGCATCCTCAGTGGACCTTCTGTTCCCAGTGGTGGCAGGCATCCCAGGATCTGGAGGCGCTGGTTATGCGCACTGACCTCTCCACCTCTCCCTGATCTGGTGGGAAGTCATTTCCAGTTTGGAAACCAGGTTCCCGTTTCAGCCTGCGCCGCCCCAGATGACCCTCACCACCAATGCCTCACCTCAGGGGTGGGGGGCCAACATGGACAGCCTGCATACCCAGGGTCTCTGGACTGCAGCCGAAGCCCGCTGCCAGATAAACTTCCTGGAGCTTTGGGCAATCCAGTATGCCTTGTGGGTCATCCAGGACAGGCTGTCCTCCAAGGTTGTCGCCAGGTGGCGATGTGGTACATCAACAAGCAGGGCAGCACGGGCTCCTTCCTCGTCTGCCAGGAGGCGATGCAGGTCTGGGATTGGGCCCTTTCCAGAGGGATGTATCTACTGGCCACCTACCTGCCGGGTCACCTGAACACGCTGGCGGACCAACTCAGTCTGTCTTTCCAGCTACTCAAGTGGTCCCTGAACCCTGTTGTGGTAGCCGACTTATTCAGTCGCTGAGGCACGCTAGACATGGACTTGTTGGCTTCTCCCCACAATCACAAGGTTAGCACGTTCTGCTCACTGATTCCGGGGAAGGGCCATCCAGCCTGCGACGCCTTCTCCCTTCACTGGGGACAGGGTCTCATGTATGCGTAACCCCCTATCCCACTTCTCAAGGATTCTGATGAAACTGCAAGAGGATAGGAGGGACCATGATCCTGGTGGCACCCTCCTGGCCAAGGCAGGTGTGGTTTCCTTTTCTCCAGGACCTGTCAGTGAATGCACCGGTCCCGCTGGGGACGGCTCCCGACCTCATATCGCAGAGCCAGGGCACCCTGTGTCACCCGAACCTCCAGGCCCTCACCCTCACAGCGTGGATGTTGCGCGCATGATCCTCCAGGCTTTGCAGCTCTCGGATAGTGTCTCAGGGTTTTCATTGAGTCCCGGAAGCCTTCCACCCGGAAATCTTATAGTTCGAATTGGAAGCGTTTTTCCATATGGTGTGGTGGTCACGGACTGGACCCGTTCTCCTGTCTACTCCCCCGCCTGCTGGATTTCCTCTGGCACCTGTCCGAGTCTGGCCTTCAAACCAGCTCGGTCCGCATGCGCACTCAGTGCATACCACCAGGGTGTTGCTGGTGCACCCGTTTCGGTCCAGCTTCTTGTCGGACGCTTTATGTGGGGACTCGTTCAGCTAAAGCCCCCGCTTAGGCCTCCAGCTATCCCGTGGGATTTCAATGTTATCCTGGCGAGACTGTAGCATCCATTCGAGTCTCTCAAATTCTGTGACTTGACGTTCCTCACCTGAAAGGTCATGTTTTCATGTTCCTGGTGGCGATCACTTTCTGCTCGCAGGGTTAGTGAGATCCAAGCCCTGGTCACATACGCTCCCTACACAAAATTCTTCCATGATCATGTGGTGCTGCGTACACATCCAAAATTTCTGCCTAAGGTGGTGACTGCTTTCCACATCAACCAGTAATTCATCCTTCCCACGTTCTTCTCAAGGCCTCATTCCCACCTGGGGGAATGTGCTCTCCACACCCTGGACTTCAAGCGGGCGCTCTCTATCTGAATTGGACAGTGGCCCATAGGCAGTCCACCCAGCTCTTCGTGTCGTTTGACCTCAATAGGCTGGGAGCAGTGGTGGGGAAGCAAACCTTGTCAAACTGGCTAGCAGATTGCATCACCTTCTGCTATGACCAGGCGGACCTCAGTTGGCAGGCAGGGTGAAAGCTCACTCTGTGTGGGCTATGGCAGCGTCAATGGACCATCTGCGTGCGGTCCCTGACGTCGAAATTTGTAGGGCCACAACCTGGAGTTCTCTCCACACGTTCACGATGCACGTTCACTATGTTTCTATGTTTCTATTACTGCCTTGACAGCGATAGTCGCCAGGACAGTGCTTTTGGCCAGTCTGTTTTGCGCAATCTATTCCAGTCCTGAACACAACTGTGTTCATCATGCTCTTTGTGGGGCCAGACTGTCCCTGTTTTGCCCCACAGCACCACAGTTGTATTGTGCCTGTTAGCACTTTATTTGGCTACTGTGGGTCTCTCTCTAGTCAAATGAGGCAGTCTGGAGCTCTGTAATTGCCCACATGTAAGGACTACCATCCTGCTTGTCCTAGGAGAAAGTGCAGTTGCTTACTTGTAACAGGTGTTCTCTAGGACAACAGGATATTAATCCTCAGGAATCCCGCCCGCCTCCCCACGATGTTGGGTTCACCTTTGGTTTATTGTGTTATTTTTCTCGCTCGTATTTTTTGCTATGTTATGAGACTGAAGGGGGACCTCGCGTGGCTACGCCGATAACAGGCTGGGCATGCTCTGTCTGCCAAGCAAAGTTTCTAGAAAGGTTTTCCATGCCAGGCTCCATCGCATGATGTCACCCACATGAGAGGACTAACATAAGAACATAAGAAATTGCCATGCTGGGTCAGACCAAGGGTCCATCAAGCCCAGCATCCTGTTTCCAACAGAGGCCAAAACCAGGCCTCAAGAACCTGGCAATTACCCAAACACTAAGAACCTGGCAATTACCCAAACAACATCCTGCTGTCCTAGGCGAACACCTGTTACAGGTAAGCAACTGCACTTTCCCATCACTCTCTCGGAGATCCCCTATATTTATCCCAGTGAGGGGGTGAATGGGAGCCAGGTATTTGCAGAAGCTTTTGAAGAGTTATACTCCAGGTCATAATTTGCGTGCAGTTAATGGGGAGTTGTTTCATGTGACCTCAAATCAAGAAATGTACCAAATCACTAATTGTAGGAGAGCTTTTTCAGTAGCGGATCCAGAGCTGCGGAATTCAGCTCCATTAGATTTGTGGCTGGAATCGAATTATCTGGCTTTTAGGAAAGAACATGAAGACCTGGCTGTTCCCGGGAAGAAAGGAGGAGTATCTGCAGATAGGGTCAATGGAATAAATTTGTATTTTGGGGAGGTAAGGTGTGGGTAATGCTAATATGTTCCAGGGCTGGAAAGCTATCTTGTAGAGGCTGTTCAGTGTAGGAGTTCTGATTTCTTAAGAAGGGGAGGGGGTAGGGTTTTATTTTATAATTTTAGATATGTTTTTAATGTTTATGTATATTTCTATACTCTCAATGGTAATATATCACAGAAGGTACACAAGTTCCCCAATACAAATATTCCTACTTTATTTTATTTATTTATTTATTTTTGGTTTTTATATACCGGAAGTTCCTGTATACAATACATATCACTCCGGTTCACATTTAACAGAGATAACTATCGCCGGGGAGGCGGTTTACATGGAACATATCGAAATAATGAACGGATAATATATAATAAAGTACAATCTATTAGGAAAACAACTAAGATCAACTTAGAACAACTAAGATCAACTTAGAACACAACTTGGAAACATATAACTGAAGCAATATAAACATTAGATTATTGCTGTAAGGCAAGGATGGTTGTTGTTCTTCTTGCTTTTTTACTTCACACAAAGGGGAATATGGGGGGGGGGGTATTTTTAAATTTTTTGTATACAATAATGTATTAAATGGGTCATTTGTGATAAAGCAAATAAGTGTTTCCTTTGTGTGAAGTAGGAATATTGTTATACTCTGCCATGGGCAGATCATGTGATTTGGCGATATATAAGAAATAAATGAAATGAACTCAAACACAAGTAGACAAATTAGGAATTGGAGGAGGACCCTGTGAGTCTGGGAAACTGGGCATCTATATGGCAGAGGAAATTTAATGTGGACAAGTGTAAAGTGATACGTTTGACAAGAGAGAATCCCCACTACATGTACACAATAGCTGGGTTTAAAAAAGATTTGGACAAGATTCCGGAGGACAGGTCCATTTACAATTTTTAAGCAGGTGAACTTGTGGTTCGTCACCTCCTATTCCCTTTGGCTCATGTCTTCCAAGTGACCCAGATTGGCCATGGTTGGAGATTGGATGCTGGGTTTGATGGACCATTGGTCTGACCCAGCATGGCACTTCGTATGCACATTTTATGTGAGATCAAAATAGGTGCGGCAGCTTGAAGAGTACCGGCATTTTGCTGCTGTGAATTAATTAGAGCAAACTGAAGTTGGTTTATCCCATTACTGGTTATCCTTTATAAAAGCAGGCGTAAAGCAGACTGCACTACCGGGTGACAAATAGATGTTCAGAAGGACTTTCTGTGTACAAATTAGTCAGTTCTGTCCTAGTTTAGAAGTGAATGAAAGCAAGAGAGCTCAGGAATGTAGTATATTATAGCCATATAAATGTTAATGTGGCTTGTTTTCTCTGTATGTCTCTGGGTTCTTGACTTGCCTCTTTGTTGAGAGCCTTTTAGATAGAATTATTCAGGAAAAAATAGGGTTGCTTTAAAAATCTAGGGCTCTTGCTGCTGCCATGTCAACTACTGCTTGCTTGCTGACTGTCGCAGCCTACTGTGTAATGAATTCCTGTCTCTCTGGGGAAAAGTACATTTTTTTTTTTTTTTGTATGATAGATTGAAATATTCTTGGCTTACTGATTTTATTATTTCTGCCTTAATCCAGTTATCTAGCTTGGCCCTCCTGCTCGTGAATCCTATAACAGTGGAAAAATGACCAACATTTATTTTAAATAGAACTGTTACCGCATCCAGTTCTAGCAATGTTAAATCTTAATTTGATTTAGAACATTTGCTTAATGTGATCAATATTGCATCATGTTATTGATGAAAACTGGACATGACTAAGCCTTGTTTTTCCATCTCTCTCTCTTTCTTACCTAAGTGAATTTATTGTGAATGAGTTATGGGATTCTCCAAATAGTTAAGTTACTATCTAAAATCTGGAAAACAGGAAATGAAATTGGCACCAAACCACATTGATTTGTTTTTGTTGGGCCTGAAAATTGAATTTTTTTTTCCTGCATCCATGTACCAAAAGGTTGCTAATTCCTATAGCAGTAATATATTTTCATACTCTGTCTCATCTTGTGGGCCTATTACCTTGAGCCTAGAAGCAGAAAAACTGAAATCCTTGCAGAGAAGGCAGCTTAGCAGTTTCATACGCGTGTTAACATATTAATGTAGCATCTTATTTAGATACTAGGATGACATGCATGACTGATCTTTTTTTTTTCTTTATCTAACAGGTAAAATTGATTTTTCTAATTAGCTGATCCAAATATCCTTTTAAATATCTTATTTAAAGCACCTTTGGCATGAATGTCCATGACTGACATTCTCCTGTAGCACAGTGTAGAAGAACACTTATTGCTATGCTTTCAGCCTAGGAGTAGTTTCTTTAAGAAATGACATGTCGCACCTGAGAGCTAGTAACTCTCCATTCACCGCCATGCAAATCTCTAAGCAGCTGTGGACAACACTTTGTTTTAGATAACTCGGTTGTGAGAAACAAAATCATATCCTATTTCATTCTGATATTTCATTCTGATATTTATTTCATTCCTAAGAAGAGTTAAAGCTCTTGACAGCTTCTCCTACTTCGCTATTTCCACCAGTCTGAAGCTTAGTAAATCATGGCACTCACTGTCTTCACATGAAGCCCATGCAAGCTTTGAACAGAATCATGAAACACACGGCTACAGCCTGAAGATCTGACTAGTAGCATCAGGGACGAAACAGGTTGTGCAGCCATAGTATGAGATGCATCCCTTTCATTCAGAACATTGTAAAAATGTAAGAAGTGAAATAGGATCTGAAAGATTTAGGAAGAAGACACAAAGAAGAAGCAATAGCATCAAGAATACACAAATTGATTTTCAGGGGGTGGGGGAGAATACTGGTTGCCGGGGCTTCTGCTTTAACCTGATAATGGTGCTGGCAAGTACCCGCTATGCTCCATGCATCTGGGCCAACTCTGCATATTGTTGCATACATGTTGTCAATGCACACGTGTGTTCTGTGTATTTCTGATCTACTGTGTTTGCATACAATAAAGTCGAAGCACCATAATCAGCAAGAGCAAAGCTGTGAATAGGGTTTGTAGCGTTATGCCTGACAAGGGAATGGAGTAGAATGGGGCCATGTAAAAAAATAAAGCAAGCAGCCGGTAAATGGAAAGATACAATAAAATCTGTTTTGATATTTTATTTTGGACTTTTTAAAATGGTGGAAAGAAAAGGAAGAATTTTTTTCACGAGAGGTTTGAAATGTATACCTTGTCTTCTCTTATGTTCTTCCACAGATTTTTTTTTTGTTGTTGTTGTATTTTATTCTTCCTGACAATGTGGCATGTAAGATGAATTCTTGCCTGTATATTGCTTTATGAAGGCTAAAATTTAAAGGGAAAAACAGATTGCAGTCATTTCTTGATTCTGAGCAGCATCTCTGTCAAGGTTCATTATACTCCGCTGAGGCTTCCTATGTGTTTCAAGAAAATGAACCTATTTTTACGCAACATTGATAGATGTTAGTCGAGTTTTCTACAGCTGTATTTTCACAAAATCTTTCCTTGCTACAGCACTACTCAGAGACAGCACTACTCAGCTCCATGATTTGCAATTCCCTTTGTAAGACTACGAAAACCAAAATGGCTCAGCAAGCTCTAGTCGTGAGGTTTGTGATCCTGATCGGCTAAAATACCCTCAGAAGGAGTGAAATAATTGGTACCCCCTTCCCCCCATTCTTTCCACATATCTGCTGTAAAGCGTGTATAAAAGGTCTGCTTCTCAGTAAATTACTCACGCGAGAGAAGGCAACTCTCAGCGGCTCCCTACCCAGGAGGGGCACTGGCATGGGAGCTTCTCTGCCTCCCTGTTCTGTTATCCTTCCTCATCCTGGCAGGAAAAAGTCCACCAAAAGAGGAGGGGAGGAAGGCAGGTAGGCAATTTGCCTTAGATGTCCTCCCAATAAAGGAGCAACATACCTGGATTACCTGCACGTTTTAAAGCAAGAATTGCAGTGTGAAATCTTAAAAAAAAAAACAACCAAAAAAACCCTGCCAATTTCTCATTAAGAGGATTATAAATCATGGATCATGCCTTCTGGATTGGCCTCTCTCTTCTAAGCCATGGTATGTGGTAGGTTTCTTCAGCTGTGGTTCTGGAGGTTGCAAATAGATTTAGATTTCAGGATAGCCAAAATTATAAATCAAGTTAATTCTTCAACCTAAACAATATGCAAATATATCTGCATGCCCTATAATTCAGACCCATGTGTAGCCCTCGAGAGCCAGAGATAATCCCGGTATATCTCGTCCATGTTCAGTTTTTACTTCTACTGCCTTGGAATTCACAAGTAGCGCAGAGAAGTTTTAGTCCTTTGTGTAATGTGTTTTATGCAGCTGTATGCCCAGAGAAAATAGCAAGCAAACCTTAAATTGCCATGCCGGAAGTATGTGTGATGTGCCTCACCATGCTGAAAGATGCAAGAAGATGCCTTTCCCTCCGCCCAGTCATTCAGCTCACAACCCTGTGCCCTCTGCTGAGTGAGCCTGGCAGCACAGTCCGTTATTTGATGAGGTACCTAGGAACCAACCATGATCAATGAAATCATCTCAGGTTATCTGAAAATCTCAATCATGACATCAATGGAGAAGGTGAATGGCCGCTTACATCCTATATATAACTAGCTGTAGCATGCTTAGGAAGTCCGAAAATCTTAAGGTGGGACCTTCTGAATGGCAAACTTAGTATACATTTTCCCTTCCCATGTTTCCTGTACACAGTACTTTCTGGCAACATGCCAGAATATAGGGCTCATTTATAAGTTAACCTTGACCCCTAAGAGACTTTGAAAATGTTTATAAGTGCAGAGGCTGATATTCAAAGGTTTTCTCTGGATAAATTTTTGGAGTTACCCAGCTAAAAAACGAGATTTGAAAATTTCCCTGCTAAATATTTTCTGGGTGTCTGAACCCACACAGAATTTAGCCAGATAAAAAGCGGCGGTAATGGGGGAATTTTGTGGTTAAATTTTAGCCAGTGAGTGTTGATATTTAGTGATACCTGGCTGAAAGTTACCTGGGTATGTCTGGTTGGAAAAACACCTGCCTTAAAGTGATCCAGATGATTTTATCTGGGTATATTCAGCAGGATGCTTATCTATGCTTGCTCTGCTGAATAGCCTGGTAACTTGACTCAGGTAAATGTTTCCGTTAACTGGATTGCTGAATAGCGATCTCACAGTATTTCTTATGCAAAACAGAATTACAGAAATAAATCCAAACACAAAATAGACACTTAGATCCAGAATAAAAACAAACAAACCTCATTTAGAAAATAAATCTCGCTATACTCACAGTTCTGGCTCTTATTGGCCGGGAATGCATAGCTGAATTCAGGAGATCATGCTGCTGTTAGGCCATACTGAGAGGTGATATTTAACCTACACGTCTGGATTACAAGAAGTGTCTCACCGTAAGCATCAAGACAGTACATTCTGGACAAATTGTTTAAAAACCATTGTATCGTGTGAAATCATGCAGATTTCTTTCATTCCCTGAGGCATCTTATTTTAATTTATTTGGTGTTTCATATAGGAATATGTTTTAAGGCTAGTTGAGGCGCTCAGAAGCACCAGGTATTGTGAAATAGAAGGTCTGAGTTTGAGGCTTGTCAGCTTCTGATTCTCATTAAAATCTGTGCTGTAAACACAATTTCACAAATTATTTTCCAAAGGCAAAAAGCCTAGTTCTTGCTGGTGTTTGCTTTCTCTAGTCACAGTTATAATGTTAGTAAAATAAAATATTAACTGGAAGAGAATTCCAGGTCTTTCTGTCCAGTGACACCTGTTGGCTGGCTCTCTGTAGCTTGACATTATTTCAAATTTTCACCTTAAATTGTCACAACCCAATATGCTAAAAAAAGGTTTACACTATTATACTAGGCATTTACTTGTGCTGCAGTATAGTTATCACTGCTTAATGTCCTCTAATCCAGTCATATGGTCTATACTTTACTGTGCACATATCAACTCACAACCCCCCAATGTGCTTAGTACAATCCCAAACAAAAGTGGCCCCAAAACTTATCAATTCTTCAAATTCAATGATCACCTTGCCTGGAATTTCTCAGGTGGTCACCACTTGTAAAATTCAGACATGGCACCATGTTTCAAGTGTCACTTTGCATCAGGTAGTGTTGTCTGATCTGGGTTCGTACAAACTGCACTAACGAGAAAGATGCTATTAATATAATGCCCCTGATTTAAACAAGTCAATGAAGTACTGACATACAAATACAATAAGTGATAAAAAGTGTTGAACACAATGATAGAATTTAAAGAAACACTCTCCATAAATAAAATACTTGTTCTGTAACTCCCATAAAAAAAACAGCAATATTCTTCCATCAATACAGAGAGTGCCATTCAGTTTCATCATTATTTATTTATTTTTATTTTATTTAGATTTACATTCAACTTTTCACACTTTTTTCAGCACTTCAAAGTGGATTACATCATTAAGACCATAAGGTTTCACTGAATTAACAGTGTTTATCCAATACTGTTCTTGAACAGTCAACATTTTTTGTCATTTCTCAGCGATGACAGTGGAATATGATCCAATACTGTCCATATAAATTTGTCGATAACAGTCCACAGTCGGTGCGTTTAGTTTTTAGATCAAATCTTTTTTATTAAGCTTTCCACAAACATTAAGAGTAGCCCAAGATGGTAAGTTGTTTCTGCCCACCATTGCAGGACATCTAAGCAGACAATATTAACAAAAGAGCCAATTGTTGCGTCCGTCAGTCCTAGACGGCTTCGCCCCGTTTGCCTTACTTTGTTCACAGCTCCTCCCGCTTACCTTGGGAAAATGGCTATCGCCGCATCTGCAAGCTGCACTTTCCAGCATCCCCAGAACGGCTATGGTGCTGCTTCCCACCATGCTCCTCCCAAGATCCTACTAGGGTGCGCGCGCGCTACCCTCATCTTTATTCTAGCTATGGAGCGAACCTTGGGGGCATCCCCCTCGAGTGACGTCACGCCATCCGGGTATTTAGCCTGCCCTTACTTGCTAGCTCGTTGAGCTTGTTGAGCTCGTTGCTAGCTCTCTGCCCTTCGGGGTATTGACTAACCTGGGTACCCGATCCTTGGGGGCCCTCTGCTTTATTTCAGGTGCCTTACAGGGATCAGGTACTCTCTCCTTGAGGGTCTGCTCTCCCTGCCTCGGTGCCAGTACCATCTACTTCTGCCTGGAGGAATCTCATACCTACAGCTACCATCTAGTGAGTAATCTAACTCTCAGTCTGTCTCATCTACAGCATTGCCTTGCTGGGAAACCTACACCGGAATTCCCCTATACCAATGGGGTGAGAAGGGTCCCCTCTGCCGAGGGTCCCGAGACTGCTACATCCAGACTACCTCACTAGTGCCACCTCTGATGGTACCCTACAAGCTGTACAATAAAAGCTCTGATTCTGTGTTTGTGCGTCCTGAGTCTAGCCCAGTACTGTGGCTCCCCACGGGGTTCCTCCCCGTGGGCATCTGCCACAGTACCTGAGAAATCACCCAAACACCACTTAACCATAACACCAATAACCTTCAGACTAAATTCCCCTCCCCACCTCTCCCCATCTTCATATACAGCATTTCCTTATGTAGTATAGGGGAGTTTTAGTATGAATACAGTCTTGCATTCAACTAACCTGGTCTTCATTGATCTTTTAGTCCATCCTATATAAAGTAATGGGCAAAGGCATTGTAACATAAAATAGCATAGTAATATATAACATAGTAATGATGACAGCAGAAAATAAACAATTGGATCATCCAGACTGCCCAGCAAGTTTCTTATGGTAGTAATTGCTGCTCCATGCAGGTTACCCCGATGTTTCTATTAAGGGTAGTAACTCGTGCTCTGTGCCAATTACCCCCAAGCCTTATGTTGAGGCTTGTAATGCACATACAATAAATGTGGAATGTCAGGTAGTATAATGTCTACTATTTATCTGACCAGATGAAGGACTGATATAGAATCCTTCTGTAACAGTCTAGGCACAAAAATTACAGCTCCCACATGCAAAATGTCCCATAGCGCCATTCCCCATTGTTCTTAATACAGTAAAGAAGTCCGAACAACATTTCCTCTTCAGTATGAAATTGATATTTCTGAAAAAATTGTATGCATTATTAAAACATGCCAGTGTTTCCTAATACTGCTGCAATTGCATGGAACATGTCTGAAAATTGTAACAATATGTATCAAACAAATTCCAAATCTCTGTGAATGTGGTTCAGACTGCTTTATCTGTATTAAAAATTGTGGGGAATGGCACTTTGGGACATTTTGCATGGTGGGCGTTGTAATTTTTGTGCCCAGACTGTTGAAGGGTTGACATGGAGTAATTCTAGATCTAGTCTTATGATCAACTGTAGATGATATATTACTTGTCATTCTACATTTGTTGGGTATGCGTTACAATGTCCTTGCTCATTACTATATACAGTATAGGATGAACTAAAAGATCAGTGACCAGATTAGTTGAGCATAAGAGCTATGTTCATATTATAAAAAAACAACAAACAAACCCTAAATTCACTAATTGTGGACCATCGTATAGCTTATGCACTGTTTTGATGAATTTAAATGGACAGTCATGGACAGGTGATTGAAATGAAATATTGAATTTTCGAGAACTATATTGCATATACACTGTTAACTCAGTGAAATCTTATGGTCTTAGTGTTGAAATCGAATGGCACTCCATATATTGATGGAGGAAAAGTGCTCTGGTTTTTTTTTTATGGGAGTTACAGAACAAGTATTTTATTTATGGAGAGTGTCTCTTTAAGTTCTATTTTTGTGTTCAATGATGTTTATCACTTGCTTGTGCGTCACTATTTCATTGGCTTGTTTAAATCAGAGGCGTGTTATTGATAGCATCTTTTTTCATCAGTGCAGACAGAGATTGTAAGAACCTGGACCAGACTGCAATCTCTGATGCAGCTCCTCCTTGAAACATGGTTCCATGTTGAAACTTTACGTTTGACAAAGTTCCTCATGAGAGGCTTCTAGGAAAAGTAAAAAGTCATGGGATAGGTGGCGATGTCCTTTCGTGGATTGCAAACTGGCTAAAAGACAGGAAACAGAGAGTAGGATTAAATGGGCAATTTTCTCAGTGGAAGGGAGTGGACAGTGGAGTGCCTCAGGGATCTGTATTGGGACCCTTACTGTTCAATATATTTATAAATGATCTGGAAAGAAATACGACGAGTGAGATAATCAAATTTGCAGATGACACAAAATTGTGCAGAGTAGTTAAATCACAAGCAGATTGTGATAAATTGCAGGAAGACCTTGTGAGACTGGAAAATTGGGCATCCAAATGGCAGATGAAATTTAATGTGGAAAAGTGCAAGGTGATGCATATAGGGAAAAATAACCCATGCTATAATTACACGATGTTGGGTTCCATATTAGGTGCTACAACCCAAGAAAGAGATCTAGGTGTCATAGTGGATAACACATTGAAATCGTCGGTTCAGTGTGCTGCGGCAGTCAAAAAAGCAAACAGAATGTTGGGAATTATTAGAAAAGGAATGATGAATAAAACGGAAAATGTCATAATGCCTCTGTATCGCTCCATGGTGAGACCGCACCTTGAATACTGTGTACAATTCTGGTCGCCGCATCTCAAAAAAGATATAATTGCGATGGAGAAGGTACAGAGAAGGGCTACCAAAATGATAAGGGGAATGGAACAACTCCCCTATGAGGAAAGACTAAAGAGATTAGGACTTTTCAGCTTGGAGAAGAGACGACTGAGGGGGGATATGATAGAGGTGTTTAAAATCATGAGAGGTCTAGAATGGGTAGATGTGAATCGGTTATTTACTCTTTCAGATAGTAGAAGGACTAGGGGACACTCCATGAAGTTAGCATGGGGCACATTTAAAACTAATCGGAGAAAGTTCTTTTTTACTCAACGCACAATTAAACTCTGGAATTTGTTGCCAGAGAATGTGGTTCGTGCAGGTAGTATAGCTGTGTTTAAAAAAGGATTGGATAAGTTCTTGGAGGAGAAGTCCATTACCTGCTATTAGGTTCACTTAGAGAATAGCCACTGCCATTAGCAATGGTTACATGGAATAGACTTAGTTTTTGGGTACTTGCCAGGTTCTTATGGCCTGGATTGGCCACTGTTGGAAACAGGATGCTGGGCTTGATGGACCCTTGGTCTGACCCAGTATGGCATTTTCTTATGTTCTTCTTATGTTCTTAGTGACCATCAGAGAAACTCCCAATTTGGTGATTGTTGAACTTGAAGAATTTTGGGGACACATTTCTTTGGGACTGTATTGTGCACGTGATGTGCTGTGAAATATGTAAACAGTAAAGTATAGCCATATAATTGAATTAGAAGACATTAAGTAGTGATAATTATATTGCAGCACAAGTATATGTCCCATTATAATGGTCTAAAACAGGGGTCAGGAACCTTTTTGGCTGAGAGAGCCATAAACGCCACATATTTTAAAATGTAATTCCATGAGAGCCATACAATATGTTTAAAACTAAATACAAGTAAATGTGTGCATTTTATGTAAGATCCCACTTTTAATGTACAATAAGTCTCTGAAAATATTACACCAGGCCTTAAGACACCAATACATCTCCTATTAGGAAAACGGACCAAGTCAGGCTGCTATAGAGTCCTACACAGAAACAACACGCCAGCAGAAAACCTCACCTGAATCACGTGCTGTCCCTCACCTAACATAGAATAAAGAGACCAAAACGCATAACAAGAAGCATGCAGAAAAAACTGAATTGGAAACTGCAACAAGCCAGAGTCTCTGTATGCAGTGTAACAAAGGAAAAAAGAAACATCACCCATCCTTATAAAACAAATCAAGAAATATAAAATCATCAGCAGTAAAACTGTACTAACAAAAAGAACATATTTCGAAACAGCTGATGAGAGGAATATCCAATAATTAAAACTCATATAAAACATTTCCAGATACCAACAAAATATTTCAAAATAGCAGACACAAAGATCCAGTAATGAAAAATAATAAGGATACAAAAATTTTTTTGCTCTGCATACCTGGGAACGTTTGATATCCAGGTGTCCTGAGATTGTTCTGAATTAGCAGGAGGTGGGGTGGTTTGCTTGGAACTTTCTCCTCTCTCAGTCACATACCAGCGCGCTCTCTCACACTGGCTCTCAATGACACACCTATACACACATGCTCTCAGTACTCACATATACACATGTTTTTTCTCACTCACTTATATAGGCTCTTAATTACACATTTACACACATGCTGTCTATCTTTTCACGCTTACACACACACACACACAGGCTTTCAATCACATAAATACATGCTGTCTTTTTCTCTCACACACAGACTCTCATTCACATGCTTACAAACATGTCCTCTCAATCACATACTCACATGCTCCATCACCTAAACCAGCTGTCAATCAGACACAGACGCACATGATCTCTCTCTTACTTATACACACAGGCTCTTAATCATACATACACATGATTTCTCTCACACACAAAGGATCTCAATCATACACACATACTCTTTCACACAAACAGGTTTTCAATCACAAACTTACACATACAGGTTCCCAATGGTAAACTTACATTCATGCTCTCTCTCTCACAGGCAGGCTCTCAATCACAGACATACTCTCTTTCACATGTACAGGCTCTCAATCATTCACATACATGCAATCTCACTCACACACACAGGATCTCAAACACACACGCTTGCTCGCTCATTCACTCTCTCTCTCCCCCACCCCCACCCCAGGAACTCGCGGCAGCAGCAGCCTCCTCCCAACACTAACCTCCTTCATTTTCAGCCCTCGCGGAGGCGGAGTCCCATCGGCCGCGGTTGAAACTCTTCATTTTCCTCCGAGCCGCGCTGCAGTCTTCTTCCCACAAGCGTGGCCTCTTCTTCTCGCGCAGGCACCCCGATGCTCACCACTTCCTCTTCCGGGCCGCGGGAAGAAGAGAGCACGCCGGTGCCGCTCAGCACCGGCGTGCTCTCTTCTTCCCGCGGCCCGGAAGAGGAAGTGGTGAGCATCGGGTGCCTGCGCGGGAGTCTTCCCGCGCAGGCACCCGATGACTCCAGCGCTGGCACCCGGCTGACTCCAGTCGTGCCGCTGCCGGCGTGCTCTCTTCTCCTCCTCCCCCCCCCCCCCGCGGCCCGGAAGAGGAAGTGGAGAGCATCGGGTGCCTGCGCGGGAAGAAGAGACCACACTAGCGTGGTCTCTTCTTCCGCGCAGGCACCCGATGCTCACCACTTCCTCTTCCGGGCCGCGGGGGAGGGGGGGAGGAGGAGAAGAGAGCACGCCGGTGCCGCTGACTCCAGCTGTCCCGCCGCGTTCCGCCCGGGCTGACAGCATTTTAAGCCCGGGCGGCGGAGGACCGGGGAGCAGCTGGGTCAGCGGGGAACCGCGAAGTGTGGCGACACTTGTCTGCGAGCCAGATGCAGCCCTCAAAAGAGCCATATCTGGCTCGCGAGCCATGGGTTCCCGACCCCTGGTCTAAAAAATGTTTTTTCTAGTATTATAGGGTTGTGACAAACTATAAAGTGGAATTTTTTTTATTGTTGGTTATTTCATTTTTTTTCACTTGGTTGTAGGTTTCTTGTTTGTGTTGTCCCTGTAGTTTGAGCCTATGGTTACTTAAGCAGGCCTGTAACCTGCTTAAAACAGATGTGGGAATTTTTGTGAGCCCGGCTCCTGGATTCTGGTTCTGAGGATGGTCATGGGGGGGCGCATATCATTTTAAGACTTAAGGGAAGAAAAGTTTCGGGATTGTGCATGAGTGAGTTGTGATGTCTTTGTCTCAGGACGTTTCTCACTTAAGGCAAAAGTGAGCAATTGGCAAGGCTCCCAATTAGGATGGAAGCAACATAGTAGAGATGCATTGGAGGGAGGAAAACAGGTTCGGTGACTATACCTTTGTACCAGAGCCTTGATTAGGAGATCTGTACCCAGTACATGTTCCTACAGTTTAAATATATTGCCAACACAGAGAGACCACCCCTTCATGAGCGAAAAAGACACACAATAGGCAAACGTGAGAAGGAAAATTAGTTCTGTGTTTTCATTCACAGCTGCTGTATGGTGTAAAGGTCTTCCACAGTATATGCATCATGTCAGTGTCAAAAGAAATCTCATTCTTCACATTAGATAATGGAGTTTTGGACAGGTGATATATTATTTTTTTATACTCAGTCAATACCAAGTCTAGCACGTATTGTCTGAAGGGTTTAATGCGTTTTTCTTCCTCTGTTCATTTCAGAAATTAATTTACTATATCAAATGAGCAATCAATAAAAAAATGTGGTTCTTAGTGCATTTTCCTGTGGCAGGGAATTAAAACCACATTATAGTATAATATATAGTTTTTTACTGCATCTGTCCTATAAATATATTACAATGCACTTTATAGTTGCTGTGAGAAATATAGTGAAGCACAACAGCTGAAAATAGGGAGCGTGGGAGAAAATGAAATAGGGGCAAGCAAAGAGACCTGAACAGGGGTACAGAGACATTAGAGTCACAGGTTCCTTTCCTCCCCAGCCCTCCAGAAATGAAACAATCAATAATGGAAAAGAGAGGGTCCCATGGGAGATGGGAGTGACTTTTCCATGAATGGAAGAGGAGCCCCAGCTTGGAATGAGAAAGTGATGTCCCTGCAAGGGAAAGGGGCACCACCCACAAATGTGAGAGAGGTTTGTATAGGAGCAAGGAGGAGGCATTCCCATGAGCGGGTAAGGAGTAGGGTTGACAGCTGGCTTCATTTTGTCAGGAGAGGCTGATCTGGACCGGTTTTACCCCACTGAATTGACGAATGGATGAATTTGTAGTCCTGATCTGCCTAGAGAAATCTGTATTAAAGAAATGAAACCAGTTTGTAGGTCTAGAAAAGAGTACCCCATGTGTGAGATAGGAAGGTAGCAACTCTGTGGTGGTATTTAGAAGCATGAGTGCATAACCCTGAAGGGGTTAAGAGAATTAAAGCTGTAAGAGACGTATAAGGATTGTGTAAGAGGCTCTATGGTCCATCAACCCATGCAATGCTCATGGTATTTTTATTGGTTTAGATGATGAAAAAGCATTTGATCAGGTACAGTGGGATTACTGTTTGTTTTGGCTTTTACAACAATATGGAGGGGTTTACTTGCAGGGAGGCACTAGACAAAGATGTTCTCTCTCCCCCTTGCTGTACATTTTCACTATAGAGCCTTTAATATTAAAATTTAACTAATCTTTAGATATACAAGGTTTTTAAATGGGATGAGAAATTTATAAAATCTGCTCATTTGCAGACAACATGCTGCTATTTATTCGTAATCCTAGTATTGCACTTAAAAGTTTTAGATATGTTCAGTGAATTTAGATCATTTGTGGGTCTGAAAATTAATTTAGAAAAATCAGAAGCTATGCCAATATCCCCAGATACTAGAGCATTTGTGGGGCAGAAATTTTCCTTTTAATGGGCTGAAAATCACATAAAATATTTAAGGATTCTGGCTTCTTACAAGAAAGGAATGTTATACCACTTGAATATTATGAAAATACTTACAGATATTCAAGACTAATTAGAGAGATGGCGAGAAATCCCCATATCATGTTTCAGCAGATATGCTTTATTTAAAATGACTCTCTTACCTAAACTTTTATACAAATTACAAATGTTACCATGTTGGTCGCCACATCTCAAAAATGATATAGTTGCGATGGAGAAGGTACAGAGAAGGGCAACCAAAATGATAAAGGGGATGGAACAGCTCCCCTATGCGGAAAGGCTGAAGAGGTTAGGGCTGTTCAGCTTGGAGAAGAGATGGCTGAGGGGGGATATGATAGAGGTCTTTAAGATCATGAGGGCTTGAACGAGTAGATGTGACTCTGTTATTTACACTTTCAAATAATAGAAGAACTAGGGGGCATTCCATGAAGTTAGCAAGTAGCACATTTAAGACTAATCGGAGAAAATTCTTTTTCACTCAATGCACAATAAAGCTCTGGAATTTGTTGCCAGAGAATGTGGCAGTTAGTGTAGCTGGGTTCAAAAAAGGTTTGGATAAGTTCTTGGAGGAGAAGTCCTTAACGGCTATTATTCAAGTTTACTTAGGGAATAGCACCTGCTATTAATTACATCAGTAGCATGGGATCTTCTTAGTGTTTGGGTAATTGCCAGGTTCTTGTGGCCTGGTTTGGCCTCTGTTCGAAACAGGATGCTGGGCTTGATGGACCCTTGGTCTGACCCAGCATGGCAACTTCTTATGTTCTTATGTTCTTGGCTGTTAAGAAAGGATGTCTCTAAATTATGCTCAGCAGTCACACAATTCATATGGAGAGTAAATGGGCTAGGATAGCATATTCTATATTGACCAAACTGCGAAAATAGGTGGTCTCAATATGCTGGATTTTTTACTATATAATGTAGCTTGCCAGCTGTGATTTTTCTGGGAATGGCATACTGGAATATATAAATTCGATATTCCTTATTATATTGCGTCACTGGTGTATCCGATTACACCTTTGAGACTGCATATATTATTCCAACCTGTTTTATTTACATGGAGATATTTTTGTAAATGATGGGGTAGATCACATCTTTATATAGAGCTCATATCTTTATTAGGTAATCCTAAATTTTGTCAAAAAAACACCCTAGACCACCCCTATTGTTTTCTGTAGAAACACCTAAATAACCTATAGCAAACAGTATGCTACTACAAAAAAAATATTAATCTTCTAATTAATGAATTAATCATTTAATTATCACTTCTGCATTACAATTTTTTTTTATCAAAATATACAATAATGGTATAATTCAAATCCCATAGCAAACCTACTTTCCAATACATTAATTTTCCACACAACACTCAAAACTCACACCCTTTTTCTTTTTAATTTCAATACATATCAAAAAACCAGTCCAAAAAATAATAGATCCAAAACAGGAAATATCATAAACCCTTAACTTGTATTTTATGTCCACAGTGATAAACACGTTGATGAAGGAGTCCCTGGGTTTGATGTTGCAAAATCACCAAATGCAGTATCTTAAAAGAATGGTCCACCAGTAGATTTCCAAATTTTTTCCAATCTATAAATCTTGCTCACCATATGTATGGTAGAAACAATAAACTTCCAACCCAAACTTCTAAGGTGACATCCAAATGCCAAAAAGGCACAAATAATTAGGTGAGCAAGATTATTATGCCTCTCGGTCAGACTTGCTCAAATGTTCTTCTTTACAGACAGCACACCTTGCCGAGACTCGGGAGAAAGCTTTTCTCCATTGCAGGACCAATCTGGTGGAATAGTTTTACCTCACCAATTGCACACAATTACTTGCACAAGACATTCAGAAAGCTACTCAGAACTCACTTGATTGCAACTGGCTTTTTATTCGGAGGTACAGGAAATGAAATTGAGCCTTACAGCTGAACAGGTAGTTAGAGATTAGGTGAGATAGTGGTAAAATGATTTCATTTGCAGTACAAGTGTGCCTGTGTGTTTGGTACCCATTGTGTGTGTCTGCTTGTGGCTGTGTATGTGTATGTCTGTGTATCTGTATGTTGTACTTGTACATTTGCGAGCGTGTGTGTCTCTGCCTGTGTTTGTGTGTGTCTGTATGTCTCTACATGTGTGTGTCTCTGGGGCGGATTTTAAAAGCCCTGCTCGTGTAAATCCGCCCGGATTTACGCGAGCAGGGCCTTGCGCGCCGGCGCGTGTAGAGCCCCGGGACTCGTGTAAGTCCCGGGGTTTTTCGAGGGGGGCGTGGCCGATCGGTGCGGCGTTTTGGGGGCGGGATGCGGCGTTTCGGGGGCGGGCCCGGGGGCGTGGTTTTGGCCCGGGGCGGTCCGGGGGCGTGGCCGCACCCTCCGGAACCACCCCCAGGTTGCGTCTCGGCGCGCTAGCTGCCCGCTGGCGCGCGGGGATTTACTTCTCCCTCCGGGAGGCGTAAATCCCCGGACAAAGGTAGGGGGGCGGTTTAGATAGGGGAAGGTGAGGGGAGGGCGAAAGCGAGTTCCCTCCGAGGCCGCTCCGATTTCGGAGCGGCCTTGGAGGGAACGGAGGCAGGCTGCGCAGCTCGGCGCGCGCTGGCTGCACAAAATCGGCAGCCTTGCGCGCGCCGATCCTGGATTTTAGCAGATACGCGCGTAGCCGCTAAAATCCAGGATCTACTAAAATCCAGCGTACTTTTGTTTGCGACTGGTGCGCCAACAAAAGTACGCGAACGCGCATTTTTTGTAAATCTACCCCTCTGTGTGTATGTTTTGGGAGCCTGTGTGTTTGCAGGTGGGAGTCTCTGTGTATGAATGTGTGTACCTATGTGTGTGTGGAAGTCTGACAGGGGTTTGCAGACAGAGCATATTCTTTACACATTGTACCTTCCAGTGTTTGGATGCCACCTGGTGGCCAACCACAAATACTACAGTGTGACTGACTGACCAACATGACACTTTTCATTTTATATATATATATATAATACAAAACAGACAATAACATGAATATTGGGTATTCTTAATATGCAAATGCACAAAAAACATAGAATACTACCAATTACTTAACCCAACTATAAAAAAAAACTATATCAGAATAGTGATAGCATTAAAAGTTCATAATATTCTGTTTCCAACGGAGAATATATTTAACTTATTTTAGTAATGCCAGCAGGAGCTGCAAGTGATTTAATCATCACTGGCATTAAAAAAAATCCCTTTATTTTAATCTATAAAAGACTGTAACTCTGCCACACATGTAGAGTAACCTGGTCAAGGAGCTTTTCTCAGATTTAGTGATTCAATAGTATTAACTGGAACATTGATAAAAAAAAAAATAATAATCTACTTTCTAAAATTAAAGAAAGTTTTGAAAATGCTTTTATCATGATTGCTTCCTGGCGAAGATGCTGTTGTATATCACAGGTTATTAGCTATTATTAGTTATTATTATTATTATTATTAGTTATTATTGGCTATTAGCTTCACGAAAAATGGACTCGGGCACTTCCAGGTTAAAACACTTTTAAGCTTTTAACCAGTATTCACTATTGTATCACTTTATAATTATTACAGCCTTTACCTTCTTTCCAGCTTTTGTTTTAAGCTTCCAAGTTCTCTATTCCTTGTTGATTGTAACTTTGACTTATTCTTATCTTTTGTTATGTATAGTTTACCTAAATTGTTACTTCAGTTATACCCTTGTTAAATGTAAACCGATCCGATATGGTTATTTACTATGAAGGTCGGTATAAAAAAACTGTTAAATAAATAAAAATAAACAGGTAGTGTGAGTTTCTTCAATGAAAATTCTCCTTTGAAACTGAATTACATTGTATAATGAAAAATTAATGTAGAATAATAAGAAAACAAATGGTGTACACACAAAATTTGTGAAATGGCTAGGGAAAATCCCATGTTTTAACTTGACTGAGGCTAGGTCACTGACAGCCATTGACAATATCCTGACCTAAAGTCTCTGGTCAAACCTAGTTTTGCCTACCAGGAGTGCATCACTTCAGAAATCCCTCCTCTGTAAAAGTTCCATCCCCCAACAGAAATTATACACATCCAATGTGTATATAGACCTTTCACTCTCCCTCTTTCTCTCAATCTCTTTCTCACACCTTCCTTCACATTCCCTACTTTCTATCCCTTTCTCTTCCCCTAGTGCCATTTGTGTTATTTACAGGGTAGAGGGGCCTTATGTAGTCAAGGTTTTCTCCAATTTTGTATAGGAAAGATGTTCAGTGCATAGATCTCTGAGGTTACTATTATGGGGTACATTCATCCCACTGGGGGCTTAGAAAAATTTCAGGCAAAGATGTATCCACCACAAGGGGTGAATAAAAATAAGAGACCAAAATTTTAAAAAAGCTGGGCTCCTAAATTAAGCGCCTCTTTTCAGATGAAATTAGGACCTATATTTTCATCTGAAAATTCACATAATTTTAGGAACCTAAAACCTTGGTTCCTAGATTTAGAACTGCTATTTATTTTCCTAGATTTAGGCTCCTAAGTTAGGTGCTTAGCTCTGAAAATCAGATCTAAACTGTTAACTTTGTTTCCCCACCCTAACTCCGCCCCTGTAGCCACCCACTTCTTAGGTCCCTCAATTTAGGTGCCTAATAAAACCCTAGTACAGTTTCAAGAGAGCCAATTTAGGAGCTTAACTCCAAAAGTTAAGAGCCAAAACCCTTTGAAAATTGACCCATTCGTACCTGGAGTTTCAAAATTCTGCTTAGAGCCCCCAGGCACCTCTATAAACCCTTTGATATGGGTTTTTTGGCCTGTCCCAGATCTCGATGTATACTGCATTATTGGCTTTATAATAACATGCATGACATTCATTATTCCTTTCAGAAATGCAAAGTTGTGCTGCTGATGTCCACAATATCTGAAACAGGGCAGAAGAAGCACAAAGAGCATGTTCACAGTGTGATAGTACAATCTAAGGGCAAGAATCCAAAAACATCCACATTTCAGTCAGCCCTCATTTAAATAAGCTTTTAAATGCTTACGCAGCCCTGCTCTGCGTAAATTAGGGGGAAAAACCGGAGGAAGATGTGCACAGATAACCTCTAAGCATTAAAAATTGGCAGCACCTGATGAATTGCATTCATGGAAGACCAACTTAAAAGCATAACAAAAGATCTTTTTTTTCTTTGTATGCAATCGCCTTTATTTTTCTCCTTAATTGAATGACAGGCAGCTGTCCTGGCTATTAAGGCATAGAATTGGCACATCATATGGCAAAGCACGTCTTTTCCCTTATACACAATAATCACTATTCTAAATCTCCACATGTGACAACAGAGCAATCTCAGACAGGAAGGGCAAGGGCAACGAACAAAGACTCACAAGGGCCACATAACAGCACCATCTCTGCCATAGTTACCCAGCAGGATTCCATTCAGAGCATCCCCGGCAGCCCATTACATGTATGCTGGCAGGACTCGGCAAACTTAGCCATCACATTCTTCGCTCACGTTGGGGAAAGTGACCTACGTATGAGCTCATCTCGAGGGATACTGCGTATTTTGAAACATGTAGGCAGCAGTGGTATGCAGAAAGAAATTTAACATGTCTGGGGCAAGAAAGGTTTCTCTTCACCCTCTCTCTCTTTTCCTGCCCCTTTCAAAGCACTTCTTTTTGGGGAAAATGTATGCCAGATGTGTTCGTATATTATGAAGTTTTCTGAGCCAGATGTGACCCTTTAAATAGGTTTGCTGTGCTGCCTTTGTGGACTGATTGCAACATTTTTGAGTTGCATGTTGTTGCTGCTTATTGCTTGACTGAAGATAGCGGATGGTAACACAGCCACCTCACAGCATTCCATTCGGGCCATCTGTCCTCTAGTCCATTTTTCCAGAAATACTGAGACCCCCATGACACAAAACAGAGAGTCTTCCTCCCCCCGCCCCCCCCCCCCCCCCCCGCCCCCTACAGTGAGACAAACTTTCTTTATACATATAGAAAATGTTTTAAATCTTTTGGATGCTTGCACATTTTTTTTTTTTTAAACTTTTGATTTAATCAACAGCATACAAGGAAAACAGTGTATACAATCGACTGTTGCTAACGTCCAACGCAACCGAGAGAACAATTACAGAAAAAGACAACAAAAGGAAAGAATATAATCAAACAAATAGTTTTTAAACATGATACATATATAGCATAGTACTTCCAGAAATAGCCCCAAATAGAATCATATTTAGTTCTCTGTCTCATCTTTTCAGTATCGGCAATGTCCCTCATCTGAGCTCTCCAGCATTTTATATTGGAATTACTCATAAAGCATGCTGCTAGCAGCAAATGTGACACCAAAACTGTATACTTACCAGCCACCCCTGAATCAACCCATCTGCTCAGTAGCCCCAAAAGCTCTGGAAAGATGAAAAGGGCAGCTATTAACTCAATGCTGGAGAGCTCAGATGAGGGACATTGCAGATATTGAAAAGATGAGACGGAGAACTGATTTGTCTGTGAAGCAATATTGCTCATTTGTGCCTTTCTATCTTTCAGCCCTACCTTGACATGCTGCTCCTCTGATGGGAGCATCAGCCAGAGAAGGAAATAAGAAACCTCAGAGGAGAGGAATGAAGCACCTCTCCAAAGAGACACAAAGGGACCTAGAAGCTCCCATGAGTTCTACATACCCAAAGGGGGCAACCAAAGCCAGAAATTGGGAGATTTTTAAAGTATTTTCAATAAAGATTTTATTTTTGGCATTAAATATTGCATGTGGTAGTATTTCTTGCAGGTAAAATTGTGTGTAAGCATGAACAATAGCTATGTGTGCAAAAGTATGTATGCACGTATATGTTATGTACACTGCTAGTATGCGTATGATAGGATGTAATAAGAGGTAAGATCGGAAGGAGGATATGTGAAAGTGTTGGACTGACTGTTTTAGATCCAGGATAGTGTGAAGTACTTTTAAAAACTGAGTGCCTTGATATACTGCACCAAAAATTATACACTCTCTTATCTAAAGTCCAAATCCAAAAGCCATTTTTAAATACTCACCTTTCCAAATCTAACCTCAAAGCATGTTATGAATTCAGGTAAATTTGATAGATCCCTGCCCAAAAGTATTTACAGCTAAGGGTTTGATTTACTAAGGCATGTCTCCCATTCTGTCTCTATGGGAAAATTTGTTTAGCAAATCAGGTCCTAAGTTTCTGCTTTGGGTAATGGAGGAAGTGAAATGAATGGCCCAAGGTCACAAGGGGCATAAATGGGATTTGAACACTGGCTTTCCTGGATCTTAGGCTGCTGTTCTAATCACTAGGCTGTTGTTCCAGCATTGCTGCAACAAAGTGCAGACAATGGGTTAGAGGCAAAAGCAACTTTTTTACATTTCCCTCATGTGACTGAGTAAAATAGTATAAAATGTTTATGCTGGGTTGACCAATTTTGACATGAGAAGAAAAGTGATAAAATCCCTCCTACTGGCTCTAATGGCAGCTGTGCGGCTGTGGCCAGAGACCTTCTGTAGGATATTCCTTCCCTGGGGAGGAGTGATTATATTTGGCCATTTAGGATCAGGATGGTGAATTAAAAAGGGTGTAACTGAATGGGTGAATAGTCCCTCGTGGGCCAGTCCATGGCCAGAGAGGGAGGATGTTAGTGGAATATCCATAGTGGCACCATCACCTGCTTGCCCTGAATTTCTTAAGTTGAGCTGTGCCAAATATTTTTTGATTACTTTGCATTTCTTCTGAATATCACCTTTTACAACAGCTGGGGTTTAAAGAACTCCTTAGCAGCAGGTGGGGGAGAGGGATGACTGTCTGGCACTTGCTACTGGGACCCCCCTAGCCCCCGCTGCCTTTGGCATTCTGCTGCACTGGCTTCCAGCCGGGGAGCAAGGGCCAGCTAAGCTCTGCTCCTCCTCTCCCCAGTGATACACTTGGGCCAGGTTCTTCTGCCGACCCATTGAGGATGGCAGGTTGCCACTGAAGGGATTGAACCAAAGGGGTATGACCTATTGCGACTGCTTTTGGAAATGGCAAGGGAATGGGATATTCAGATTGACCAAATTAATAAAGATGTTACAAAGTCAGTGTAGACTGCTTAGCACACGAGTCCGGATGGGACTTGGCATAATTTATAATTGTTTAGTTTAATTTGGAGTAATTTTATCAATGTTGTTTGAAGGTTTTATGTTTTTCATTTGCTTATATTGTTTTTTTGTATTATGTATTGAATTATGTTTGTTTGAAGTTAGACACTTTGAGAGGTATTTTTCTACTTGAAAATTGGAGTAGAAATCAAAATATGTTAAGTAGTTGCTATTTGGCTAAATCTGTTTCCTGAGAGATTCACCTTCTGAAGCCCACAATGATCAGGGGTGATCTGAGCCCTATATTGTAAACTTTTTGAAATCCTCGAGGTCATGGGAGCAGTACTAGGTTGAGAGCTATAAACAGCTCATGGCATTTGGACCCACTATTTCCATTAGCTGCCTATGAGCCTTAGAGTGGGGTAATTTTAAAATTATAGCAAAACCCTTATGGGGACAGGAGAGAGACTAAGAATTTTAAAGACAGTGAAGTATGTGTTTCTCTCCCTTTTCCTTTCTATTACACATGAGATCAATGACAGAGCGAGCAAAAGACCAGGAATAAGGGAGAGGGAAAGACAACCATTCCTTTCATTATAAATGATGTTTCCTAACTGAAGGATATTGTATTTATATATTTATAAAACATATGTCATAAGAGCAATAATGAAATTCTAGCATTTGCTGTATCATGAAATGTTATCACTTCTTGATTACAGGCACTACGGCTTCATTTCATGCCTTCACAACACATGTGAGATGCAATCATCTCCCACAATGCAACATGCCCTGTTATGTTATTGCTCAGGACGGTTTAATGAGCTTTAAACCTGCATCCATTATTATCATTCGTCCTGATTACATACCTTACTTCTTTCTGCAGGATCGGAGGAGCAGTTCCCACTGTGTTTTCCTACTTTTCTGAAGTGCTTGCACGGGAGAAGCGAGGTGAACACTTGAGCTGGCTGTGCATGTTCTGGATGATTGGAGGGATCTATGCTTCTGCCATGGCCTGGGCAATAATTCCTCACTATGGTAAGAAGGATGTCTCTTATCTTAACTCATGGATTTTCAAAGGTCAGCAGGAAGACCATGGCTATGTAACACTGTAATGAAGACACTAATGAGCAAGGCAAACTCTGATCTCCCATGGATAAGCAGATGGCTGTTCTGGTCTTCCACATATATATATATTATACACAATGTGTTGCAGGCACAACTAGACTTACAATCAGAGGTAAACAATGCAGGTGGTAAATCTTTTCACCATTCACTGTAAAAACAGTCAGCAACCTGTGACTCAAAGTAAACAGAGGCAAGCTGTAGTAATGACTGCAGGGGGAGAGCTTGGTTGTGGGAGGTGATAGGGCAGGAGGGTGGCATGGGAAGCAACAACTTGGTAGGGGATGGAAGCAGCTGCTGGGGGTCGAGGTATCAAAGCAGGTGGTCAGGATGAATTAGAGACAGTGACCGGCAGGGGAGCTAGGCCAGAGGCAAATGAGGTGGAGTAGCCATTTCCACCTTCAGCAGAAAGATCAGGAGGAAGCAGGAGGCAGTTTGCCACAGCTGTGGCAAAAGACAAATTCTGTGGCATTTGACCTGAAATTGTGGTAAAACAGGGAGCTAGATATACTTAGCTTGGATTCCTATAAAAATATCTGACTCTTAGATACTTCTCTTGAAGACCAGTGAGATGCTGTTGGACAGGTTGTTAGAGACATGGCATCAGCATCTCCCAGGAATACTTATATTGTTCAATAAAAAATGATGCTTTCTATAAAAATCTGTGTTCTTGTCTCCCTGGCCATAAGTGTCATAAAGAATGGCATGGCGCTTAACGCCAGTACAAGGTGGTTGGTTTTTTGGGGTTTTTTTTTCTTTTTGCTACTCTAGGAGAGTGATGATTTAGTCCACTCAAAAGTTGGGAGAGTGGTAATCGGGAAGAAGTGTTATGTTCGTGGACCCTTGGGCTGGTTAGGACAGAGAATGGAGTGTTGTAGAGATCCACAGCAATTGTCCCAACCAAGAGGCGGTTCGAAGACTCTGAGCAGGCTGAGACCCTGGACTATGGTGGAACCCTATGCGACCAAGGACTCGGTACCCCGTGGGAGGACGGACGACGTGGGACTCTGGATGATTGAAGAGTCTTCAGCCTGGAGACTGGTACTCCCCGGGAGGAGCCCTTAGGAGTCCAGCCACTGGGACATTTGGAGATTCACCCTGGAAGCCGAAGTCCCCCCAGGAGGAGCCCGTAGGGACCCGGCCGCTGGGACTTAGGTGACTCCTGAAGGTTGGAGATGGTCTGGACGCAGGCGCCTCCTGCAGGTCGTGGGTTCCAGATGGCTGGCGCCTCCAGCAGGTCGTAGGTAATCTTGAAGAGAATCCAAAGGCCGGTCCAGGAGTCGAAGTCCAAGGAGCGGTCCGCAGCCAGTCCAGGGGTCAGTGTCCAGAGAGTGGTCCGCAGCCAGTCCAGGGGTAGGAGTCCAGAGAGCGGTCCGCAGCCAGTCCAGAAGAGTCAATCCAGCAAGGAGGACAGTGCAGAGGCGGGACGAAGAAACAGCACCAAGGATGAAGCAGAGAGGAGTCAGGAGACAAGCCGGGTCGGAAGAAGACAATCCAGGAACGCAGCAACAACAACCGGAGACCATGAACCTTGTTGCAAGGCACTGGAGTGATCTGGATGCAGGGTTCTTATACCCTGAGGGTGTCTGATGTCATCTACAGCAGAGCAGAGGATTTTCCTGCGCTGGCCCCTTTAAGGGAAGCTCCTCCCCGTGTGCGCGCGTCAGGGGGCGGGGCCAGCCACGCCGGACCGTTGGTATCTCTCCCGAGGAGGGAGAGGCACGCTGGAGGGCCTGCAGGCCCGAAGACGCCCCGAAACGGCCCGGTCCGCCCCCGAGGTAGGTGGAGGGACCGGGGCACGGCCCGGGACTGTAACAAGAAGGGTGGGGAATAGCAATGTTGACTGGCAGGGGAAGGAGGGTTAAGGAAGTATTGGGCTACCAAAGCCTAAAATTCACCCTTTTCCTCTTCCTCTGCTGCTGCAAGGCTCCGTGACCTGGTATTGATACTTCTGGCTCCGTATCTCCTCTGTTGCTCTTCTTCAGATTGCTGTAGAAGCATCTGAGTTCAATGCCACAATTTTTTTTCAACTCTTATTTATTTATTTATAGTTTTTTTTATATACCACCGCTCATCAGAGATATCACGTCGGTGTACAGTGAACAGGAACTTACGCCGGAGCGTTATACATTTAACAGGGTTAATATATAGGTATTTGAACATGAAACAAGTAGAAGCAATTAAAAAAACAAAACTATCATTTAGGTGTAACTCTTCCTCTCCCTCCCCTAGAAGGGCAGGCATATAGAGCCCCTGGCAAAAGGAAGAGAGCAGAAACAGCAGCAAGTGAGGAGGTGCAGAGGATGGCTGCCCCTTCTATTATAACACCTTAGGCATTTACCTTGTCAGTCCTACCAGTTCTGCTCATCTTCAGTTTTATAGCCTGGATAATATGGATAGGGAACAAGTATAGAGCATTCATATCACTGAGATGATGGGAGGGCGTTGGGGGTGTGGTGTAGAAATCTTTCAAAGGAGAGAACCTCTAGAATTGTCCAACGAATGCTACGCAGAGTGGAGAGCAGCATAATGCAGTAGTCCCTCGTTTAACTCTCCTGCGAGCTAGTTTGAAATTCATGCCATTTAAGTAACTGTTCCATATACACCAATGCAATGCTTTTCAGTCTCAGAAGGGTAAATAAGGTCCGTATTATGAAGAGGACATGGTGGCTTACCTTCTCTTCCACGCATAATATCTGGGGGCTACGTTAGCTTCTAAAGCTTTCTTAAGAGCAATGGAATATTTATATTACTAATTACAGACCCAGCCATATTCTGAAAGGGAGCAGCAGAGGGCATCGGCTCACCCCCAGCCCCTCTCCTGTGCTAGTGCACATAGAGCATGCATATTCTCTCCAAACTCTTAGTCTCTTGGCCTTACTATATGGATATTTGTGTTTCTTTACCTGGCTTCTAAATTTTATTTCTATATTTTTCGTTTTTTTTGTTTTGTTTTGCAAGTGCTTTGGTCAGAAGCATGATAGGAATAAATTAAATGTCAGTGAGTTATGCAAGCTGCTGTTCTGGAAATAGGGTCAGTTATGCAAGGCTGTAGTAAAAATTGCTCTAAAGGTGTAATTAGGTGGTAGGATCCGACATAGAGGAGAAGCTACAATTTAGAAAATTGAAACCAGCTTGGTTAAGGCAGAATATCAAAAGTTCATAAATAAAGTACATTGCACTAGATTTCTTACCTCTCTGCAACACATTTAAGAGAAAATCAGTAAGAGGAAGAAAATGGGGGCAATTGCCATCTCCTTTTACAATTTTTGTACATGTACAATTTCCGTGGCTGGATGGGAAACTGCCTAAAATATCTTCATAAAGGCGAGCAATAACTAGTGTTTGAGACAAACAAGGTATCAAATGACACGGGCACAGTGCAGAAAGTAGAGTTTATATGGCTTCATCTACTAGTGGTCTTTATACAGGATTTTAATAGTGCTCAGACAAAACACTCTTGCAATTGTTTTTATGATGTGATCAATTGTATTTTTTTTTTCAACAGTCTCAATTCCCCTTTGCCTGTTCTTTTGAATGCACAGTTAAAAATAAAAGGAAGATTCTTCAGGGATCCCAAACGCTGGGTCAAGTCTGGTTTTCAGGATACCTGCAATAATTTTCCATTGCTTTTCACTTGCATGGAGGGGTTCTAGCTTTGGTTTTTTTCTAATATTTCAGTAGTGACTATGACTGCCCCACTGACAATAGTTTGTCTGCTTATCACCACAGAGCAGTGACGCGCACCACAATACCCCTGCGGTAATTGGCACAGTTTATCTCACAAGCTAAATACCATAGGGCTGGCTGACTCTATAATGACACTGCCATAAGCAGTTGCATAAGAAATGCAATATTGGGTCAGACCAGTGGTCATGAAGCCCAGCCTCTTGTCTCCCAACAGTGGCCAATCTGGGTGACTTGGAAAAAGTGATCAACAGAGCCTAACAGGAAGACTCAATCTCTCATTCCAACAGTAAGAGGTGCTGTTTCCCAAGCCTATCTAGCTGATAGTTGTTAATGGACCTGTCCTTCACAAACTTGTCCAACCTTTTTATTTTTCTTTTTTTTAACTCTGCTTTACTACTGGCCTTGACCACATCCTCTGTCATCAAATTCCACAGCTTAATTGTGTGTTGACTGGAAAATTTTCTTACATGTGTTTAAATCTGCTATCAGTTAATTTTGCGTAGTATACCCAGACCTCTATTTGAAGGGATAAATAATAGGGATGTGAATTGGTTCTGGAATCATTTCTGGAATCGTGTTCGTACTAGACCCGCAGGAAATCTTCGTTTCCGGCCAGACTGCTTTTTTTTTTTCGGCTGTCCCGAGCCGAAAAAAAAAACCCCCACCCCGACCCTTTAAATCTATTTATTTAGAATCCCCCCCAAACTTTTCTAAAGTACCTGGTGGTCCAGCGGGGGTCCCGGGAGCAATCTCCCGCTCTCGGGCCGTCGGCTACCACTAATCAAAATGGCACCGATGACCCTTTGCCCTTACCATGTGACAGGGGCTATCGGGGCCATTGGCCGGCCCCTGTTACATGGTAGGAGCAATGGACGGCCAGCGCCATCTGGCACGGGCCATCTTCCCGCCCCCCCCCCCAAATGATAAGAAAACCCCACGAAAATTTTATGGGGTTTTCCTATCGCTTTCGGGGACCATCCAATTCCTGACGGATGAGAAAATATCATACGATATTTTCATCTGTCAGAAAAACGATTCACATCCCTAATAAATAACACTGATCTGTTTACTAGTCCCACATCATTCGTGATTTTATAAACTTCTATCATATCTTCTCTGTTTCTTTTCCAAGCTGAAGAGCCCTAACCTGTTTAGCCTTTCTTCATAAGGGAGTGCATTCCATCCCCTTAATTATTTTGGTTGCCTTTCTTGGTACTTCTAGTTTTGCTACATATTATTTGAGATGGGTCAACCAGAATTGCACACGATTCTGAAGGGGATGGTCACATGTCTTGACAACTACATTGTAATCTAAAATTTGTCAAGATCACCAACAGGAGTGAATTGGCCCCAAGCTTAATGTATTTATTTAAATGGTACTTCTCTCTGGGACATTTATAGGAATTTCACCAGCTTAGTCCTGAATGTATCAGAATGTCATGATAGCCTGTCAGAAAAACTAGAACAAAAAACTCTTCAAATGAGCTGTTAAACCAAAGTCTTTGAAAATAACACAAAACCAGAAGCTCATTTATTATAGGATTTCATTATAAAAAGCAACTTTCAAAACAGTGATTGTACCATAAATGTGCCCCAAAACATTTCATGTGCAAAAAATGTAAATCTCTATCCTCTGAGTAAGTTTTTCAGCTAAAAGGCTCTTATACATAGCTGATCCCAAAAAGACTTGGCAAGATTTCATGGACAAGGAGCTGGGTATCTCATTTGCTTGGCACATGAAAGAATGTGGCAGGGACAGGCATTTGCCACATCCAGGGAAGAAACTTGCCTATTATCATTCCCACTTTTTTTCCTGCACTCCAACTGTATCAAAACAATAAGATGCTGGGCTGTCAGTTTATATGATATGAAAGCCATTTCCATGCAAAGTGTTGTCATCAGTAATCCCTCTTGAACTGGAGTATTATCATGGGACATACATCATGCTACTTCTTTCAAATTCAGACCCCCTTTTCAACCTGACACACTACAAAAAGAACTAGGAAAACAACTCTCAAACCTAGACCTCTCCTGCACCAATAGAGCGATACAATCATGGCACCATCTAACCAAACTAACAGCTAACAATATAAATCCTGAGAAAACTAGACAGCGAAAACTAAAAAACGACAAAAACAACCTGTGGTTTGACTCCAACCTAAGATCGATGAAAACAAACCTCAGAAGACTGGAAAAAGAATGGAGAAAATCGATGTCCCCAACAAACCAACAAGGATACCACACTCATCTTGCCATCTATAAGAGCACAATTTCGACCATGAAAAGAAACTACTACAGCCAAAAGATTAAAAACTCTCCCAACAACTCAAATACTTTATTCAACATTGTAAAAAACCTCACAGAGGACAAAAACAACACCACCCACACACCCAATGATAGTAACATAACCCAAAACCTTGCCCTGTTCTTCAAAGACAAAATCAGCAGACTAGTAAGCTCTTTCAACAAATCTACAACCACAGACGACCGATTCGAATCTAAGAATCTATCCCAGTGGTCGCAATTCAACCCAGTCTCCAACACTGAAGCTGAAAAAATGCTAAAAAAAATCAATCCTGCGCGTCACGAACTCGACACTATCCCAACACGGAACCTCAAAGAAATGGCTCATATCATCGCCCCTACCTTAGCCGCCATCGTTAACAAATCTCTCGAAGAAGGCGAGCTCCCACCCGAACTAAAATCAGCAACCATCACTCCCATACTAAAAAAGAAGAACCTAGACCCTACAGACCCAAATAACTACCGCCCCATCTCTAATCTACCCCTACTGGCCAAAATGACGGAGAAAGCTGCTTTATCCCAACTAAACGAACACCTTGAAATCAACAGCATCCTACACAGGACTCAACATGGATTTAGAAAAAACCACAGTACGGAAACACTACTCGCCAACCTATCAAACGAAATTCTAAGAAGTTCTGACAACAAGATAAATCACCTCCTAATACTCCTAGACCTTTCTGCGGCATTCGACACCATAGATCACAAAATCCTACTATCAAGTCTCTCAAACATCGGACTCTCCGGCACCACCCTCAAATGGTTCACCTCTTACCTAAACAGATCCTTCATGGTCACCATGAATAACAAATCGTCAAAACCCCTCCCGCTAGATACCGGTGTACCACAAGGGTCTGCTCTATCGGCCACCCTCTTCAACATCTACTTAATCCCTCTCTGCCACCTCATCTCCAGTCTTGGAATAACTTTCTATCTGTACGCCGATGACATCCAGTTCATCATCCCTGTCACCAACTCACTAGAAGACGCTCTCCGCACAGCAGCCAAACACCTGATCACAATTAGAAACATGCTCAACAAGCTAAAACTATGCCTAAACATGAATAAAACCGAATGCATCCTCATAGGAAGAAACATCTCGGACCAAACCATCTCCCATAACTCTCTTCTAATCGACAACATCTCCATCCCACTAAAAAACTCAACTAAGGACCTCTGCTATTGGATCGACAAAGATCTCAACCTAAAAACAAACATAGCAACCAAAACCAAAGAAGGATTCTATAAACCTCATGTACTAAAACATCTAAAACCGCTCCTCCACCAACAGGAATTCCGAACGGTACTACAATCTCTGATCTTCAGCAGCCTTGATTACTGCAACTTGATGCTATTAGGTCTTCCTAAATCCACTATAAAACCACTACAATTACTGCAAAATGCTGCTGCTAGAATTCTGACCGGAAAAAAAAAATCTGATCACATCACCCCTGTACTAAGAAGTCTACACTGGCTACCAATCATACAGAGAATAGAATACAAAACCCTGACGATCATTCACAACGCAATACACAATACGGACAACTCCTCAATTAGTAAAATGTTCCATCCACACAAACCTCAATGGAACACCAGAGCTGCCGGCAAATTACTACTTGACGTACCCGCATACCCTACGGCGAAGCTTGCGAATACCAGAAATAGAGCTCTCTCCATAGCGGGGCCAAACCTATGGAATGCCCTACCATACCACCTCACCTCAATCAGCGAAAGCAAATCATTCAAAAAAGAACTGAAAACGTGTATCTTCAGCCAGACTTTCAGAGATGGCATAGACTAATTACACTCGAGATGCCATAGGCTATCCCCACTACTCCCTACCTTTCATTTCTTTTGTCTTCATCCTCCATCTCAGTCTTTACCCCCATCTCTACCTCTTGCCTCCTACCCCTTCTCCTCCCTGCCTCATTCACCCCTCCCCCCAACCCTCTTCTTTCAGATCCTACTATTAGACTACCCGAGCTCCCACCCTCCACCCTCCTCCGACACCACCCCCTTCCCTGTTCCTCCCTCCCTCTTCCCCCCCCCTCCCCTCTATCTGCCCAGCTCCCAGAAACCTGCTAGCAGATATGCTAGACATAACCCCGCTGCACACCGGCACCCCTTCCATATCCTTTCTTTATCTGTTTCTTATCCCAATCCACTATCAACACTATATGTTACCTACCTAATACATTTTTGTACATGATATCCCACGAGCCTAAGTTATTAGCTACCTTCTTTGTTTCACTTTCGTTCCCTTTAATTGGTTTCAGTTATAACCTGTTGCAACCTGTTCCATGACCTGTTCTATGCATAAATTTGTGTTTTACGACATGTTCTATGTATAATTGTTTGTTCCAATGTAAACCGGGGTGAAGGCTTTCGCTAAACCTCGGTATATAAAAGCTCCAAATAAATAAATAAATACTACAGCAGAGATTCCCAAATAGGTCCACAGAGCCCAACCCCCGACCGTTTGGTTTCCAGGCCGTCCATAGTGAACGTGCATGAGATGTATACTATTGCATGTAAATATATCTCCTGCATATTCAGTGCGGAGATCCTGAAAACCAGTCTCTCTGGTTGGGCCTGGAGGACTGGTTTGGGAATCTCAGTGTAATACTTCTGTTCCCTCTCGAGATTGGGCATAGGGAACAACAGGTTGTGTCATGATCTTCTGTCTAGTTTCAAAAAATAAAACTTGGGGTAGGATGTCTTGGGTTTTTTTGTATTTACATGGAAAAGGGGAAGAGATCTCAGGCAGCCAGCACTGGGTTATGTGGACTTTTTTAAACAGAGACCTAACTCATTCCTCATGGTATGGAAAATGTATCTGAGAGATTAAAAAAAAAAATGTCAGAAAGTTATATATTTTTTTTAAATATGTTGTATTATAGGAATGCGTGAGAGATGTCTTATAGAAATCATTTTCACCCATAATCCACTTTGAACTGGAGTAAGTGTCATGGAAATACACAGTTTTAATTTTGTACATTTGCTGCAGTAAAAACGCAGCCTTTGGCTTTAAGAAACTATGGCCCGGATTTTAAAAGCTTTATGTGCATAAACCTGGGCCTTATGCGCACCGCGCCAATTTTTAAAGGCCCAGTCAAGCGCATAAGTCCCGGGGCTGAAGAAAAGGGGCGGGGCTAGAGGCCCCTGGCACAGCAGCCATTTGCCGCTGTGCAGGGGGATCGCGTGCCGGCACACGCAACTTGTGCCTGCCACGAGGCAAGCGCAAAAGGTAGGACAAGGGTTTGGAGGTTGGTTAGGATAGGGCTAGGGAGTGGGAAGGCTAGGGGAAGGGGTAGGAAGGTCAGGCTAGGGGGTAGGGAGTTCCCTCCCAAGCCACTCTTAAATTGGAGCGGACTGGAAGGGAACTGGGGAAAGCCGTGGGCGCCTGCGCACGCAAGTTGCACTAATGTGCACCCCCTTGCATGTGCCAACCCCCGATTTTATAATGTGCAAGCACGTACTTTTTTAAAAAATGTATCCTTAAGTGCAAGAAAACTCATACTTTTCCTGTGTATGTTAATTGGTCTAGTTTCAGGAAATATAACTGATGTCAGGATGCCATACTATTTATAGGTAGATTTTACAGGAAAAAGAGAGTGCAGGCTCCAGTCAATAAGTACTGGGTCACACAGTGCTTTACAATGTCTACCGCTTCTGCATTATCTCTGTAAAAACAGTGTCTGAACAATAAAGAATCTTCACACAAATTGTTAGCTCTGGAAACTACATAAAATGATGAATACAGGGCCATATGACCCATGTTCTTGCATTAAGTCTTTACATACAAAGCCCTCCTTGAGCCTAAGGAAATATATTGTAATTCAGCACAATCCGTGAAAAAAGTGTAGTTATGAGTAACACAGTTTAGGGGTCAGGTCACTTTACCCCTTGCCCTCATGAAGGTCTGGCTATCTAGGAGGTGATAAGCAGCCAAATACCAGGTTTTCCTGAATATTATTGTTGTAAAAAGGGATATTCAGCCACTATTCAGTATACTTTGAAATACTCCAGAAGTTAGTAGTAAGGGCTCGAATAAAGATATTCAGAGTGAGGAGGCAGATTCTGCCTATGCTTTCCGTTATCTGCTCCTCTCCACCTCTGCTCCCACACCCACAGGGTTATTCATCCCCTAGGTACATGGCTTTTATTCACCTGAATATACTGAGGTCTATTTCAAAGGCATTTATCCGGATAATTCACAATTTATATGAATAAATGCAGACTTCTGAATATTGTTGCCAGTTATCCGGATACATTTTATCCAGATAAATTTAAAATGTAACTGGATACGTGGAAAGTGTTTTTGGGGGCATTCTGGGGTGGAGCTGAGTTAGCGGAATATCTTATCTGGCTAATTCTGATATTTGGAGTTAGCTGAATAAGTTCTATGGTTAACTCTAGACGTGGGCAGGAGCAGGGTTAACGTTATCCAGGAGCATGTTCCCCGGTAACACTAAGTGCTGTTACTACATTAAAAAAAAAATGAATAAATAGTGTAGGCCTTGAGGCCTGATGCCACAGCCTCCCACCTCAGAAAACATTTAAGCAAAACTGAAGGCTAGTGACAGTGTCCCCCTCCCCTCCCATCAAGTTAAAAACAAAAACAACAACGAATGCTGCTATAGTACTTCGAGTTTGGCCGTCTCCCCCAGGATATCTGTGCTAAAATCACCAAGCCCCCCCCCCCCACCCCCCACCCCTGAAACCCCAACCAGGAGTATGGGCAGTGCCTCACCTGCTCCTAGCCACGTCTAGCCTTGCTCTTAGAGCAGCACTGGAAGCAGCTGGGAGTGAGAAAAGCTCTACACGTTCCCGGTTGAGGTTTCCAGGGCAGGAGGGTCAGAGGTTGCGGGTGGTTGGGAGCAGGTTTCCAGGCTGCTCTTATATAAAGAAAAGGGAAAATAAAAAAATGGTCTGTTGCCACAAAAAAAAAAGCCTGTTGGCACTGCTCTTTGTTTGTTTTTCCCCTATTCGTTTGGGACAGTCTGTAGCCTGGGTTTCCCCGTTGTGTGAGGACTGCTATCTTGGTTGTCCTCTGACAAAGCAGAGCTGTTTACCTGTACTGGTGTTCTCTGAGAAGAGAATAGGATGCCGGTCCTCACAAAACTCTGTCTTTAGAGTTGGTTCTCCAAGTCTTAGCTTTGTATAGGCTGAAGGGAGCCCCACGTGGGATGCAGTGATGTAAATCAGACTGCACATGTCCAGTCTGGTAATTCCAAACCTTCTAGATTAACTAAACCTTCCTTGCTGTGGTCCATCTGATGATGCCACCCCTGTGTGAGGACTGGAGAGGAGAAGTAGCCTAGTGGTTAGAGCAGCACACTGCAAATCAGGGAAGCTAGCATTCAAATCCCATTTCTGCTCCTTATGACCTTAGGAAAGTCGCTTCACCCTCCATTGGCTTAGGTACAAATTTAGGAGCATGTTTACTAAGCCGTGATAAATGCAGATTATTGCACAATATATACTAATGGCAGTGATACCTTCACCTAAAAAATGAACCTATAAGGCAAGGCTTCCCAAACCTGTCCTGGGGACCCCACAGCCAGTCGGGTTTTCAGGATATCCCCAATGAATATGCATATGTATCTCGTGCATATTCATTGTAAATATCCTGAAAACCCGACTGGCTGTGGGGGTCCGCAGGACAGATTTGGGAAGGCTGGCCAGCACCATTTTGGAAAATGGCAGAGGCTAGACTGGAGCCTAGGGGTGCTCCGGGCCCTACTAGGCTACCAGGGATACCCTAGACCACCAGATTTGGCTGAGTTGGGGGGGAGCGGGGAGGCTTTTGGTAGGGATGTGCAGAGGGATGCCATACTTTGCATTCGTGATTCGGATTTGTCGGGGAGCAGATACGTTGCATTCGGCCGTATGGCGCCTCGAAGCGTTAATACGGCGATTTCTATTCGTGTCCCAGCTAAAATTAAAATTAACTACAACCCCCCCACCCTCCTGACCCCCCCCAAGACTTACCAAAACTCCCTGGTGGTCCAGCGGAGAGTCCGGGAGCCATCCCCTGCACTCTCACACCCTCGGTACCGGTTTCATCATGGCGCCGATAGCCTTTGTCACAGGGGCTACCAGTGCCATTGGTCAGGCCCTGTCACATGGTCATCGGCGCCATCTTGTGCTCCTACCATGTGACAGGGGCTGACCAATGGCACCGGTAGCCCCTGTGACATACCATGGGCAAAGGCTATCAGTACCATTTTGAGTACTGGCATCCGACGGCCGGAGTGAGGAGGTCGCTCCGGGAACCCCGTTGGACCCCCAGGGACTTTTGGCCAGCTTGGGGGGGGCCTCCTGACCCCCACAAGACATGCCAAAAGTACAGCGGGGGTCCGGGAGCGACCTCCTGCATGCCGGCCGTCCGATGCTAGTACTCAAAGTGGCGCCGATCGCCTTTGCCCTCACTATGTCACAGGTGTCGATACCTGTGACATAGTGAGGGCAAAGGCGATCGGCACCATTTTGAGTACTGGCATCGGACGGCCGGAGTGCAGGAGGTCGCTCCCGGACCCCCGCTGGACTTTTAGCAAGTCTTGTGGGGGTCAGGAGGCCCCCCCAAGCTGGCCAAAAGTCCCTGGGGGTCCAACGGGGGTCCCGGAGTGACCTCCTGCACTCCGGCCGTCTGATGCCAGTACTCAAAATGGCGCTGATAGCCTTTGCCCATGGTATGTCACAGGGGCTACCGGTGCCATTGGTCAGCCCCTGTCACATGGTAGGAGCACAAGATGGCGCCGATGACCATGTGACAGGGGCTGACCAATGGCACTGGTAGCCCCTGTGACAAAGGCTATCGGCGCCATGATGAACTGGTACCGAGGGTGTGAGAGTGCAGGGGATGGCTCCCGGACTCTCCGCTGGACCACCAGGGAGTTTTGGTAAGTCTTGGGGGGGTTCAGGAGGGGGGGGGGTTTGTTTAAATTTTTATTTAGTTGGCCGTATAATTCGGGGAAGATTTGTGTATTCGTGGGGAATCGCGATACGTTTCGCTTCCCCACGAATACTACGAATAGTGTAATATACGTTGCGGATCGCCAATACGGCGAAAATGAATGCACACCCCCTAGCTTTTGGGGTGACTTTTTTTGATAGAGAAGGGGTTTGGGAAGGCAGGATATCACCATGTGACGGTAAATTCAATATTTACTTATTCCCCTGCTGAACTGCTGCCACAGTTCAGGTGATGGGGTGGTGTGCAGGGGTCTCATTGGACATATGGGGGGGGAGTGCTTTTATATATTGGGAGGGTGTGTTTTAGGGCTGCCACTGGCTCTTTAAGAAGATAGTGGCCTCGGGTGAGTGGGCCACTGGCATATGATTTTTTTCCCCTCCTATTCCCTGTGGTATTTTTTTGCTTGTGGATATTTTTTGTGAGAGAAAATATTTCCGTAAAGCCACTGTGGTATTTGACCCCGGAGGGGAAAAATACTGCGGGAATGCCTCTCACGGTAAAATACCATGGCGTAGTAAATGATTCCCTTGGACTGTGAGCCCTCTAAGGAGAGGGAAATTGTTACAGTACTTGAATGTTATCTGCACTGAAGTGCCTGAAAGGCAGAATATAAATCAGATAAATATGATCACATCACACCCACGCTGCTGTCACTGCATTGGTCACCAGTACAATCCAGAATCTACTATAAAGTGTTAATGATAATATTCAACATTATTCACGCCAATAACATCGGCTTATTCGGAGTGACACTGCAACCGTACAATCCTCAGTGAACACTAAGATCTCAAAATAAAGGTATTTTGTCCGTTCTCACAATATGGCACATACCTGATGCAAACGAGATTGTGTTTTCAATAGAGGGTCCAAAGTTCTGGAATAAGTATATTACCAGATAGAAAGAAATTTAAACATGAATTAAACACTTGGCTATTCAAAAATGCTTATAATTTAACATATCATCAGAAAAGACATAACTACAAAAACAAGAAGGACAAAAGATAATAAATTAGGAAGAATAATCAAACGAGAGAATGCAAGATTCTCAGAACAACTCACTAGCTAAGATATGAAAACTATCATTTCATTTCAATTATCCATAATCTCTGACTTAATGTAATATATGACTTTTAATAGGTACTAGAAAACTTGCCAATGAAATACCACCTCTGTAACCAATCCTTGTTCGTTTGTAGAGTTAGAACTATGAATGTCACTTTGTCAACCATTGTGATCTAGACATGGAACGACTGTATATAAAATGTCTAAATAAATAACAATATACTGTTGTACTTGGAGAACACCTGCTCCAAGGAGCAACTCTGCTCTTTCTTCTCCTCCCAGAGCAACCTCATGGGAGCCAACAGATTCCATTGAAGGAGAATCAGAAAACGTTCCGCATGGAGCAATTTCTTTCTCCTGTAATTGCGTGAGAGAACCGGTTGTAAGAAGGAGGTGGGGGTGATTGCTTGGCAAGCTGAAATACCTCCCCTGCTCATTTCCCACAATGAACAGCCTGCATAAAAGAGGGCGGTGCTTGGCCTAACTAAGATGAATTAAGCATTTCAGAGATACCTCGGTGGCTCTGAGTGTGTGCACTTCATTTTTATGTATATTGCAGGACTTGCCATGTCTCCTGCAACAGAATAATAGGTCCCAAGGCATGATCCCCATCAAGCCAGAGCCCCCGTACTGAGAATTACTATAGTTCTACACAATATCTCCAATTTAGAGGACTGTGGGTAAAGTTGAACAGGTACCTGCATGAGCTGTGCACCAGTGGAAAGCCCTTGTACTAAAAATGACATTTGTCTAGATACAGTAGGAAAAAATGTTATTTTGGCTTGAAAATTTTATTACAAAAAGCCTCGAAAATTTCCTTTGGCTGTAGAGTTCATAATCACCTATGGCGCTGAAGGGTTTAGTATGTGGTGTACTCCAAACTATAATTTGTGTAGGTGCAGGAACTGCCGCTTGTGAATTGTCCTGTCATATGTTGACCTCTCTTCTGCAAAGTTGCTGGTGCCGTATGCATGGGCAAAAAAGCTGGAGATATTCTATCGTGGCATATATTCATGTAATGCAAGAAAAGATATTTGGACCAGCTCTACCCTGCTGTACATAAAACATTGCACACCACAAACATCTTAGATTACAAGTCTTCATGCTCTCGGGGTCCTGCATATATGGAACTATTTGGCATCCCATGGGAAGGGCAAATTGTTAAAAGGGGTGCATTATATCTTATCCTTTCTCTTGTAGAGGTGCAGCATCTGATGACCAGGAGGTTGTTTGTTATATTGCACTCAAAACACAATATTACTTTAGCATAACTGACGCAGCTAAAAATGTACCCAGTCCCAAGTCCAGAGTACCACAAAGCACAAGGGCAATTTTCAAAGGGATTTCTGCGGGTAGAAAGCGATTTACCTGCCCAATTTTCCAGTCTAAAAACCGGCCACCCTGTACAGAGGTAAAAGTGCCCATGCGGGTCCGTAAGGCGCATGTTCTTAGCTGGAGTGGAGCTTGCTTGGGAGAGAAAACCACCTGGCTAGTTTTTGATTTTTTCAAAAATTATAGTTTTGGTCAGAAAAAGTATCCACAGAATAAAGAGGTGCGAACCTCTGTGGGTAATTTTTTTTTTTTCTCCCCCTAGGCAATTTTCCTTTGAAAACTAGGGCAAAGTAGGAGCAGATTCTCCAGCAATGCGGGGCAGCTTGAAAATTGGCCCCTATAATTTAATTAGCTTGTGTAGCACATTATATGATAATTAGCCTTAGTCCACTAATGTATTTAGGGTTATTTGTTAGGTTTCTCATTTCCCCGGTCTTTCTTTGCCAGCTGCGTCTTTAATCTCAGCAAAGCCACTCAGATTCTGTTTCCCCAGGCAGAATATAAATATTATTGTTATAAAACAGAGACACCTCCCTTGTGTGACCATTTTTTTTTTTTTAAAGAGGTGCTAATCTGATATTGGCTAAAATGTGAAGTCCACAGAAGCGGCAGATGTGTTTGTGTGCCTCAGATGGAGAGCAGCCGTGGAAATAGCAATAGCCGTTTGTGCCAGCTGTCAAGTTTTGCATTCTCTTATGAATAGTGCTTAAGGGATTGAAAAAGGTTTAATTGGGTCTTGTGGGTATTGAAGATTTTGCATGTACATTGCTGGAAGGATGTAAGAATGTATCTGGCACACCCAGATGAGTTTGTCATATTTCTGACATACTTTTTTGGCCATAAACAAGCCTTGCAGTTCGCTCACAGAAACATGCTCTGGATTATGATGGCATTTAGAGACCAAAAAGGCCTCGCTTCCGTTTTTGTATGCTGCAGGTTGCTTAAACTCTGGCTTTTCCTCCTTATCTGAGGCTATCTAATGACAGATAAGAACGGCAAAGCCCATCTAGTCTCCCAGATTTTTTTTCTGGTAGCATGCCTTAGACACTAGATGATCGCTCTTGATTTGTCTTTCCATCCATATCTTATCCCTTGCCTTCTCAAATACCAGTACTGTTTTTCTTTCCTCTGCCTCTAAAAGGCCATTCCATGCATCCACCACCATTTTCCTTGTGGTAGTTTCAGATATTGCTTCTGAGTTTATCCCCCCTCCCTTGTAGCATCATATCATGACCTTTTTTCCTAGATCTTCCTCCCCACTGAAAATAATTAGCTTCTTTTTACATTATTTGTACCTTTTGAATATCTCATGTATCCCTGTCTCTCCTTTCCTGCCCTCTAGGATGTGTAACTCTGGTTCACATTTTTTTATTATTAGTTTCAAAATATATGAATCAAGAATAAACGTACCTTTGGGATAAGCAGCTTGGAATCCCTCTACCCCTTGGGATCTTGGTAGGTACTTGTGACTTGGCTTGGCCACTGTTGGAAACGGGATACTGGGCTTGATGGACCCTTGGTCTGACCCAGTATGGCAAGCCTTATGTTCTTATGCAACTTGGTTTTGCAAAAGTATCAAAGAAAATTCAGAAAAAAAGAAACACATTCCATAAATGCTATTTAAACAGTCTACAATATAAAGGAGGTGTGCCATCAGTAGGGGAAAAAACTAACAGGAAGGGCTGTGAAATTACATATCTATGAGAGTAATTTTTAAGTTGACAACGGAGAAGATGTTAAAATAGAATCCCAGCTGATCCTATCTTAGCATTCAAAAAGACAGTGAGCTAGGGAAGTTATAAAAAAAAAAATCACATTTAAACCTGTGATATTTAACAAGACATTTAAATGGGTAAGTTAGAGAAAAGGTAGCCTCAAACTGTAAAAGTTGAGGACACAGAAGTACAAATTGCTTGCTTTTCTATTGAGTAATTTGGCTATATCTAGGACAGTGGCTAACCTATGACACGCGTGTCAGAGGTGACACGCCGCGCCGTTTTTGCTGACACGCGTAGCGTTTCGGGACTATCGATTTTTTTTTTTTTTTTTAATCGGCTGCGCCAACCCTTTAAAATTAGTTTTTAAGTATCCCTCCAGCCCCCCCCCAATGCCCCCGGGCGCAGGGAGGCGCATGAGGCGCAGCGATAGGCAGATAGGCAGGGCCGTGGTGAGGCTCACTTCACCACAGCCCAAAGAAAAAGATCGTGTTGAACGCGCTGATGCTCCGCCTCCTTCCTGCCTGTGCGGCCCCGGAAGTAAACGTTGCCGGAGCCGCGTGGGCAGGAAGGAGGTGAAGCATCAGTGCGTGCAGAAGAGGAGCATCCCTTGCGCTTACGGGCCGCCGCGAATCTCAAATCGCAGCGGCCCGAGAAGAGGAAGAAGCCCGGTAGCAGGACCGCTGCAGAGCCCATCCTGCGGCGACCCGCGAAGAGGAGGCCCAGAGGTGAGAGAGAGGCTGAGGGTCTGTGTGTGTGTGCGCGTGTGTATGAGATGAGTTGAGAGATTGTGTGTGAGGACCTGAATGTTTGCAGAGAACCTGATTGTGTGTTTGAGGGAAGAAGATGGAGAGAAACGAAACAGAAAAAAAGACAATATAAAAGGAATTGGCAAAAAAAAATAAAGGGAAGGTGGAAAGAAAAAGCCTGTGACCAACCAATTAGAAAACTAAGATCAGACAGCAAAGGTTAAAAAAAATATATATTTTTAGTGATTGGCACATGTAATCTTTGGGAATGTGCAAGAATAGGAACATCCCCAATAGTCATGTGGCAGCAGAGGAATGAGAGAGGTTCCGAGGTTGCTGGCAAAAGAGGGGGATCTGCCTTTAGTGTGTACATGTGTATGGATGGGACTCTGCCTGGGGGTGTGTGTGTGTGTGTGAATGAATTGGTGCCTGCCTGGAGGATGGAGCGGGAGTGGTGTGAAAATGAATGGGAGCCTGCCTGGGTGTGTGTGTTTGTGTGTATGTGAGGGAGCCAGTGAGTGTGAGAGCATGAGTGTGTATGAGAAAATCCAGGGGAGTAAGAGTTTGTGTGTGTGTGTGGGGGGGGGGGATGGAGGGGGAGAGAGTGTTTTAATTGAAGATTTAGCCGACGAAATTCAGCAACAAAAAAGTCACTAAGCAGGCAAGGTAAAGAATTATTTGTTTTTGCTTTATTAATAAATACAGTACATATATTAAAATTATAACTTCTTGTTATTAATTAGAGCTACAAATATCACAATTATGGATTTTTCTAGAAGTGACACACCACCCGAGTTATGCTCGGTTTTTTTATGAATTTTGACACACTGAGCTCAAAAGGTTGGCCATCACTGATCTAGGAAAACACAAACTTTAGAATTAGGAAACAAAATAGCCCTGGCTCGCTCTTAAGCATGCGATGGCAAAGAGATTATTGTCCTGATGAGAGTTCTGGTTGATCTCACAAATAAATCACCGCACGCTTGATTATTTCCAGAGGTAGCTACTTTTTATTTAGAGGTGGATAGTAGATCATTCTATGCAGTTCTACTCTTCCTCTATTCTAGAGGGCACGCTTCTGTGATTCAGAGGAAAACGTCTGCAGATCCCCTCGTTCCAATTTGGGAAGAATCTTTAGCAGCAGATTTCTCTCTCTGAAAATGCTACCATTCTTGCTCGCTGCTTGAGACCCCCTCCTAATTTCTTGAATTTTCCCTGTTCTGACCCTGGGTTTGCCTCCTTTTTTCCACTGACTTTCCATGTATCTGCCCCCTCTTTTGTGAAGAAATACTCCAAATTCTTCTTAATTCACTCTCTTGTGCCTCATAACATGTCCTGTTTTAGAACTTTCTTTCCATTGAAAAGTGCAGGACTCTTGTATTTTTATTTATACAATTGAGTTATTTGAATATGTATCATATCTTGCCCTCCCCTACCTCTCCTCACCTCTCCTTTAGGGTGTAAGTATTTAGATGGCCTGGTCTCATCTTGTAAAGAAGAAATTGGCCGTAGTGCAAAAACTCACAATAAGTGGAGGAGTAGCCTAGTGGGTAGAGCAGGGGGCTATAAACCAGAAGACCAGGGTTCGAGTCCTGCTGTTGCTCCTTGTGACCTTGGGCAAGTCACTTTACCCTCCATTGCCTCAGGTACAAACTTAGATTAGCCCTCTGGGGATAGGGAAATACCTACAGTACCTGAATGTAATCTGCTTTGAAGTGTTGAAAAACGTGGAATATAAAAATCTAAATAACTTTTTAAAATATATCCGAAGCAGATAGACTGCGAGGGAGTTGGTTGGACCATTAGATGATCAAGGGGTTAAAGGGGCACTTAGGGAAGATAAGGCCATTGCAGAAATATTAAATGATTTCTTTGCTTCGGTGTTTACTGAAGAGGATGTTGGGGAGGTACCAGTTCTGGAGATGGTTTTCAAGGATGATGATTCAGATGAACTGAACCAAATCATGGTGAACCTGGAAGATGAGGTAGGTCAGCTTGACAAACTGAAGAGTAGTAAATCACCTGGACTGGATGTCATACACCCCAGGGTTCTGAAAGAACTAAAAAATGAAATTTCAGACCTATTTCAATTAATTTGTAACCTATCATTAAAATCATCCGTTGTACCTGAAGATTTGGAAGATGGCCAAAGTAACCCTGATTATTTGGAAGATGGGCAAAGTAACCCTGGTATTTAAAAAGGGATCTGGGAAGCTATAAACTGGTGAGCCTGACTTCAGTGCCAGGAAAAATCATAGAAACTGTTATAAAGAAAAAAATATCAAAACATTTAGATAGACATGGTTTAATGGGACACAACCAGCATGGATTTACCCAAGGGAATGCTTGCCTCACAAATCTCCTACTTTTTTTTGAAGGGGTGAATAAATGTGGACAAAAGTGAACCAATGTGGTGTATTTGGATTTTCAGAAGGCGGTCAACAAAGTCCCACATGAGAGGCTTCTAAGAAAACTAAAAAGTCATGGTGTAGGAAGCGATGTCCTTTTGTGGATTGCAAACTGGCTAAAAGACAGGAAACAGAGTAGGATTAAATGGTCAGTTTTCACAGTGGAGTGCCTCAGGGATCTGTACTTGGACCAGTGCTTTTTAATATATTTATAAATGATCTGAAAAGGGGTACAATGAATGAGGTAATCAAATTTGTGGATGACACAAAATTATGTAGAGTAATTAAATTACAAGCGGATTGTGATAAATTGCAGGAGGACCTTGTGAGACTGGAAGATTGGGCTTCCAAATGGCAGATGAAATTTAATGTGGATAAGTGCAAAGTAATGCATATAGGGAAAAATAATCCTTGCTGTTACACAATGTTAGGTTCTGCCTTAGGAGTTACCAACCAGGAAATAGATCTAGGCATCATAGTGGATAATATATTGAAATCGTTGGCTCAGTGTGCTGTGGCGATCAAAAAAGCAAACAGAATGTTAGGAATTATTAAGAAGAGAATGGCAAATAAAATGATGGATGTCATAATGCCTCTGTATCGCTCCATGGTGAGACCACATCTTGAATACTGTGTGCAATTCTGGTCGCCGCATCTCAAAAAGGTTATAGTTGCATTGGAGAAAGTGCAGAGAAGTGCGACCAAAATGATATGAGGCAGGGAATGGCTGTCCTGTGATGTAAGGCTAAGGAAGTTAGGGCTGTTCAGTTTGGAGAAGAGACGACTGAGGGGGGGATATGATGTAGGGATGTGAATCGTTTTTTGACGATTTAAAATATCGTCCGATATATTTTAAATCGTCAAAAAATCGTTAGGGCCACGATACAATACCAATTCCCCCGATTTATCATTAAAAAATCGTAAATCGGGGGAAGGGGGAGGGCAGGAAAACCGGCACACTAAAACCCCCTAAAACCCACCCCCGACCCTTTAAATTAAATCCCCCACCCTCCCGAACCCCCCCCCCCCAATGCTTTAAATTACCTGGGGATCCGGCGGTGGTCCAGAACGGCGGCGGTCTGGAACGGCCCCCTCAATAGAATCGTGTTGTCTTCAGCCGGCGCCATTTTTCAAAATGGCCGCCGCAAAATGGCGGCGGCCATAGACAAAAACGATTCGACGGAGGAGGTCGTTCCGGACCCCCGCTGGACTTTTGGCAAGTCTTGTGGGGGTCAGGAGGCCCCCCCAAGCTGGCCAAAAGTTTCCTGGGAGTCCAGCGGGGTTCCGGGAGCGATTTCTCGCCGCGAATCGTTTTCGTACGGAAAATGGCGCCGGCAGGAGATCGACTGCAGGAGGTCGTTCAGCGGGGGTTCCGGACCGCCGCTGAACGACCTCCTGCACTCGATCTCCTGCCGCGCCATTTTCCGTACAAAAACGATTCGCGGCGAGAAATCGCTCCCGGAACCCCGCTGGACTCCCAGGAAACTTTTGGCCAGCTTGGGGGGGCCTCCTGACCCCCACAAGACTTGCCAAAAGTCCAGCGGGGGTCCGGAACGACCTCCTCCGTTGAATCGTTTTTGTCTATGGCCGCCGCCATTTTGCGGCGGCCATTTTGAAAAATGGCGCCGGCTGAAGACAACACGATTCTATTGAGGGGGCCGTTCCGGACCGCCGCCGTTCTGGACCACCGCCGGATCCCCAGGTAATTTAAAGCATTTGGGGGGGGTTCGGGAGGGTAGGGGATTTAATTTAAAGGGTCGGGGTGGGTTTTAGGGGGGTTTAGTGTGCCGGCTCAAGATTTTAACGATTTTTCACGATAGTTTACACACCGAAACGGCAACAATACGATTCCCTCCCCCTCCCAGCCGAAATCGATCGTTAAGACGATCAAGGACACGATTCACATCTCTAATATGATGTCTACAAAATCATGAAAGGACGTGAAAAATTTAATGTTAATCAGTTATTTACTCTCTCAGATAATAGGACTAGGGGAAATTCATGAAGTTAGCATTTAAGACGAATCGAAGAAAATTATTTTTCACTCAGCGCATAGTTAAGCTCTGGAATTCATTTCCAGAGGATGTGGTTACAGCAGTTAGTGTAATTGGGTTTAAAAAAGGTTTGGATAAGTTGCTAGAGGAAAAATCCATAAACTGCTATTAATTAATAAGCAATAGTAGCTTGAGATTTATTTATTGTATGGGTACTTACCAGGTACTTGTGACTTGGATTGGCCACTGTTGGAAACCGGATACTGGGCATGATGGACCCTTGGTCTGACCCAGTATGGCAATTCTTATGTTCTTATGGTGCTGGCTCTGCACCATTTTGGTAGTCTTTTTCTGGATTGCATCTACACTGTAACCTTCAGGAAATATGGCCTCAGTATCATCAGTAAATTGATAATATTCATTATTTCAAAAAGCACATATTTTCATTGCTTATGTTTAATTTTATTATGGCATTACTAGCATGCCTATATTAGTAGCAATAAATGAGGCTTCTTTACAAAGCACATATGATATCTTCTGGTTAGTCACGGGGAGGGCAATTTCAGTGGTCTTTTACATGTGTAAATTGACTGTTTTGAAAATGCCCACCTTTAACACAGCTAAAAGCAAGTGAGGGTTCCACAATGCATGCACTTCTACTCGCGTTAGAAGGAAGAGTTCCCGGGAGCGTGTTTAGGTCAAGAGAGGAAAACCGTGCACGTAGATTACATTTTCAAATCTACACATATTTGTAATTGAAAAAGTTCCCGCAAGAAAGCAGGTGCAAATCTCTGAAGGTACTTTTTCCTTGTGTAATTTTCAAAGCAAAAGTATTCTCATGTTTTCTTGTTGAAAATTTGTGCAAAGCCCAAAGGTAAAAAGTAATCGGACTTTGCATCTATCCAGACAGTTTTCAGTAGTGTAATATCTTCTTTCTGGTTCAAATATATCTGCAGATGCACATTTTTCTGTATATGTATTTATATACATTGGGAGTTTCAAGTCACAGCACCAGGCATAGTTTATTTGGTCTACAGCTTTTAGTTTTCAGCATGGTCTTTCTGAAAACACCCAGCAACATGAATAATCAACTTCAGGAGGTAAATTAGGAAAGTTCATCAAAAACGTGACTTGTTTTTAAAAGTACAGCAAAGGTCTGAAATTTCATCTAATAAAACTATTTTGAATTTGTTTTTCTTTGCCTTGAGATCAAAGTGAATGACAGCAGAACGTCGTTAAATTAATCACAGCAGGTTCCCCCTGTTAGTTAAGTGTAGCAGTGTCTGTTAAATATAAATTTAAAAAGTGTTTTAGCATGCACACTTCGCCACAGTAGCATGTTTTGCCTTCCTCTGGCAGCCTTCCTCCAGCAGCCCCCTTCCCCATTCTCCCCTGCCCCACAGACACAAGCTTGCAAACATAAGGGCTGGTCCAAAGTCTGATGGTGGCAGTAGCAACAGCAGCATGGAATAGTAAAGGCACATGAGGCCATCGGCCCCACCCCCTCTCAGCTTCCGTAAGGGTTCTGGGTCCTGGGAGAAGAATGTGCAGTAATGACTCCATGTGCCTTTAGAACCCCATTCTGTTGCTACTACTGCTGCCATCAGGCCTTGGACCAATCCCTACAGCAGTAATCTTGAGGTCTTTGTTCAGACGCATTTAGCCAGATAACTAAGACGTTATCTGGCTAATTGAAAAATTAGAGAACACGAAGAGCAGATACTGCACTTGAAGCGAATCAATATACAACACAAAAGTGCAGACAAAATATCATAGTCCAAATGGAATTCACAAATGAGTCATATTTATTTTCAATATTTTCAAATGGCAACTCCACTGTCTTGAAAGATCACAATTTAAGTAGGAGTTTTAATGGCATCTGTTTATTTAACTGTGATTGGCGCTTCGGTCAGAGCATTTTGATTGGCTCCTCACAGCCTCGCGATTGGTCAACCCATTTTCGCGCCTTTTTCCATTGTTTTTAAAGGTCTTCTTTTCTAAGCTTCGGCGCACTCCCTGCCAAGTATGAATTTCATGTATAAAGGTATGTTCAATTGACTTATGTTTTATATTGGTCGGCATGTAAGTCCATTATTGGATATAGTCCTGATTTTTGTATACACTTAATTTCGGATTGTTCTTGAGCTACATGTCCCTCCCGACGCAGCCTCGGCGAAACACGGGTCCATGTCGGGGGACCCCTACTTAAATTGTGATCTTTCAAGACAGTGGAGTTGCCATTTGAAAATATTGAAAATAAGTATGACTCATTTGTGAATTCCATTTGGACTATGATATTTTGTCTGCACCTTTGTGTTGTATATTAATTGAAAAATTAGCCATTTATCCAGCTATATTCTATCCAGATAACTATTTGTCCGGCTAGAATTTGGCTAGATAAGTGAGGGGCTTTGCAGGGGCAGTTCAGGGATTTCCGGGGAGCAGATAAGTTAGCCAGCTAACTCTGGTAGTCTCATCAAGCTGTCCCAAAGTTAGCCGAATAAACTTTTCCAGCTCACTTTAACATAACTGGGTATATTCAGCAGTGCAGCTGAATATGTAGCGCTGGTTAGCTTGGTAAGTTTATCTGGCTAACTAGCAGAGCATTTAACCCTTATGTTGATGGGGTATGAGGATTTGTTGGGGGGGGTTGCCACTGCTACCAATATTGTTCATTGAGTAGTGGGATGTGGAATTCCTACCACCCTTGCAGCTCCTGGCTCCTGTCCACCTGCTTTCTGTGTTTGTCCTCTTGCATGCATGCAAATGGACAGATAGACGGACACAGCCTTAATGAAAGGTGTGCGTGCTTTTTTCTTAAATCATTTTTGGTTTTGTGTAGAATTCTATTCTTTACTCTGCATTCTTGCAGTGTGATGGATTCAGTAATATCTGTATACTGCTGCATTGTGGTGCTATCAGAATACTCACTAGGAGATATGCTGATGATTCATAAGAGCTTTTATTCAATTTTTTTTTGCTCCGGGAAAAGTGAATAGCAGCATTGAACCAGACCCAATCAAGGACTCTGCAGAGCTTGTGAGTATATAAATCTCTGGGGCCGCTGACTCAGTCAACCATCCAGTCAGTTCAATTATGTGCTACAATTCTTGTAATGAGATTTTCAATGGTATCAGCTTAACATTAACCCCGAATGGCCTGTTCTAGAATTTGTTCATAATGTGACATTAGCTTCTCAAGTTGCTTTATGTTTTATGACCTGTCTTCAAATTTAACTGAATGCTCAACAGAAATACTTAACACGATACTATACTACTTGCTACATATGAGTCAAGATCCTTTTTTATTGTTTTTGTGCCCCAGTTCCATTCTTCGATTGTTAAAACGGAGTCAAAACACTCTGAGAGCATTTTACTTAACCTGCCTTCTTTCTAGGTCAGTTCCCTCCCTATCAATGAGTTGCCTTACCCCAGCGAACACTTTGAGCTTATGTGATGGAGTATGCAGCCTCCACAATGGGGGACAATTTTGAGAGAGGCTGGGGACATTGCAGTATCCATGGACCTGCAAATACTTTTTCAAAGGAAAATTCCCCTTGGATTTGAGCCACTGTTTAGACAATAGGTTAGATCACAGAGATATTTGCTGCAATAGTTTGAGAATTATTAAAATATACTGTATGTATCTCTAGTAGATGAAGATACACTAACTCTACTGTGGGTTAATAAGGCACGCTGACTGTGTCATTTGAAACACTGCCTCAGCTATATGAATATTTAGACAGGCTCCCGTCTGAGCTGGGGAGTCTGTACATTACACTGATTTGTAAAAGGAATTGGCGGGGACCACAGGAAAGAAATACCTGTGGACTTTGGACCTGCTCTAAAGTATACATGAGGATTTCAAAATGAAACAAGTCGGGTACTTCTACCTGCATTGAGGTGATGGGGGCAGGTGGATTTTTCAAATGGCCCCATCTAGCCACATTGGTCCATTTTAACATGGCTAGATCCATTTAAACATTGTCCTCAATAGGAGCAAGGGAACAGGATCACAAGCACTGAATAGTTACACACAACCCAGTGATAGGAGGCAGGCAGATAAAGATTAAGGGGCCGATGCAATACAGTGCACTCACACGAGCACACTGTTTTAACCCACTGTCGGACATGGGTTAAATAGGCGCTATTCCACCTCCTAATGCAATAGGGGATTAGCACCTATTTAACCCGCATCTAATGCGGAGTGAATGAGAGAGCGCTCATCACATGCAAATGCATGTGAATGAGGCTATTACTCATTCACTCCGCATGCAATAAAATAAATGTGCGTCTCAGACCCACATTTATTGCTCAGATATTAACGCCTGCCTGGAGCCGAGTAGCATCCGTTTTCATTCCTGGCAGATGTCCATTTATGAAAACTGATGCCGAGTTTACCGCGTCGGTCTTCATAACCTTCAGCCGCCGCGGGATGGCGTTAGCAAGGAGGCATTAAGGTCGCGTAAGCGACCCTAGTGCCTCATTGCTAGCGCAACCCCCTAATTTGCCTATTGCATGGTGCCCCCTTTGCGGGCTCCATGTGTGCATTAAGAAAGCGGGCGCCGAAAAGTCAGCACCCGCTTTCCGCGAAAATGATTGTATCGGCCCCAAAGACGGGCAGAAGGAATAGAAGAGTTCCAGAAGTAAGAGAGAGAGAGAGCGCACATCCTTGGGATGAGGCTATTCTGGGTGGTCCTTGTCCCCCTCTCTTAGGAAATTCCGCTCAAGGTCCAGGAAAGGTAGAATCCTAAAAGCAAGGGAGGGAAATAGATGAGTGCCATACCTACAGGGGAAGCCAGAAAGGAAACGTCATGAGGGAAGGACTACACTGAAGGATCACCCTGGTTCAGAATGGATAAAGGAAGAAAGCAGTAGCTGGCACCAGGGGTAACAAAATGAGGCTGAAGATGGGCTCTGGGCAGCTTTACCCAGAACAGCACTCAAATTTGAGATTTAGAAATATTTGAGATCCAGTTATTTTCTGTCTTTGAATAAAAATAAGTTGATTCCTGTGGTTAAAAATAATCAACTCAGGCCCCAGTGTCAGGCCTGGGTCCGGGACCCAGCCTCCAGATCTGGTTGTGGCACTGTCCCTGGGTCCAGGCAGAGGCCTCAGCATCGGGACCCAGCCTTCGTCGGATACCCGACGGATAAAGTAAGGTGTTGGGTTTTTTTTAAATTGTTTAATTTTTGGAGGTCTTGGCTGAGGCCCTGGCATCTGCCTGTGCCTCCGCCAAGACACTGACATCGCGCTCAAGCCCTAAGACACGACCCTTGCTTTGGGCCTTGGCCTATGCCCTAGGCAAGGCCCTGGCTTCGGTCCTAGATGTAGGCCAGAATCATTAGTTTAAAAAACGAAAAGACAGATTAAGATTTATTTTATTCGGAGGGGCCACCAAATAAAACAAATTAGTCTTATTCATCACCTTTTGCAGTTTCATTTTAAACGAATGCACATCCCTATTGCTTAATACATTATCAGCTTCAGTGCAGCCTTCTCACGACCCATCCATTTCCTGATATACAGTCTGACATCTGTAGACTACACAGTACAGAAACCATCCAGAGTGGGGGTGGTTAGGGGGCTGGAAACAGAGTGAAGACTGCAGCCATCCTCAGGTTTACAAGACATGAAAGAAGTGAGCTCTTAGAAAGTCCTTTTTTTTTTTTTTTCCTTCTCATATACAGTACAGGCATGATAAATATACTAAGTGCATAAGCTATATCATTAAAAAAAAAATTGATACACAGAAATGGGCAAATCTTTCTTAAAGGTTTCAAATGAGTTTGACAAACTTGCAAGATTAGCGCAGCAATTTTTTATTTTTATTTTTTTTTAAACTTTGATGCCAAATCCCTCTAATAGTTTAAGATTTGGTTGTTCAAGAAAGCCTTTGGAGACTTAAGAAAAATAGGCCCTTGCACAATTGAGAGATGAGTTTTTGATGTGTGATGCCTGATTGTGAGGGGGTTGGGTCCAGTAGGGTAATATGAATTAGGATATGTGACTGCATATTGGGGAGTAGGTAATTGATTTAAATTAATATTACCTAGCGTGTAGACAGATGGACTCAGGATCATTGGGTTTATGCTCCCCTGCCAGTATTTATTTTTATTTATTTAACACTTTTCTATACCGACCTTCATAGTAAAAACCATATCGGATCGGTTTACATTGAACAGGGTAAAAACTGTAGCGACAACTAAAGTAAATAAACAAATTAAGTGGAAGAGGCAAAGTTACATTCAACGAGGAGTAAGAACTTGGAGGCTAATCAGCTGGAAAAGAGAGGTTAAAGCAGGCAGTAATTATAACTATAATACAATAGAGAAGACAGGTTAAAGCACAATGTGCTTAGAAGTACCAGGGTCCATCGTTCAGGCAGAGAATAAGTCCATCGTTCAGGCGTAGATGGAATAGATTCAGTAGATGGAGAATGAGTAAGCCCACGTCACAGTATATATATATATATATATATATATATATATATATATATATATATATATAAATAACCCTGCAGTGACCCCAGCCTGATAGTATTCTCCTTCTTCAGCAGATGGACGTGCATCTCCCTAGGGGATTGCTTCGAGCTTTTTGGAAAGAGAAATTTGGAATTCTAAATTCAGGAAAAGAGATACCTAAGATCCCTCCCCCAGTTGAGAATTCCTGAGGTGATTTCTGTGGTAGCTCAGAGGTGTGCCTTGGCCTGGTAGCTGGGTTTCCCAGCGTGGACTTAGCTACTAGTTCAGCTGAAAGGCAGCGGATGCAGAAGGCCGAGCGTGGAGGTGACGGCAGCTGCCCTCCCCCCCCCCCCCCCCCCCACACACACACACACACACAAGGCAGAGACTGTCTATGTACTCAGCTGGTAACCGCTGAGCTCGGGTAAGGTTTAAAAAAAAATGTTTTAACCTGAATCATCGACAGAGGGGTTTCAGGACTTCTCCGTTCTCAGCACGCCGTACCGACGTTTGTTCCTGATCCCTTTCGGGTTGGGGAACTGGGCAGCCGGGTGGTTGAATGGCCCCCGGTGGGCTAGGCCCTGCACTTAGGCTTTGTTCTTGCACGCTGCGTGGTAGGCCGTGGCGGCCGTTTATGCGTGTTCTTGTGTGTGTGTGTGCTGCTGCCCTCTAAAGGCCGTCAGTGTGTGCAGTGCGTCGGCTCTGCATACGCATTGCATGCTCGTTTTTTGAGCATGCTCTTTACATACACAAGCTTTTTTACACACTTAACTTGGTGCACAGGTTGTGTGTGCACCTTTCCGTGTTTTCTTCTAGGCGCATTTCATTTTTTAGTTTGAGCTGTTCCAGTGCACATTTACTGCTGCAATGGCACCGGTAAGCAAGAAACCTAAACATCTTCCTATTTGTGTTGTCTGTCATATTAGGGCTTCTCGGCCTGACTTGGCTTCTAACCTGTGTCATCACTGCTCAGACGCTCAGGGAGAGTTGTCCTTGGATTTTGCTAAGCCAGGCTCTTCCCATTCTGACTGGAGGGATGCCATATCTTGGTTCTCCCTTAACTGGCTCCTCCACTGGCGGGGCAGTTCTATGGAACCAGCTCCAGTTACTTTGCGCTTGGTTTGTACCTGGCTGTTTTTTCTTGGATGGAATTTTTTCAGAGTTTACAAGCCTTTCTTCAGGCACAGTCCTCTGCTTTCCCCGTTTCTGTCCGGTCGGACCCTCAGCCAGTGGCTCCTCCCTCTTCCAGTCTGATCCTTAAGCAACGGGGCTCACCTCAGCTGCTTGCAGGTGTTCTCGACAGGAATCCAGATGGCACTGATGATGAGGTTGATCCTGATTCCCTGGAAGATGGGGAAATTCCTCCAGGGCTGGAACCATATTGAACCATCTTGCAGTTCTTTCATAGAAATGAACTGTCAGCCGTGATTTCCCAGATCAGGTGTCCCTGGTTCGGATTCTATGTCAGAGCCGAGAAAGAATCCCATTTTGGTTTCCATATGTAAAGCTTTTGTTTTTTCCCTGTGATGGATGCCATTCAGGAATTGATTGATCTGGAATGGGATGCCCCAGAGGCATATTTTAAAGGGGGTTGGACATTGGAAGGCCTGTACCCCTTGGATCCAGCTGTGAGAGAGCATTTGCGTTTTCCCAAAGTGGATGCTCTGGTTTGTGCTGTTTCTAAGTGGACGGATATCCCTGTAGTGGGAGAAGCGGCCTTGAAGAATGCACATGATAGGATTGAGGCTATTTGTAAGCAAGCCTTTGAGGTGGTGGCAATCAATTTACAGATTGCCTCCTGTTGCGCCCTAGTGGCGAGATCTTGTCTGCTTCTCTCTCAGGAGGTTGATTAGTCTGGAGGGACTTCCAGAGTGGTTATGGAACCTGCTGCTGCCTTTTTAGCAGACGCAGGCTGTGATTTGGTCCGGACTTCAGCCAGAGGAGTGGTTTCTTTGATAGCGGCCAGGCATCAACTCTGGTTGCAAAATTGGTCGGCTGACGCAGCCTCCAAAGCCAAACTTTCCAAGATGCCATTTAAAGGCTTGCTCTTGTTTGGGAGCGAGTTGGAGAAACTGGCCAGTAAGTGGAGTGAGTCTCCTGGAGAATAAGAAGCAGTTACAGCGCCCCTTTGGTATGAGGGGTCGTCTTCAGAGGGACGACCTTTCAGCGAACTCAGCCTTTTGGTAGGTCTCGGTCCTTTAGTCCCAGTCAGCCCAAGAAAAGAGCGGGCTTGGCTGGTGGACCTTCCCGAGCTTCCCAATGAAAGTTTGCCGACCCACCTTCCGGTACAGGAAATAGGGGGTTTTCTCTCTCTCTCTTTTATCGAAGGTGGGTTGAGATCACATCAGACCAGTGGGTCCTGGAGGTAATACACGAAGGGTATGCACTAGAATTTTGATGTATTCCTTGGGACATGTTTATGGTGTCCCCTTGCCATGCCCCGCAGAAGAAGCAGGCAGTGGAGTTTACGCTTCAAAGGGTCCTCAGCCCACATCTCAAGAAAGCATGGGGCGATATTACATTTGTTTTGTTGTGCCCAAGAGGGAGGGCTCCTTTTGTCCCATCCTGGATCTCAAAGGAGTTAACCCTCATTTGAAGGTGACTCATTTTTGCATGGCAACCTTACACTCTCTGTTAATGGAGGGTTTGTCTGTTAAAGCGTGGTCATTCCTCGGCGGTGATAGCCACCATACGCTGCGCTCGCAAGTTCTCCACTTTCTTGGCTTATGTGTGGGTTTGGAGAGGTTTTGAGGCATGGTGTGAGGAGTGGGGTGTTCTTCTTCGTTCAGTTACGATCCCTCTCATTCTGGAATTTTTGCAGGATGGGTTGAATAAAGGACTGGCCCTTAATTCCTTGAAGGTTCAATTTGCAGATCTTGCCTGTTTCAGAGGCTTGGTGATGTGGCCAATTTTTTTGAAGGAAGTGAAGTATCTTAGGCTTCCCTTGACGTTACTGGTTCCATTGTGGAGTCTTAACTTGGTGCTGGATTTTTTGGCGGGACCTACATTCCAATCTCTGTGTAGCTTTTCCTTTGTGGTTGTTGACCTTGAAGTCTGTTCTTGGTGGCTATATGTTCAGCACATCGAATTTCTGACTGCAGGCCTTGTCTTGGCAAGAGCTGTTTCTTCGGGTGATTCTGGGGGCATTACAGCTACGTACTATTCCATCCTTCTTACCCAAGGTAGTCTCTGTATTTCATTTGAATCAGTCTGTTTCCTAACATTCTCTGGATAAGTATCGCCTCTTGTGCTCCTTGAATATCAAGCATCTTGTCGTGCAGTATCTGGAGGTTTCTGAACCTTTTTGAAAGACGGATCACCTGTTTGTTCTCCATGGTGGGAGTAAGTAGGGCGCTCCGGCTTCACAGGCTACCATAGCTCGCTGGATTAAGGAGTTAGTCACAGCCGTGTATATGGAGACTGGAAAGCCATTGCCTAAATAGGTTAGGGTTCATTCCACTAGGGCTCAGGCAGTATCATGGGCAGAGGTTGGTTAGTTATCTCCTGTAGACATCTGCTGAGCTGCGACGTGGTCCTCCTTACCCACTTTTTGCAGGTCTGGATGTAAGGCCTGGGAAGATGCAACCTTTGCATGTTCAGTGTTGACTGGACTGCGGGCAGCCTCCCACCCTGTTGGGGAGTAGCTTTGATACATTCCACTGGTCCTGAATCCATCTGTCTTCACACTAGGAAATGGAGAAATTACTTACCTGATAATTTCATTTTCCTTAATGTAGACAGATGGACTTACGCTCATGTAGCAGCCAAGGGCAGGAAGCTGTTAATAGTCCTCCTGTGAGGCTCTGGGACCCAAGGAATTCCTGGTAAGTGATCATCCAGTCCCTAGCTTGGGATACCTAGAATCTTTCGTGAGTTCAGTGTTTATGGTTGGTTGAGTACAGTTCTGGTTATCTGTTTTTAATCTTGAAAGCAAATGGAAAAAGCAAAAATGCTCAACTAACTTAAGTCTGTTCTCTAATGAACTTTCACTTTATTGAACGGCTATCACTAATGCCAAAAAGAATTACTTTTCCAGACAGATTGAATTATTGATTTATTTATTTATTTATTTAGCATGGTTTATATACTGGTGTATGGATCTAACCTTCACATCGGTTTACAATCTTGTTACAATAAAACCAAAATAAAATATGCATACATCATAAAAACAACATAAAATAACTCAAACTCTGTTCAATATAGTAAAATCTATTGCAAACTATAATAGCAAAAGTCATAATTATCCTAAAATAGACCCCCCCCCCCCCTCAGAATTATGTAATTCTTTTAGTCAAAAATTTCCGTGATAGTCTCAGCTTTTCCAATGTCTCTCCCAATTGTTTCAACTGTTTCAATACCACAGTCTTGGGATATTTGTCTTTATTTAACATTTTTTATATACCGTCACTTAGAGTCCATCGAAACGGTTCACAACATATAAAAACAGTTAAAAATTAGCGCACATTATAAAACTTCAGACTAGCATACATTGTAAAACTTAAGGCTAGCATACATTACAGAATCTAAAATAAATCCCTTAACATAAAATTTCTAAAAACCTTACATATAAATGTTCCTAACATATAGTTCCATTCATGTCCTACCAAATCCACACTCTCCTCCAGCATATAAAACATATCTAAAAATTAATATAAGCAACTGAAAATAAATTAGCTAGCTACCCTATCATAGAATTATAAAAATTTTTAAATACTTGAAAGACTTTCAATTAGAAATTCTAAGCTCAACTAATTACAGAAACAGAGGATATGTGTAAGACTAGCTCGGGTAGGCTATACTAAAAAACCAAGTTTTAAGCTCTCGTTTGAATTTTTTGAAATTTAATTCTAGTCGCAGGGGAGCTGGAAGTGAATTCCAAATTCCTGGACCAGCCAACGATAACGCTCTTTCTCTCACCTGATTAAGATGCGCTGACTGGACAGCTGGCAAAGTCAGCAAACCCTTATTTGCTGACCGCAAATTTCTCTGAGGGGCATGTAATTTAATGGCTGCATTCAGCCAATCTACCTGGTCAGCAAAAATTAATTTATGCAGGATACACATAGCTTTGAATTTAATTCGAAAGTCAATCAGCAGCCAGTGTAATTTAATTAGAGTGGGCGTAATATGTTCATTTTTCTTTACCCCTGTCAAAATTCTGGCTGCCGTATTCTGCAATACCTGCAGAGGATGGATTGTAGCGGCCAGTAGCCCCCAACAAGAGGGAGTTACAGTAGTCCAGACTCCCAAATACAAGTGCTTGCAACACTGTGCGAAAGTCATTTATATCTAATAATGGCTTCAACCTTCTTAGCATTAACAGTTTTGCATAGCCCTCTCTCACTTTTGCTGAAATGTGTTTTTTAAATGTGAATTCTGGATCAATTATGAAACCTAAGTCCCTAATTGACTGCGAATTTTAAAGTAATGTTGTCGTGAAGCTGTATCTGGTTTATATCTCTAGAGGAAATCTTTCTCTCAAGTATAATAATCTCAGTTTTTTCAACATTTAGTACCAGTCTAAGCTGGTCAAGCACCTGTTTGATAGCCTTCAAGTATATTGATAGAAGTTTACATGTATCCTCTACTGAATTTTCTATTGGTAATAAAATTTGAATGTCATCTGCATACAAAAAATACTTCAGTCCAAGACCTGATAGTAGCCGACAAATTGGCAACATATATATGTTGAACAGGGGAGGTGACAGCGCAGAGCCCTGTGGGACATCTGTCTTTAAATCCATCTTGTTGGAACATATCCTGTTCACTTGTACTTGGAAAAATCGGTTTGCTAAAAAAGATTCAAACCATTTTAATACTGATTCCTGTTATTCCTATTTTAGTTAGTCTTGTAATTAAAAATTGATGATTAACGGTATCAAAAGCCGCCGAAAGATCCATTAAAATCAATAAGTACACTCTCCCATGATCCATCCCTCTTAATACCATATCAGAAAGGGATAACAGCAAGGTCTCCGTACTAAAATGGCATCTAAAACTGAATTGAGAAGGATATAAAATCTCATTAGATTCCAGATGATAATTTAATTGTTTCAGCACTGTTTTTTCAACTAATTTGGCCAAAAAGGAGAGGTTAGATACCGGGCGATAGTTATTCAAGATTGAAGAATCCAGGTTCTTTTTTTTGAGAATAGGACGCACTAATTGCGCCCTTGAGGTTTGAAGGAAGAGTTCCTTCAGTTAGACATATATTAATCAATTTTGTGAGAACTGGGACTGTCACTTCTGGAATTAATTTTAAATCGGATATGCTTATAATATCTATTGGGTGGCTTGCTGGATTCATAGATTTTAACAAGGATTCAGTTTCGATTTTAGAAATCTCATCAAAGGTCTCCCACTTTTTCCAATCTCTACTGTCGAGCGTTATTGTTTGCTGTGTAATATTGTCAAAATTAACAAGTAATTTCTCAATTTTTTTTTTAAAACATGCCATTTCATTGCAGCGATCTTCATTGAGATTCATGTCTGCTTGTCTTGAGTCAGTGGTTAATTTGGACACAATATTGAATAGTTCCTTATTATTGGAATATTTATGAATCCTTGTTCCAAAGTAATCTTTTTTTCGTCGTTTCAATTAACTTTTTGTATTGGGCTAGACCAATACGGTAGTTCGTTAGTGCTTCTGTCGTTTTAAACTTTCTCCACCTCTTTTCCTTTTTCCTAAGTGTTTTTCTCATTTCCCTTATTTGTTCATTGTACCAGGGATTACCCTTCCTTTTTCTAACAAAAGATTTTGTACGAACAGGGTTAATTCTATTAGCTATTTCCTCTGTGATATTTAACCATATATCCACTGCCAGGTGTGCTGATGAATGATCAAAATTTTTTAATTTATCGGTGAGTTCGTTACTTAGTTCTTCTAAATTATATGCTGGTCGCCATTTAAATTTCTCTGTTTCAACGGGTTTTATCTCAGAGTCTTTGGAACATTTGAGACAGGCCTGGATTAAATAATGGTCTGACCATGGAACTGGAGTAATAGTCGGGGACAATTCTGACCTTAATAATTCATTATAAAAAATTAGATCTAATGCGTGTCCATGGTTTTGGGTAGGATCTTTACATAATAGATTATAGCCTAGTGCCGCAAGGGCTTCAATTAGAGTTTCACAAGTGGTTGATTTTGGAACCTTGTCCATGTGTAAATTGAAATCGCCTAAAATGATAGAAGGCTTATCTGATTTCACATGCAATGGTAGAAACTCTATAATCGGAGAGATTCAGTTCCAACAACCCCGGCGAGCAATACGCTAAACATATTTGCAACTCACAACTTTCAAAAAGTGCAATTTCATGGTTCGGAACTGTTTCAATCGGTAAAATATTCATCTTTAAACTTTTCTTAGCAATCAATAGTATCCCTCCACCTCTTCTTCCCTGTCTAGGTACAGAGAATGTCTCATATTCCTCATTCACAATTTGATTTAGAATGACAGTATCTGTTTGCTTTAGCCAAGTCTCTGTAATAGCTATGAAGTCAGGAGTCTTGTCATGTAGCAAATCAGAGACAACAAATGATTTTTTTGTTAATGACTGGACATTGATCAAAAAAAATGAGAAAAATAGACATTTAGTAATTGGCGTCATGTTGTTGTAAGATAGATTGATTAAATTGTTCTTATTCTGTTTTCTTACTCTTCTCACGAGATGATGCCTCAGTCTCGTGTTCTTCCAACTGTATCTGCCGTTGTATAAACAGACTGTGATATTACCTTCAGAAACAGAATAAAAACACATAATACAATTGAACAAATCTTATATTTTAGTGATAGGGTCGTACGAAGGGGGTGTACAAAGGGGGTAGCCCCTTTGTCATGCTCCTTCGGTGCGCGACGCCGGAAGTGCAGAGCTGCCCTTATGGCCCTCTCAGCGCCCTTACATGATGTAATCAGCAGCTGAGAGGGGAACGGGACAGCGAGTTAACACTGGGCTTCCGGGGTTTGGTGGCAGGAGTCCAATGCAAAAGTCTTTGCTGTAGATCCAGCAGCTTGTAGCTGCGATAACCTCTGCTTTCAGGCTCTGAGGCAGTGCAGGAGAGAGCAGGCTTCCGGGGTTTGGTGGCAAGTACTGAAATCTTACAAATTATTTCCAAAATGAAACCTGCCTTCTATCCTCGCTCGCTTTGCTCATCTAGTCTTTTTAAATCAATCAAAGAAGGCATGCCTTACCCATTGCCAATATTGTAAATTCATCACTTATCTCTGGTACTTTAATCTCTGCTGTTACTCCCATCCCCAAAAAAATAATTAATAATCCTGATTTTACAGAGTTTCGTCTTACTTCATCTTTGCCCTTCCTTGCAAAGTTACAGAATCGGTTGTATTAAAACTCACAGCCTTCCTCGATTAACATTTTGCTTTTAGACCAATATCAATTCAGATTCAGACCCAATTATGGCACAGAATTACTGCTAACTTCCAGTACAGATATTATCCACCGCAGCTTTGACACAGGAACCTCTTATACATCACTGTTTTCTTAGATCTTTCTGCTGCTTTTGACACCATAAACTATGAAATTCTATGAACTTGTCTTTCAAATTTAGGAATATCTGGTACAGTACTCACTTGGTTCCAATCATACTTAAACAACAGTTATCAGCAAATATTTATAGATCAAACTTGCTCTGTTCCTTTCGCTCTAAACACAGGTGTTCTGCAAGGTTCTGCTTTATCTGCTGCACTATTCAACATATATTTTAACCCATCTGTCAGTTATTAGCCATTTTAGGTGTAACATAGAATTTATGGCAATGACATCCAATTCTATTTTCCAACTAAACATACCTGGCTTGACACGCTCAAATTTCTCAAACTTTCTTTATCCACAGTTTTAAAAAATGGTTATTACACAACAAACTCAGTCTAAACCTGTCTAAGACTGAAATCTTAATTCTAGAACATCCACAATTTGACTATGTTCCAGAATCCATCATTATAGATAATTCCACTATTCATATCAAGAAACAGGTTCATAATCTCGGCATTATAATTGATCCAAAGTTAGATCTGACAACACATATTAAAGCTCTGCTTAAAACCTTCTTTTACAAACTTCACCTACTTAGACACATAAAGCCTTTACTTGACCCAAACAACTTTCGCACAATTCTCCAATCGTTAATTCTGTCCGGCATAGGCTACTGCAGTTCGCTCTATTTAGGCCTTCCACAATCAACCATTAGACCACTTCAGCTTCTTCAAAACTCTGCGACATAACTCCTCACAAATAGTAAGCCCCTTGATCACATATCACCCATTCTTCATCAGTTACACTGGTTATCATTCAAGTGGTGTATTCTATACAAAACGCTTTCAATTATTCATAGTCTGATTTATAACAATAATTCTGTCTGGTTATCTGCTACATTACATGTTTATACACCGTGCAAAAGCTTCAGATCCAAAAATAAACTTCTTTTGCAAATTCCATCTCCAAAAGCAACCAGGCTAGTTAACCAGAAAATGAGCTTTTTCTGTTACAGGAGGAGAAGTCCATTACCTGCTATTAATTAAGTTGACTTAGAAATTAGCCACTGCTATTACTAGCAATTGTAACATGGAATAGACTTAGTTTTTGGGTACTTTCCAGGTTCTTATTCAGTAGCATGGGATCTTCTAGGTGTTTGGGTACTTGCCAGGTTCTTGTGGCCTGGATTGGCCACTGTTGGAAACAGGATGCTGGGCTTGATGGACCCTTGGTCTGACCCAGTATGGCATGTTCTTATTCTTTGGAACACATTACCCCCCCCCCCCCCGACCTCAGATTAATTGCTAACAAAAAATAATTCAAGAAAGCCCTCAATCACCTTCTCTTCTCCCCTCTTCACACAATTAAAATGTATGCATTTATGATAGATTTTATATGAAAAATCACATTAAAAGTACAGTCTGAAGTAAAAAAAAAATCACATGTATAATAATTTTACATACACTGTTGTGATACAAACCAGAAAACCCTGCAAAAAAGTAAAAAAAGACACTTGGAACCCATATGGCATTAGGCCTATTGGAATGTGTTCAGTGTGGGCTTAGCACACAGAAAGTCATGAGTAAAAGAATTATAACAATATAGCAAAACCTCCATACTAAAACAACACTGACAGCACGCAAACAGTAACAACCCTACTTATGAGAAGGTAGAAGGGCTAATATTATACCAGGCCCTAAAATACCAATACACCTCTCATTGGGGAAACTAGATCAAGCCAGGCTGCTATAGATCACTACACAGAAACTACACACTGGCAGACTAACTCACCTTGGTCATACATGCAGAATACAGAATAAAAAAGCATACTGTAAGTATGAATAGAAATATATAGACAAACTGAACTAGAAAGCATAACACTACAACAATGGAAAAACAATCACCGTTCCTCATAAAAAATAAAAAAAATATAAAATCAATAGTAATAAAATCATACTAATGAAAGATGCATATTTCATAACAGCTGAAGAATAGAATAGCATCCAACAATTAAAAACTCATAATGTTCCAAACACCAATAAAACATTTCAAAACACACAAACATCCAGTAATACCTGGGAACTTTTGATTTCAGGGTGCCCTGAAATTGCTTGCATTACCAAAAGGAGAAGGGTTGTAGCTCAAATCACTCTCTCTCTCTCACACTCACACACACATGCTGTTTCTCTCCTCCTGGAAGCACATGCAACAGCAGGAGCAGCTTGAAACTTCAGCCTGTCCTCCTCCAGCCCCTGTGGCTAATAGGATTTGTTCTCTTTCTTGGGGATGCGGGGACTGCCACTGTGCCTCTTCAAATTTGGCTCGCACTGCTCTTTTTTATTTTTCCCCATGCGGGTCCACCTCACTTCTTCTTCTTCTAGGATGTGCCAATAAAGAGGCTATACCGCCCACGCAGCCCTTCACCCATATGTGTTTTTTCTAGATGGCCACTTAGTGCTACAATCAGCTCTGCTATTAGCTTTCCGCCCAGCCTTGAAAATGCTGACAGCCTGGGCAGCAGAGGAGGGAGAGGTAAGATTAGCCACATCAGTAGGAGAACAAGGAGCATGGCCTTCTGATCGCAAAGGTGGCGACACACCAGCTTGTGCTATGTGCAGTGCTGGAGGAACCACTAGGTGAGCTAGGCCTGTGCCTAGGGCGCTGAGACTTAGGGGGTGCAATGGCAGGCAGCAGAATTTTGAAAGGGCAGAAAGTGCCCTTTCAAAATTCTGCCAGCCTCCCTGTTGGTCTGCGGAGGGCCTGGGAGCGATCTGCCGCTCCCGGGGCCTCTGCTGCCACTAAGCAAAATGGTGCAGGTGACCTTTACCATGTGACAGGGGCCAACCAATGGCACCAGTAGCCCCTGTCACATCATAGGGGCTGAAGGCCACCAGCGCCATTTTGGTTAGTGGCAGCCGAGGCCCCAGGAGTGGCAGATTGCTCCCGGGCCCTCCTCTGGACCACCAGGGGGGCATTGAGAGGGTGGCACTGGGGGGGGGAGGCAGGGCGAGTCGGGGGCTGGCTGCCTGCCACGGCACCCCCTAAGTCTCAGCACCTGGTCTCCAGCTGCGCCGATCTTCCTTTCTTCGGCCACTTGATCAGCTAGACTGGCTGCACTGATCTTCTTTCTGTTTGTGTGTATGTGATGTGTGAGAAAGGAATGGTGCTTCTGTGTATGTATGCGGTATGTATGTGAGAGAGGAATTTGCCAGTTTAAAAAAATGAAATGTGATAATACATATATCTCAACTTTTGTGCTGGTAGCGCAACTTTTGAAAAGTTGGATGAAAGATGAAATTACTGAATTTTAAGCATCCCTCAAAATTTAACAAAGTGCGTAGAGACAAATACTAAAGCAAAAAAAAATTATAGTATTCAAAATGTTCATCTCAGCAAAATCACAAATTTAAGATACTGATGCCAGATGGGGTTTTGCTTTTTTTTTTTTTTTTTTTTTTTTTTAAGCCTTTAGAAAATGTATATTTTTAAATGACTAAGACTGGAATCTTCCCATTTAAAAGGGAAGCCGACTAAGGATGATTTTCTGTTCCATATCTCCCACATGAATAATCATATGACTGATAGTTTGAAGAAAGACACTTGCTTTATTGCCTGAAAGAGTAAAACAAGAGAAGCTGTATGGTGTGGGTGGCCCTCCCTTGGGAGGACAGAACCTGAAGGAAGGATGTCATTTCGCCTTCTGATAGGAATGTGGTTTTCTTATTTAATGGTTGGGAGCATCACTTTCACTTTTAGTAAAAGTGAAAAATGCTGCAAGTCTGAAAGCAAGGTGCTTCTGTGAGAGTGTAATGTGTATGTGAGACAGGGAGGGTGCTTCTGTAAGTGTGTGGTGTGTATGTGAGACAGGGAGGGTGCTTCTGTATGTGTGTGGTGCGTATGTGAGACAGGGAGGGTGCTTCTGTATGTGTGTGGTGTATATGTGAGACAGGGAGGGTGCTTCTGTGTGTGTATGTGAGTCAGGGAGGGTGCTTGTGTGTGTCAATGTGTGTGTGCGAGAGAGATGGAGCATGTTTTTGGCTGGCTTGTGGCTGTGAGAGAGGGCAAGTGTGTGATTGAGAGCTTGTGAGTAAGTGAAATAGAGAGAGCATGTGTGTGATTGAAAGCCTGTGTGTAAGCAAGAGAAAGCGATAGCATTGTGTGATTGAGAGAGACTGGCCAGAGAGGTGACGTGTGTATGTGTGAGAGACCCTGATCAGGGGGATGACTGGTATGTGTGTGCTTGTGTGTGTGTATGTGTGTGAGAGAGAGAGAGACTGGTTGGGGAGATGATTGGTGTGTGAGAGACAGAAACTGGTCCTGAGGAGGGGTGTGTGTGTGTGTGTGTGAGAGAGAGAGAGAGAGAAGAGACTAGTTGTGGTCCCTAAGGAAGAGGACTTGTGAGGACAGCTTCAGCAGCTACTGCTGCTTCTGGTGTGGCCTGCAAGGGAAAGGAGTAGGAGAACTGCTGGAGAGGGTAAGTAAAGGTGGCTTTTTAAGTTCATTTTTTTTTATTGACTACCATTTTAATTATTGGATAGTATGTGATGTGTCTGCTGTTTGAAATATGTTATTGGTGTTTGGTAAAGCTTTCAAAATTTGCATGAGTCTTTAATTATTGGATATTCTATTAATCAGCTGTTTTGAAATTATTTTATTTGTATGATTTTATAATTATGATTAATGATTTATATATCTTGATTTTATTGATTTGTTTCACGAGGAATGGTGAAATTTGTTTTTCCATTCTTACACTGTATAGAGTCTGGCATGATGCGTTTTACAGTTCAATTTTTATCTGCACATTTCTATTTATACTTTATGTGGCTTTATTCTGTATTTGGTGAGGGTCTGTCTCTGCTCTGTGTGTGTGACCATGATGAGAGATTCTGCTAGCGTATAGTGTCTGTATAGGGATCTATAGCAATCGAGTTTGTTTCCTCGGTGGTGTATTGGTATTCTAGGACCCACTGTAATATTTACCCTTGCTTTTTCACAGGAAGGGTTATTGTTGTTTGCATCCTTGGTGTTATTACAGTTATGTTACGATGGGACTGCAGTATAGATTTTGAGTGTCTTTTTTTGCAGGGTTTTGTGTTAGTTCACAATGTGCCTGGCAGTGGAAGGTGTTTGTGCTGCTGTTACTGTGAGGTGACACCAGAATTTGAAAATAAGAACATAAGAACATGCCATACTGGGTCAGACCAAGGGTCGATCAAGCCCAGCATCCTGTTTCCAATCCAGGCCATAAGAACCTTGCAAGTACCCAAAAACTAAGGGGCGGATTTTCAGAGCCCTGCTCGCGTAAATCCGCCCAAAACCGGGCGGATTTACGCGAGCAGGGCCCTGCGCGCCAGTGAGCCTATTTTACATAGGCTCACCGGCGCGCGCAGAACCCCGGGACTCGCGTAAGTCCCGGGGTTTTCGGAGTGGGCGTGTCGGGGGCGTGTCGGGGGCGGGGCCGGAGCACGCGGCGTTGCGGGGGCGTGTCGGCAGCGTTTTGGGGGCGGGTACGGGGGCGTGGCTACGGCCCGGGGGCGTGGCCGCGCCCTCCATACCCGCCCCCAGGTCGCGGCCCGGCGCGCAGGAGGCCCGCTGGCGCGCGGGGATTTACGCCTCCCTCCGGGAGGCGTAAATCCCCCGACAAAGGTAGGATGGGGGTTTAGACAGGGCCGGGCGGGTGGGTTAGGTAGGGGAAGGGAGGGGAAGGTGAGGGGAGGGCAAAGGAAAGTTCCCTTCTAGGCCGCTCCGATTTCGGAGCGGCCTAGGAGGAAACGGGGGTAGGCAGCGCGGCTCGGCGCGCGCAGGCTATACGAAATCGATAGCCTTGCGCGCGCCGATCCAGGATTTTAGCCGATACGCGCGACTACGCGCGTATCTGCTAAAATCCAGCGTACTTTTGTTTGCGCCTGGAGCGCAAACAAAAGTAGGCTGTTCGCGCTCGTCTGAAAATCTACCCCTAAGTCTATTCCATGTTACCGTTGCTAATGGCAGTGGCTATTCTCTAGGTGAACTTAATAGCAGGTAATGGACTTCTCCTCCAACAACTTATCCAATCCTTTTTTTAAACACAGTTATACTAACTGCACTAACCACATCCTCTGGCAACAAATTCCAGAGTTTAATTGTGCGTTGAGTGAAAAAGAACTTTCTCCGATTAGTTTTAAATGTGCCCCATGCTAACTTCATGGAGTGCCCCCTAGTCTTTCTATTATCCGAAAGAGTAAATAACCGATTCACATCTACCCGTTCTAGACCTCTCAAGATTTTAAACACCTCTATCATATCCCCCCTCAGCCGTCTCTTCTCCAAGCTGAAAAACTTTTAGTATGATGAGATGTAAGGGAAACATCCAAGCTCCATTGTTTGGGGGAATTTCAGTGGATGCACAGAGTTACAGAACTGGAGGTGCAGGATTTGTATTGACATTCTGTCCCTTCCTATATATTCCTGACGTCACTCTCATAGCCATATAGAATTAGTTGAATGAGGCTATCAAATAATTTTATAGTGTGAAATTGGCCAGCTTTTTAAAATTACGCAGAATGGACTTTTTTATTAACACTTTTTTTTTTTTATAACCAATTTTAAAGCAGGATCCATGCTATACAGGTGGGTGTGATGAAGAAATGTCATTTTGGCTCTCCCCCCCCCCCCCCCAACAATTCTTCTATTTATTTTTATATACCGACATTCGATCTCAGTTGAGATATCACACCGGTTTACATTCAGGTACTGTAGGTATTCCTCTATCCCCAGAGGGCTTACAATCTAAGTTTTTGTACCTGTCTAGCGACACCACTGCTTTTCTGTGACCTTAAGCATTAGTACAAGAAGGATTAAGGGGGGGGGGGATGCTGGAGAGGCACACAAATGCATTGGCCCCTGGGTGCCGGAGACCCTTGGTGCGCCACTGGGTGCGAGTCATATGGGGCTGCAAGCGGTGGCAAAGAGGAGTGGAGATTTGGCGGGCCGCGAGCAGTGACCAACCTGCTCATGACCCAGAAAACCATACAATCGGCGGGCATGATCGAGAATGAGGTAGGAGTCGGGGCCGAGACGCGGGGGTGGCGGCGTGACCTGGGGGGGCGCAAGGGAGAAGGCTCGCCTAGGGCGCCAAATCCCCTTGCACCGGCCCTGGCTATGTGACACAGTGGTGTGTTGTGACACACTGGTTGAGAATCGCTGGCTTAGAGAGTGTTTATTCTGGGTGGAATATTTAACCAAATAAATAGTGAATCTGCACTGAGGTTCAAGCCGATTTTCCTGTTTCAAAAAGTCTGCAGCAGCCAGATTTGATGCAGATTCCTGTGAACCTTCAAATTTGCATCAAATCTCATTGGGTTTTCCTCCAGATTCACTGACAATTTGGGGAAACTTCCATCCGACTCAAAGCAGCCTGAAATTCCCCTTGCTTAGGCCTGACTTTGAATTTTATTAATTTTCTTTATTTAGAAAAGGTATAGCCTGCTATTGGCAAAAGTGCATTAGCGGGTAACAACAAAACAATCATAAAATATTTCATACGCAAAGAAAGATAAGAGACAAGATAGTGTAGATTGTCTATATACTTTCTGAATCTTGTACTGCAAATAAAATCATTCTACCACTGTCTCGCCTAATCTCTAACTACCTGTTCAGCTGTATGGCTCAATTTCATTTCCTGAACCTCTGAATGAAAAGCCAGTTGTAAACAAGTGAGTTCTGAGTAGCTTTCTGAATGTCTTGGTGAGGTAAAACTATTCCACCAGATTGGTCCTGCCATAGAGAAAGCTTTCTCCCGAGTCTCAGCAAGGTGTGCTGTCTGTAAAGAAGGAACATTTGAGCAAGTCTGACCGAGAGGCTCTTGGAGCATTCGGAGTGTTGTATATCTTCAACATAGCACTAATGCAGGGGGATTAGATGCTAACTAATAATTTGTGGATAAGCGTCGCTATTCTGTATCGCACTCCATTGAAAAGGAAGCCAATGAAGGCTGCACAAAATGGGGGTGATGTGTGTTCCCTTGTACTGGTTCCCCGTCAGAATTTGTGCAGCAGCATTTTAAGATATCTGAGGTGCTCTTGTTGTGACTGTTGGAATTCTGAGATACAGAGCATTGCAACAATCAAGGCTGGTGAATAATAACACCTGCAGCAGTGTGAAATTCATTATTCCCCAATAAGGGCTTTAGTTGGCACAGTGTCCAAAGTTTAAAAAAGGGTTGCTTTTACATCAGCATCTGATTGCGGGAGCGTTAAGAGGCTAGAGTCCTGACTAACTCATAGGCTCTTAACCTGAAAAGCAATTCTTATTTTCCACATATCTCTTATTACATCCAGATAAGAGAGACTGATGTGTAACCTCTTGAAGGAGCTGATCTCTCTTAATTACCTGTTCAAGGTATCGATTCCCCATGGTTATTTGTGGTAACCTGGTCAGAAATCACAATTTGTTAAGCGATCTAGATGGATGCCACCTGACCCTCAAGATCCATTTGTAGTAGTATTTGAGACGCTAGTATTGAGGGATTTGGCACTTTTGGAACAATTTAGTCCATTTGTGTATAAAAATATCACATTTGAAGAGTCAGGCATTGCAAGGATTACAGAATGATGTTGATATAATAAAACCGGCAGAAAGGGGGGAGCGACGGTTATTAGGGATAGATCTTTATACACAGGTGAGATTAATCGACAGTTGAGTGATGGTAATTTTTACCACCCTCTAGATCAGTGATGGCTAACCTATGACACGCGTGTCAGAGGTGACACGCCGAGCCGTTTTTGCTGACACGTGTAGTGTTTCGGGACTATCGAATTTTTTTTTTTAATTGGCTGCGCCGAGCCTTTTTTTTTTTATCGGCTGCGCCAACCCTTTAAAATTAGTTTTTTTAGTATGCCCCCGGGCGCATGCGGTGCGGCGACAGGCCCACGTCACCACAGCCCAAAGAAAAAGATCGCGTTTAAACGCGCTGATGCTCCTCCTCCTTCCTGTGCGGCCCCGGAAGTAAATGTTGCCGGAGCCGCGTGGGCAGGAAGAAAAGCATCAGCGCGTGCAGACGAGGAGCATCGCTTGCGCTTACGGGCCGCCGCGAATCCCAAGTCGCAGCGGCCCGAGAAGAGGAAGAAGCCCGGTAGCAGGGCCGCTGCAGAGCCCATCCTGCAGCGACCCGCGAAGAGGAGGCCGAGAGGTGAGAGACAGGCTGAGGGTCTGTAGAGGGTGGGTGGGTGTGTGTGCGTGCGCGCGTGTATGAGATGAGTTGAGAGATTGTGTGTGAGGACCTGAATGTTTGCAGAGACTGCATGTGCTTGAGTAAGACAGCATGTGGGAGTGAGAGAGAGCCTTTGTGTGTGTGAGTCAGACAGCATGTGCCAGTGAGAGCCTGTGTGTATGAATGATTGTATGAGAGAGAGCATGTGCCAGTGAGAGCCTGTGGGGTAGATTTTCAGACGAGCGCGAACAGCCTACTTTTGTTTGCGCTCCAGGCGCAAACAAAAGTACGCTGGATTTTAGTAGATACGCGCGTAGTCGCGCGTATCGGCTAAAATCCTGGATCGGCGCGCGCAAGGCTATCGATTTCGTATAGCCTGCGCGCGCCGAGCCGCGCAGCCTACCCCCGTTCCCTCCTAGGCCGCTCCGAAATCGGAGCGGCCTAGAAGGGAACTTTCCTTTGCCCTCCCCTCACCTTCCCCTCCCTTCCCTACCTAACCCACCCCGCCCGGCCCTGTCTAAACCCCCATCCTACCTTTGTCGAGGGATTTACGCCTCCCGGAGGGAGGCGTAAATCCCCGCGCGCGAGCGGGACTCCTGCGCGCCGGGCCACGACCTGGGGGCGGGTACGGAGGGCGCGGCCACGCCCCCGGGCCGTAGCCACGCCCCGTACCCGCCCTCAAAGCGCTGCCAACACGCCCCCGCAACGCCGCGTGCTCCGGCCCCGCCCCCGACACGCCTCCCGATACGCCCACTCCGAAAACCCCGGGACTTACGCGAGTCCCGGGGTTCTGCGCGCGCCGGTGAGCCTATGTAAAATAGGCTCACCGGCGCGCAGGGCCCTGCTCGCGTAAATCCGCCCGGTTTTGGACGGATTTACGCGAGCAGGGCTCTGAAAATCTGCCCCTGTATGCATGAATGATTGTATGAGAGAGAGCATGTGCCAGTGAGAGCCTGTGTGCATGAATGATTGTATGAGAGAGAGCGTGTGCCAGTGAGAGCCTGTGTGCATGAATGATTGTATGAGAGAGAGCGTGTGCCAGTGAGAGCCTGTGTGCATGAATGATTGTATGAGAGAGAGCGTGTGCCAGTGAGAGCCTGTGTGCATGAATGATTGTATGAGAGAGAGCGTGTGTCAGTGAGAGCCTGTGTGTATGAATGATTGTATGAGAGAGAGCGTGTGCCAGTGAGAGCCTGTGTGTATGAATGATTGTATGAGAGAGAGCGTGTGCCAGTGAGAGCCTGTGTGTATGAATGATTGTATGAGAGAGAGCGTGTGCCAGTGAGAGCCTGTGTGTATGAATGATTGTATGAGAGAGAGCGTGTGCCAGTGAGAGCCTATGTGTATGAATGATTGTATGAGAGAGAGCGTGTGCCAGTGAGAGCCTGTGTGTATGAATGATTGTATGAGAGAGAGCATGTGACAGTGAGAGCCTGTGTGTGAGAGAGAGAAATGCATGTGAGAATGAGAACCTGACTGTGTGTTTGAGGGAAGAAGATGAAGAGAAAAGAAACAGAAAAAAAGACAATATAAAAGGAATTGGCAAAAAAAAGAAAAAAAAAGAAAGGGAAGGTGGAAAAAAAAAGCCTGTGACCAACCAATTAGAAAACAAAGATCAGACAGCAAAGGTAAAAAAAAAATTCTTTTTAGTGATTGGCACATGTAATCTTTGGGAATGTGCAAGAATAGCAACATCCCCAGTAGTCATGTGGCAGCAGTGACAGTGGCAGCAGAGGAATGAGAGAGGTTCTGAGGTTGCTGGCAAAAGAGAGGGGGGTCTGCCTTCAGTGTGTGCATGTGTATGAATGGGACTCTGCCTGGGGGTGTATGTGTGTGAATGCATGGGTGCCTGCCTGGGGTCTGTGTGTGTGAGAATGAATTGGTGCCTGCCTGGAGGATGGAGCGGGAGTGGTGTGAAAATGACTGGGAGCCTGCCTGTGTGTGTGTGTGTATGTGAGGGAGCCAGTGAGTGTGAGAGCATGAGTGTGTATGAGAAAATCCAGGGGAGTAAGAGTTTGGGTGGAGGGGGGAGAGAGTGTTTTAATTGAAGATTTAGCCGATGAAATTCAGCAACAAAAAAGTCACTAAGCAGGTAAGGTAAAGAATTATTTGTTTTTGCTTTATTAATAAATACAGTACATATTAAAATTATAACTTTGTTATTAATTAGAGCTACAAATATCACAATTATGGATTTTTCTAGAAGTGACACACCACCCGAGTTATGCTCGGTTTTTTTATGAATTTTGACACACTGAGCTCAAAAGGTTGGCCATCACTGCTCTAGATAGTGATTCTATGGAGGGGATACAGTTGGAGGTGTATTCCTTGATTCAACATGCAATTAAATATGAGATAGTAGATAAGAAATTGGGTGATTATCTTTTAGGAGTTTCCAGTAAATCCGTTTTTTTATAAAGTGCCAAAAATACATGAGTCTAGTAGCTCCACTGGGAAGACCAATTGTGTCTGGGATAGGCTCGATTTTTGAACCAATTTCTAAATATGTGGATCATTTGTTACAATCGAGTGTACAACAGATTGTTTTTATGTCAAGGAGTCAATGGATTTTATTAAAATGTTAGATCAGTTGGATGGCATTGGATGGTTACTGCTGATATTTCTTCCTTGTACACAAATATACCACAAGATTCAGCCATACAAATTGTTCACGAGATAGTGGATAAACTAGAGATGTCTGATAGAAAGAAGTGTCTACATATATAGAAACATAGAAATGACGGCAGAAGAAGACCAAACGGCCCATCCAGTCTGCCCAGCAAGCTTCACACATTTTTTTCTCATACTTATCTGTTTCTCTTAGCTCTTTGGTTCTATTTCCCTTCCACCCCCACCATTAATGTAGAGAGCAGTGATGGAGCTGCATCCAAGTGAAATATCAAGCTTGATTAGTTAGGGGTAGTAGGGGAAGTAACCGCCGCAATAAGCAAGCTACACCCATGCTTATTTGTTTTACCCAGACTGTGTTATTCAGCCCTTATTGGTTGTTTTTCTTCTCCCCTGCCGTTAAAGCAGGGAGCTATGCTGGATATGCATTGAAAGTGAAGTATCAGGCTTATTTGGTTTGGGGTAGTAACCACCGTAACAAGCCAGCTACTCCCCACTTTGTGAGTGCGAATCCTTTTTTCCACATTTCCTCTTGCTGTTGTAGCTTAGAGCGATGTTGGAGTCACAGTAACCATGTGTATGTTTATTGAATAAGGGTATTATCTCCAGGCAGTAGCCATCATTCTGGCGAGCCACCCACTCTTTATTGACGGCCTCTTGATTTTATGGATCCACAGTGTTTATCCCACGCCCCTTTGAAGTCCTTCACAGTTCTGGTCTTCACCACTTCCTTCTATTAGGGCAGTTGTTATCCATAATATTGAAAAAGTTTTTTTCAATTTGAGGGGAAATATTTTCATCAAATAAAGGGCATTCCAATGGGGTCACCTATGGCCCCATCGGTTGCCTGTTTATATGTTGCTAATTTTGAAAATAGATACATATAGCCATCTCCGTTTTGGGGAGAGATGGTTATATGGAGAAGATTTATAGATATATTTTGTATATTTACTCTGGTACAAAGGAAAGATTAGAGGAATTTATGGTGTGGATTAATTCAGTGGATGAAATTTTGAAGTTTGAATTCCATATGGATCAACAACAGATACCCTTTTTAGATATGATAGTATATAAAAATTTTGGAAAAATGTATACTACAATTTACAGAGAGGATATTGACAAAAATACTACTTTGGAATTTTCTAGCTTCCACCCCAGATGTTTGAAGGAAAATATTCGCATCGGTCAATTTTTGCGGCTTCGCCATATGTACAACCTTTGATTATAAGATCAAAGCACAAGATTTATCCAACAGGTTTTTAGCTCAGGGTTACAAACGGAAAATCATTAGATGTGCATATAGAAGTGCTTTATATGCAAATAGGGATAACCTATTGATTGCTGGGCACCAGGTTCCACTCTCTTATTTAGCTACTGGTATCAAATCGATTATTTGTCAACATTGGTCAATTTTGTGTAATGAAAGTGTTTTTTCAGGATTTCCCAATTTTTGCATTTAAAAAGAATTGATCCCTACGGGATATGTTAACTTCCGCGACGATGGCAGATGTAGTGGAGAAACCGGAACAAGTTGGCCAATATAAATGTGGTAGTTGTGGAATATGTCCACATGTAGGTGAGACATCATGTATTCAAGTTCCATCAAGTGGTGGGAAATATTATATACCTGGGAGATTCGATTGTAAGACTACACAGGTGATATATTTAATCATATGTCCTTGTGGATTATTTTATATTGGTCAGGCCAGGAGATCGATCAAGGTTAGGATAACTGAATACTTAAGTAATATTCGCACTAGGAATATTACTTAAGTAATGCACCCCTAGTACAACATTGGTACCAGAAAGGACATAAAATTCAAGATTTTGTGTACTTAATCAGATAGTGTTAAAACGTGGAGGAAACATTTCTAAAATATTGTTACAAAAGGAACAAAGATATATTTTTCAGTGGGGAACAGTAGAACCAAAGGGATTAAATCAGGAAGTTGAGTGGAATGCATTAATTTGATTAAGTATATTGGATTGGGGTTTTGACAATATATGAGATTTGGGGGCGTGGCATACCTAGTTGATGCATGGGGGGAGGTCCATTTGTGGGACATTTAAAAAGGGTGTGGATTTCTTAATGCGCAGCTACAGTGTCATTGAATGGAGGAATAGACATTCAACAAGAGAACCTTGGTAAAACAATGCGGAGAGATAGAAGCTGTTAAGGATAGTAGTTTGAAGTTGAGCCTTGATGAAGTTATGTCTGTGTGGTATTTTCAAGCATGAGTATTTGAATGGTGCTATATTTTGCCGTTTAAAGTTCAGAGTGAGGACGGTGATTATGAATAGTGCTGGCGACAGGCGGAGTATATCGTGAAATTAACAGGGGTGGTGAACCCAGGATGAAATAAAATAATAGTTATCTGATTTAACAAGGTGAGTGGTAGAATCCATGATTGTTTTGATGGTGATGGGAATGATGTGACCAGGTATATATATATGGTTCAATACATTGGAACTATTTTTCAATTGATTTATAAATGAGTAAGTTAAAGTTTTAATAATGAGATATTTTAAATGAGAGGGATTATAGTTGATGTGATTAATTATGTTATATAATTTTTGTGGTTAGAATAGGTTGGTGAAGATTGGTATTTTCACTGAGACGTGAAGTCGGAAGTTCCCTATATATGAAAGAAGGAGCAAATACAGCAGGTTGATCCCCTGATGAAACCTTTTGGTGAAACAGGAACTTCTTGGGCGTATCTTGAATCGATATAAGGGAGTGTTCCAGAAAAAGTGTAAAAAAAAAAAAAAATAGGAGTAAAGCAAAATGAAAATGGTTTTCTAATAGGGAATAATATTTTGAAATATACAAATAATATTTTGAAATACAAGTATGATAAGAAATATTTAGGGAATTGAATGGGTATATAGTGAAGAAATAAAGTCATTAATTTTATTAGGTGTATAATACATGTGGTGATATGTATTGGTATTGTAGTATGAATGTATGGTGTGAATGATATTGATATATGTAACATGGTGCAATATATGTATAAATTGTGTTAATGTTTTTAAGAAAATGTTTTTAAGAAAATTTTGTTACAAATAAAAATTTGATGATAATATACATTCAAAAATTGGAAGAAGGATCCAACAAAGTCAGCATGGCTTTACCCAGGGCAAGTCTTGCCTCACAAATCTGCTTCACTTTTTTGAAGGAGTTAATAAACATGTGGATAAAGGTGAACCGGTAGATATAGTATACTTGGATTTTCAGAAGGCGTTTGACAAAGTTCCTCAAGAGAGGCTTCTAGGAAAAGTAAAAAGTCATGGGATAGGTGGCGATGTCCTTTCGTGGATTGCAAACTGGCTAAAAGACAGGAAACAGAGAGTAGGATTAAATGGGCAATTTTCTCAGTGGAAGGGAGTGGACAGTGGAGTGCCTCAGGGATCTGTATTTGGACCCTTACTGTTCAATATATTTATAAATGATCTGGAAAGAAATACGACGAGTGAGATAATCAAATTTGCAGATGACACAAAATTGTTCAGAGTAGTTAAATCACAAGCAGATTGTGATAAATTGCAGGAAGACCTTGTGAGACTGGAAAATTGGGCATCCAAATGGCAGATGAAATTTAATGTGGATAAGTGCAAGGTGATGCATATAGGGAAAAATAACCCATGCTATAATTACACGATGTTGGGTTCCATATTAGGTGCTACAACCCAAGAAAGAGATCTAGGTGTCATAGTGGATAACACATTGAAATCGTCGGTTCAGTGTGCTGCGGCAGTCAAAAAAGCAAACAGAATGTTGGGAATTATTAGAAAAGGAATGATGAATAAAACGGAAAATGTCATAATGCCTCTGTATCGCTCCATGGTGAGACCGCACCTTGAATACTGTGTACAATTCTGGTCGCCGCATCTCAAAAAAGATATAATTGCGATGGAGAAGGTACAGAGAAGGGCTACCAAAATAAGGGGAATGGAACAACTCCCCTATGAGGAAAGACTAAAGAGGTTAGGACTTTTCAGCTTGGAGAAGAGACGACTGAGGGGGGATATGATAGAGGTGTTTAAAATCATGAGAGGTCTAGAACGGGTAGATGTGAATCGGTTATTTACTCTTTCGGATAGTAGAAAGACTAGGGACACTCCATGAAGTTAGCATGGGGCACATTTAAAACTAATCGGCGAAAGTTCTTTTTTACTCAACGCACAATTAAACTCTGGAATTTGTTGCCAGAGAATGTGGTTCGTGCAGTTAGTATAGCTGTGTTTAAAAAAGGATTGGATAAGTTCTTGGAGGAGAAGTCCATTACCTGCTATTAAGTTCACTTAGAGAATAGCCACTGCCATTAGCAATGGTTACATGGAATAGACTTAGTTTTTGGGTACTTGCCAGGTTCTTATGGCCTGGATTGGCCACTGTTGGAAACAGGATGCTGGGCTTGATGGACCCTTGGTCTGACCCAGTATGGCATTTTCTTATGTTCTTATGTTCTTATTTTATTTGATTACTTGTGAGATATTAATACCTGTAAAATTAATCCTATCACTTTGAAACAAGAGAGCAGTGGCCTTGCAGCTTCTCTGGTACATCCTCCCTGCCAAGGCCTGTATGGCGCACTTTGAATCACATGGTTTCAAGCACTCTTAGGCCCCAGCAGGGGAGGAGGGTGGATGCACTGGAGGAACTTCAAGGCTACCACTGAGCTCCTCCTCCTGTTTTGAAGATTTAGGAGTTGGTGAATTGAGGGGTTTGGATCGGGCATTGTGGTAGTGGGGTGGGGAAGTGAATGAACCAAACAGGGATTGTGGGAGGAGGGAGAGGAATACGTGAACCATGGCGGGGGGGGGGGGGGGGAAGGAGTGGACAAACCAGGGATGGGGGTATGAACCAGGGTAAATATGGGGTGGGGGGAATGAATCACTGTGAATGAGGGGTGAGAGGGAAGATTTGGTGGGGGAGGAAATGAGAGGGAGAGTGAGCAGATCAAAGGAACTTTGGAAGGGGGAATAAGGGAACGAGGGGTTGGGGGATGTGATTGTTGGGGGGGGCCTGTAGCTTCCTTGCTCCTCCCCATCCCAATCTTCCCCCCTCCTCTACTGCATTTTTATTCATCCCTCTTTTCCTTCTCTTCTTCATCCCAATCTTCCCTCCTTCTTTTACCCCCATACCCAAAACTCACTTTCTTTCCAACTCCCCACTCTTCTCCAATCCTCCCCACTTCTAATCCCTCTTCCAACCCCTCCTCTCCACTCATAAAATACTTCATATGCAGATAAGAGACAAGAAGACGGTGCAGATTGTGTACATGCCTCCTTCCTGTCCTCTCCTCTCATTCTTTCATTATCCTCCATCCCTTATCTCATTACCCCTTCTGCCTAGGATTCCTCTCATTTCCCTCCTCTGAAGTCTCCTCGCTTCCCATTCTCTGATCCCTTCCCCTCCTTCCTTCCCAGCCTCAATCAGTAAAAATCCCTTTTCCTCTCATAAAAGACCAAATAAATTTAACTGGACACTGAAATGTCAGAAAGCGACTTTGCAAGTATATGCAAAATTATGCTAATTTGCTACAGAATTATGAACAACCTGCAACAGGAATTGGGGGCCTCTGATCTGAGCCAGCTGGAAGGGAGAGAGCAGCAACACTTCAGGCCTTGTCATCCTCTTCAGCTTCCCGGTGCCCGACTTAATTTGAATTGCATGGGACACTACATTGCTGTACAATTTAAGGCAGAAGTTAAGACACCAGAATACAGAGGAGGAGGAGGAGGCATTGTGACGTGCCACTGCTGCTCTCTTCTTTCTGTCGCCCTGTCATCATGGAACGGAGGGATCTGCTGGAGTGGGAGGAGAGAGAGTTAAATGCATCGCCAGCTAGTGTCTGCCTCCTGGACCCAACCTGGCACCCAGTTCCCTGCGGCCATTCCATAGAAGTCAAGACAGATGCATGAGAAGGGGTGGATTTTGTGTGCTAACACTACAAATAGAGCAATTTATTAATTAGATCCTCCAAATGTACAAATTATACCATTTATGAATTTAATTACTCAAACTATTGTTTATCAGAGTTTGTTTTAATCAGAACAAGGATTCATTAAGTTTATCTAAAATTAGGGATTTTTATCAATGAAAATATAATTAATATCAGGATTGCTTCAGTGTTTGACACCTAAATGCAGTTTCTCAGTTTCCAAAGTAGCACTGTAGATTATTGACTGCAAATTTGCACATATTTCATTCAAAGCATTCACAGGCTATTTGCCCCAAACTAACTTCAGATCTCTTATTAAAATTAGTTTGTTCTCTCACCACGCCTGCAACCATCGGTTGAAGGAGATGGATTGTTTCTCTCTGTGAAGACATCTGCATCTGTTTATGTGCAGGTCTGGGAGGCTCAACAACCGTTCAGGCATCTCTAGTCAGCATCTGTTCTTTAACGGGGTGCGGGCAGGCACGCAGGCTGATTGGCCTCATCCCGAGAGAGTTGTCCATTGGTATCGGCAGGGACTCACTGACTGGTTTTTTGGCTCCTTCGTTTTACTTTTCTTTTTTTTTTAATTATTTATTGGATTTATATTCCATCTATCCTGCACTGCAAAGTGGATTATATTCAGGTTCCTTGGGGGGAGGGTCACAATCTAATGGGCCGATGCAATGTAGACACAGTGAAAATGTGCCTACAAACTGGGCGCTCGTTTTTTGTTTTTTTTTGGTTTTTTTAACGCATGCACAATCGCCTCTCCTGAGCACCCAATGCAATAAGCAAATGAGCTGCCACACTAAAAAAGGACACACTAGGGATAAATTGTGCGTCCCTGGCACGTCCATGGCATGAGCTGCCCAGGAGACATGGCGGCACGCAAGTTAGGAAGACAGACTCAATTTTCGAGTGTCCCTTTTTCCCGCAGCAGCTATTTTACTGGCACAATACACAAGCACAATATACACGGCCCGGAGCGTGTATATTGTGGGTGTATATAGTGCGCCCTGAAATTTTGTTTCAAGTCAAGACTTTTTTTTTTTTGCATGGTGCTGCTTTCTGTGGTTCTTCCTACTTTGTATCGCGACAATACTAAGTAGGAGGAACCACAGAAACCCACTTTTTTTTTGTTTTGTTTTCAAGTTGAGCCCTTGATTTGTGGGAAGTCTTTATGCCTGCTCCAGGCAGGCGTAAAATTTTACAGGTTAAAAAGTGCGCCTCAGGTACACGGAAATTGTTTTGAATTGCGAGGTAATAGCTAATAGCCTCATCTACATGGCATTTACATGTGATGAGCGCTATTAGCTACGCCTTTGTTTGGACACGTGCTGTAGACACGCTGATCCCCCTATTGGATCGGGGGATATGGTTGCGCGTCCAGCCACTCGTTAAGCTGGGTGCACTTTATTGCATCAGCCTGTAAATTTGTTCCTGAGGCAATAGAGTGAAGTGATTTGCCCAAGGTTACAAGGAGTGGCAGCAGGATTTGAACCTTGGTTTACCTGGTTTGTAGCTGATGCTCTTACATTTAGGCAGCTACTCCACATTTATTTTTATAGAAGTGAATAAGCATAATGCAGGCATAGTCAGTGCATATAAATGAGGGCCAAGCACAGCTCTCTGATTAGGAGTACCACACTTTTTTCTAGAAGTGAAGAGTTCTGTAGCCTAAATAATTGCATGATCTCAAAATGGCATAAGAACATAAGAAAATGCCATACTGGGTCAGACCAAGGGTCCATCAAACCCAACATCCTGTTTCTAACAGTAGCCGATCCAAGTCATAAGTGCCTGGCATGTACCCAAACATTAAACAGATCTCAAGCTACTATTCCTTGCTGATTAATAGCAGTTTATGGATTTTTCCTCTAGGAACTTATCCAAACCTTTTTCAAACCCAGTTACACTAACTGCCATAACCGCATCCTCTGGCAATGAATTCCAGAGATTAGATTCCTTCGATCAGTATCAAAGTTCTTTGTTTCAGCAAGGCTATGGTAGACAGAGTAGCGCAGTGCCAAGGATATGTTTTATAACCCAGATATTCTTTCCGCAAGGCTTGTATTTCTCAGTTCTGTCTCGTGTAGAATATTCATAACATTTTGCTGTCTTTCTTCCATTATCTTTGGTTCAGAGAGAACAAGCTCCTTTAATGTATACTCAGAAAATGGCCTGAATTATCCCTAGATCATGCTGTAGAATTGCATGAGACCAGAGAGCCTGGATAGAAAGAACAGGGATAGGAACAGTGTTTGAAGGTTGCAATATTTCAGACAACTCAGCCTTTGCTCCTTGAGAGCAGAAGCAAGGGAAGAGGTACTAAGAAAACAAGGGGCGTCTTATTGCATTGGCCTATGTATATTTGGAACGCAAGTCTTGCCACTTAATTCCCAAAAGCTGCCATAGGGATGTCAGTTGCAGGCTTGTAAGCTTTTTAATGTGTTGCCTGTGTAAGGCTGTTCTTTTTGTGGACTACAGAATTGTAGTCAGCACCATAGACCTTCATCTGAGTTGCTGTAATGATGTGCTGTATTGCACTTATACCATAGACATTTTGATAATCTTCCAAAATCTTTGGATGTTTACTGCATGTAATCTGGAACCTCTGCATTGGGGGTTTTATCACTAGGAAACGTCAGGTACAGCAGCACTACTCTGAGGGAGTAATGAGAATTGTAAGGGCTACATAAATTGGATGGATGGGCAGACTATAGATGGACCTTATGGTCTTTTCCTGCTGTCACGTTTCTAGCCACAGATGTATTTTAATCCAATAAAAAATGTATCCACTGCAACTTGTTTATTGCCCTTTATTTCTACGTACTCATCGACTAACATGGCAACCGCAATACTTTCCTTACAGATATTTATCAAGTTAATATACACAGACTTGTTTGTTAAATTAACTTTGATTTGGATCCCTAAGTTCATGATATACAAGTCATGGTGATTCACTCATTTTTGGAAATTTATCTTTTTTGGGGACTAACAGATTTTTGGAATAGGTAAATCAGCTTGCCTGACTCAAACTTTTGACAAATTTCTTTGAGGTCCCTTTGTAAGTTTTTACACATTGCATTTGTATATTATTTATCACGCCATACCTAGTGTACTCTGTAGCAAAATATAGGGGCCGATGCAATAAATTTGCATAGAAAGCAGGTGCTGAACAGTCAGCACCTGCTTTCTTAACACGCCCCCAAGGGGGGGGTGCCATGCAATATTTAAATTAAGGTGTCATGTTAGTAAGGAGGCGCTAGGGTTGCCTGCGTGCCCCTAGAGCTTCCTTGCTAACGCAAACCCGATTGGCGTCGGCGGTCTGCCGGTTAGGAAAACCGACGCTGAGTTTATTGGCGTCTGCTTCCCTAAATGTTGCACAGCCAGGGGGTTCAGGAAACTGATGCTTGTCATTCAAGCGTCTGTTTCCTGCACCCGACTGCCAGTGTGTTTTTGTTTTTTTTAACTTTATTTAATTTTGTTTTTCCTCCTACTTAATATCGCAATGATATTAAGTAGGAGGCAGTACAGAAAATCAAGTGTTAATTGCTGAGCGCTAGATGTGCTCCCTAGACGCACATTTTTTTTTTTTTGTGTATGGCGTGAATGCTAATAGCCTCAATCACATTGCATGTGACCCCACAAGCTGGCCAAAAGTTCCTGGAGGTCCAGCGGGGGTCAGGGAGCGATTTCCCGCCGCGAATCGTTTTCGTACGGAAAATGGCGCCGGCAGGAGATCGACTGCAGGAGGTCGTTCAGCGAGGCGCCGGAACCCTCGCTGAACGCCCTCCTGCAGTCGATCTCCTGCCGGCGCCATTTTCCGTACGGAAATGGCGCCGGCCATACGCGTATGGCCGGCGCCATTTTCCGTACGAAAACGATTCGCGGCGGGAAATCGCTCCCTGACCCCCGCTGGACCTCCAGGAACTTTTGGCCAGCTTGTGGGGGGCCTCCTGACCCCCACGAGACTTGCCAAAGTCCAGCGGGGGTCCGGAAGGACCTCCTGCCGTCCAATCTTTTTCGTCTATGGCCGCCGCCATTTTTCGGCGCCATTTTGGAAAATGGCGCGGCCGAAGACGACAAGATGCAGGAGCAGAGCCCGATTAGCGCTATTAGACTCACTCCAAGTTGGATGCATGTTGAATAGGCGCTAATCCCCTTATTGCATTAGGGGATTCATTAGCGCCTATTCAACCCGCATCTGACTGCAGGTTATACAGGGCGCTCGGCTGAGCACACGGTATTGCATCGGCCCCATAGTAAGGTGATTCACCTATTTTTATATGTACAGGAAAACAGGTTGGCACACCTGTCCCTTTGTTTGTATTTTGAAAATGGCAGTGAAAAGCTATGATTAGTTTTACTTTTCCTTATTAAACTAAGTATAATGAGATCTGTGCCTTTTAGACCCGACGACCTAAAATGCAGGCCTAATGAATAGTATCTCCTTGAGAAATAAATGCTTACAGAAAGTCTGGGTGTGCTGGACCCATTCCAGGCAGGGTCTGGTTCAGTTCCAGTTTCCATTAACCTTCTGAAAGTAGCTGTGGTGTGTTTTGACGCAGTCATATTTCAAATAAAATTGCTATACCCACAACTTTATTGACTGTTTTTACTGAATCAACAGTGAAAAAGAGACTCTAAGCAAGACTGCTTTTCAGGTTATTCCTTTTTGCAGAGCTAGGGCATCACTTTATGCATTATACTGCTGATTGTATAGGAGCGAGTTACCCTGGGACCCTGACCTGACGGTGGTGATTGCATAGGAGCGAGTTACTCTGATGGTATTTATGACTTGGAGGTCTTAGTGTTTTGATTTCTGTAAGTTGCTAGCATGGTTCTCTTAGGTTTGTTCACTTCAAGCATTCTTGTTAAATATAGAGGCATGTATTAGATGGAGAGAGGAAAGGATTATGTTTATATAAGATTGGGTCCTGCTCCAGTAAATCAGGTACAATGGGTGTCTTCCCTACAAAAAATGTATTTTGGTATACAGTATTGGAATGGCTGTAGCTTCTCAAAAGCACAGAAAATCTTTGACAATAAGATGTCATGGGTTGAGATACCATGAGGGATGAATTTGTCTAAAATAAATTGATCCCCAGAATGCTCTTTTATCATTGACAATTTTCATAAATGTATTTGCTAGCAAGCATTTGGTTTGAAGAATACGGACAGTAATGCCTTCTCACTCTACTGATTACCAGAAATGACCACATGAGTTACAGAGCTTGTGGTGATGGATCCTAAAAATATTTGGGGGGGGGGGGGGGGGGGGGCGTTACCTTCTAAGCACTGATCCATTGTTGCAGTGTTCAGGGCATGGATTCTGTAATGGGGACACGTTTAACCTGTAGGACCCTAAGGAGGATCTCTTCCAAAATAAACATTCCATAATTACGTTGTGTTCCAAACAAAGAGAAAACTTACTGATCCAAAAACATACACAAAAAGTATCACAACCCCAAAATCAGGAAAAAAAAGTTTAAATTCCACAAGCAATGAAAACGTAGGTACAGTTCCTCATGCTGCTTAAGTAAGGTTAAAAAAAACAAAACCACTGGAATCTATTATTCACAAAGTCAGCTTCTGTTGCTTCAAACACCAATGGAATATGAGGGAATCCTTTTCTTATCTCCAGAGTTATTCACAGTTGATGGGCTTGATGAGACAGTCCTTGCCCTGATGTCTTAAGTTTGGGTCTTCCTGGGTTAGCCCATCACTCAAAGCAAAACAAGAGAACACCTCTCTTCCTCCACTACAGAGCCTGAAGGCAGAGCTCAGCTCCTTAGCTGCCTGGCCCAGGTTCTCTCCCCCTTTCATAGATTTAATCTCTTTAACACACTCCGTGAGGATGGTCCCGCCTGTCTCCATCTTCTGTCCCTGCCTATTATCTGGTTATACCAGCACAGTCCCCTTGTACAGAATCATGTGACTGTATATATAATGCTTATTATTTTTCCATCCGTTTCCTAAGTAAAGTAAGCTAGCATGCTGCCACAGAAGAGTGCCAAGCCATTTCTACTTCAATAAGTGGTTTTCGCCTGGGGGCATGGGGTCCCTGTTGCACACATTCTGTTCTGAACCTAAGGAACTAGATTAGGGCAAACCAGTATCAGAAAAACCCACATCTTTAAGTTCACGTAGCCCAGGTCTGGGAGTCAAAATAGAGGCTCATTGGTTCTTCAGTATCCCCCTGTAATCTATTCCTCCTCGGTATTCACATGCTGAACCCTCCCTTATCCGGCAAGAGTGAACTAGACTCGAAATTGCATGCAAGCAGAAGGGGCAGAGAGAACATGCATGGTAGTCTGTTAGCTAAATGCTTATGCATTATAATAGTACTACATAAAACAGGTGGCCAATTCCAGTCCTCAAGAGCTAAAAACAGGCCAGGTTTTCAGGATATCCACAATGAATATGCATGAAATAGATTTGCAAACAATGGAGGCAGTGCATATATTGTGGATATCCTGAAAACCTAGTCTATTTGTGGCACACAAGGACCAGAGTTGGCCATACCTGGCATAGCAGATTCCCATTTATTATTATCACCCCTTTAAAACTTTGCTAATCAAAAAGCTTTCCTGTGTAATTACTCATAAGTATTTGCTATATTCAATAACTAAAAGATATGAAAATTCCTTAATTCATATTTGTAGCTATTATTATAACTTACTGCTCAGCATAAAAAATTATATTAGTAAACAGCAAAATGTAGTATTGCATAGTCTGAAGTCATTGATGTTAATTCACTTTTGCCATCTCTTTTTTTATTAAAAGTTTAAGGACAGTGTTGTGTATTGTAAAATAAACACTTAAATACCTGGAGTTTAAAAAGAGAACTTTATTTAAAGTATGGGATATTCCAGGAGATTGCAAGGCAATTTAGAAGCAGTCTTGGAGAACATTGCAGATACAATAGATTAAATGGGTCACACCTCCAATTTACACACTGAGTTACAGGCCGATACAGTAAAGTCCACGTAGTGGGCGAACGCCCACTCTCCCGTCGCGCGCACCGGCCACTTGCCGGTGCGTGCGATTCAATATTTAAATTAGGCCCAGCGTTAAAACGGCAAAAGGAGGCGCTAGGGACACTAGCGCGTCCTAGCGCCTCCTTTTGATAGGAGCAGCAGCTGTCAGTGGGTTTGACAGCTGATGCTCAATTTTGCCGGTGTCAGTTCTCGAGCCCGCTGACAGCCACGGCTCGGAAACCGGACGCCGGCAAATTGAGAGTCCGGTTTTCGGCCGACAGCCGCGGGCCGAATTCAAAAATTTTTTTTTTAACTTTTTTTACTCTTCGGGACCTCCGACTTAATATCTCCATGATATTAAGTCGGAGGGTGCACAGAAAAGCAGTTTTTACTGCTTTTCTGTGCACTTTCCCGGTGCCGGAAGAATTAGCGCCTACCTTTGGGTAGGCGCTAATTTCTGAAAGTAAAATGTGCGGCTTGGCTGCACATTTTACTTTCTGAATCGCGCGGCATACCTAATAGGGCCATCAACATTGCATGTTGAGGGTGCTGTTAGGTTCGGCGGGTTGGACACGTGTTTTCCGCCCCTTACTGAATAAGGGTAAGGGAAAACGCGCGTCCAACAACAGGCTGTATCGGCCTGTTAGTTTGTTAACATAATATTTTCTTAATTGGTTAGCATTATAATTTTATCTCATATATGTTAATGGACTGAGATTCTTGTAAGTCCTGTGGTTTCTTGTAAATTGAGCCCAAAAGGCAGGATCGAAATTTAATGTTGAACTTTGCCATACTTTTTTACTTTTAGCATACATTCTAGCATTTCAGCAGCCTTGGCTATTCCTACAAATCTAGTTAGTGTGATATGAAAATACTATGATAAGATGGAATGCAGGCTCTAACCTTTGGTATATTTCTATATATTTTCTGATTTTCCAATATATTGTCTTGCAAAGAATACATTCAATATTAAGCAAAAATATAATACTATACTTAAGATTAATGACCTATACTATGGCTTGACTTTATGCTGCTCTCTGCTACTCACTCACTGCTCAGGGATATACCTTTTACAGGTGTATTTATTGTAAAGTCTTTACAGAGTACCTCTACAACAGCCACAAATGAAAAGATTTGGGAATATAATATAAATTAGACTCAGTGTTTAAAGTAGTACCAGAACCTAGCTGACTTAAATTATATTCTGTATTATGAATTGTATCACTTTCTTGCATTTGTAGGAGTAACTTTCTAACGTAGGGACAGGCAACTCTTGATTCTCAAGAGCTGCAAACAGGTCGTTTTCAGGATATCCACAGATTACACATGAAAACGGGTTTAGCATCCATTGTGCACAACGGTGCATAGGTACCACCAACTTGCAAGAAAAGTGTGCTGGGCACCATCAACTTGATACCGGACAGCTTGCCAATCTATTGCGACAATCCTCTGCCTGCCGCTTTCCTGCTCCCAGCTTCTCCTTAGAATGTGATGTTCCCTCATCACACCATGCCAGTTAGCTTCCTTCTTTTTCCTTTCGATGGTTGGTGCAGCCACAGAAAATGAGAGGGAAGAGAGCATGCTCAAGCTGCTACAAATAGTGTTCGTAGTATGCTGATCATCTTCCCATCACTGCCTGCCTCTTCTCAGCTCAATGTGGTCCTGCTCTTTGTTACAGGCTGCAGTTGCTACCTTTCATTTGGCTCAGTGATTCCTGTGGTTCCACTTGACATTTACCTTCTGGGTGCTGGGGGCCACTGACAATGACATCCCTGTCCTGTGACCATCAGCACAGAGCTGCATTGCCCCACTACTGCCATTACTTCCCTTCCTCAGGCCTCAACCCAGCATCATGCCACCCCAGCCCTGGGCTGATGTCACCAGCACCTGATGTTTCCTCTTCTACTGCTACTGGCTGCTGCTACCAGACCAGGGCCAGGTAAAGAATATTTAGAAATAATTTAAAAAGCCAAAAATGGATGTGATAAACATATAGCGTATTGTCATAACTCCATCTCTGCCTCTGAACACCCTTCCTGCTCCTCTCCCTACCCAGTATCCTCGTGCCCCTCTTTTTCCACTCCTTGCCAAATATCCCCCTACTCCCCTCAAACCTGTTGCTGTGGTGTCTGAGGGAGGGCATGGCCAGCTGTATGTGTGTCGGGGAGGGGGGGGGGCCGGCCTCCTTGGATAACATGACCAGTCTGGCCAGCCAAGCCAGCACCCATGTTTAGCGGCTAAGGAGTGCAGCAGTGGCATGCAGCATTAGTGCCCAGCTCTCTGATGAGGCACTTTGTGCCACCTAGGCCTGGTGCCCTAGGCAATTGCCTGCCAGGCTCCTCCCCGTCTCCCCTCTCTCCCTGCCTAACATCCTTCTTTGTGACTTTCTCTCTCTCTCTTTTTCTCCCCTTCATCTCTTTGCCAGCAAGCTTGAGAAAAAGTGTAGGATATAATTCTGTTAAGGAATCTCAAAATTCTTGTTTTTCAGTCACAAGGCAGCGGCAGATTTCTTCAGGAGTCATCCTACCCCCCCACCGCATGAGAGAGATCCAAATTATGTGCAAATATATTTTCATGCATATTCATTATGGATATCCTGAAAAGCTGATCTCTGTGCAGCACGTGGACTGGAGTTGCCTGTTCTTGTTCTAATCAGTTCTTTGTTCCTTTCTCCACAGCACTGTAAGTATAGCTGCCAAGGGGGAGGTTTTCAGTGCATGTGTGTGCACCACACTCCCTCCCTTCCCCTCTCCAGTCTTGCAGAAACATTCACATATCCTACAGCAACAGACCCCCCCCCCCCCAAACAAATCACACACACCCTAAAGCAATTGACATCCCCCCCGCCCCCCCGCCGCAGCAACTCTTACACAATACACACACATCCTTGAGCAACTGATAACCCTCCTCTCCCCAGAAATTCACGCACTCACCCTGGAGCAACTTATCCTTCATCCTGCACCCCAAACAGCGATTCATTCCTCAACTTCAAGGCCTTCTCCCCCCCCCCCCCCCCCCCCCAAAGCTCTTCCACCTGGAATTCTCCCCTCTGCAGGCTTCATCCCCACAACCCACACTTCCCTCTCCCTGCCCCCCATTGCTTCCCTCCTGCCCAACCTTACTTGGCTAGACTTTTCCTCCTGGCTTGCTCTTTCCGATCCCAGCTACTGCTGCCAGCAGCGCATCCCAATCAAGTCCACCCCTTAAAGGCACAGGAAGTCATAGGCTAGCAGCAATTTGAATGTCAGTGGCCTTTGGACCCCTGCTCCTTTTAGAGAAAGGGCTCCGCAGGGAAAAGCTGCTGCCACTGGGTTGAATTGTCCTAACTCTCACATCGCACTGGGTCTTCTCCGTCATCGCCCAGCTGACGGTCCACTGGGCAGGCGTGTGGTCTGCGACAGGAGTGCTGGGGATGACTCGCTAAAGTGGGAGTTTCCCACAGATTGCGGGAGACTTGGCAGGTCTGTGTAAGTATCAGAGGTGAGAGCATAAGAACATAAGAAATTTCCATGCTGGGTCAGACCAAGGGTCCATCAAGCCCAGCATCCTGTTTCCAACAGGGGCCAAACCAGGCCACAGAACCTGGCAATTACCCAAACACTAAGAAGATCCCATGCTACTGATGCAATTAATAGCAGTGGCTATTCCCTAAGAAAACTTGATTAATAGCCATTAATGGACTTCTCCAAGAATTGTCCAAACCTTTTTTGAACCCAGCTACACTAACTGCACTAACCACATCCTCTGGCAACAAATTCTAGAGCTTTATTTTGTGTTGAGTGAAAAAACATTTTCTCCGATTAGTCTTAAATGTGCTACTTGCTAACTTCATGGAATGCCCCCTAGTCCTTCTATTATTCGAAAGTGTAAATAACCGAGTTACATCTACTCGTTCAAGACCTCTCATGATCCTAAAGACCTCTATCATATCCCCCCTCGGCTGTCTCTTCTCCAAGCTAAACAGCCCTAACCTCTTCAGCCTTTCCTCATAGGGGAGCTGTTCCATCCCCTTTATAATTTTGTTTGCCCTTCTCTGTACCTTCTCCATCGCAACTATATATTTTTTTAGATGTGGCGACCAGAATTGTACACCGTATTCAAGGTGCGGTCTCACCATGGAGCGATAGAGGCATTATGACATTTTCTGTTTTATTAACCATTCCCTTCCTAATAATTCCTAACATTCTGTTTGCTTTTTTGACTGCTGCAGCACACTGAGCTGACTATTTTAAAGTAGTATCCACTATGATGCTTAAATCTTTTTCCTGGGTGGTAGTTCCTAATATGGAACCTAACATCGTGTAACTACAGCAAGGGCATATTTTTCCCTATATGCAACACCTTGCATTTGTCCACATTAAATTTCATCTGCCATTTGGATGCCCAATCTTCCAGTCTTGCAAGGTCCCCTTCTAATGTATCACAATCCGCTTGTGATTTAACTACTCTGAATAATTTTGTATCATCTGCAAATTTGATAACCTCACTCGTCGTATTCCTTTCCAGATCATTTATATATATATTGAAAAGCACCAGTCCAAGTACAGATCCCTGAGGCACTCCACTGTTTACCCTTTTCCACTGAGAAAATTGACCATTTAATCCTAATCTCTGTTTCCTGTCTTTTAACCAGTTTATAATCCACGAAAGGACATCGCCTCCTATCCCATGACTTTTTAGTTTTCTTAGAAGCCTCTCGTAAGGGACTTCGTCAAACGCCTTCTGAAAATCCAAATACACTACATCTACTGGTTCACCTTTATCCACATGTTTATTAACCCCTTCAAAAAAATGAAGCAAATTTGTTAGGCAAGACTTCCCTTGGGTAAATCCATGTTGACTGTATTCCATTAAACCATATCTTTCTACATGCCCTACGATTTTTATCTTGAGAATAGTTTCCACTATTTTTCCTGGCACTGAAGTCAGGCTCACTGGTCTGTAGTTACCCGGATCGCCCCTGGAGCCTTTTTTAAATATTGGGGTTCATTGGCCACCTCCAGTCTTCAGGTACAATGGATGATTTTAATGATAGGTTACAAATTTTAACTAATAGATCAGAAATGTCATTTTTTAGTTCCTTCAGTACCCTAGGATGCATACCATCCGGTCCAGGTGATTTGCTACTCTTTAGTTTGTCAATCTGGCCTACTACATCTTCCAGGTTCACAGTGATTTCGTTCAGTTCGTCTGACTCATCGCCCCTGAAAACCATCTCTGGAACTGGTATCTCCCCAACATCCTCATTAGTAAACACTGAAGCAAAGAATTCATTTAGTCTTTCTGCAATGGCCTTATCTTCCCTAAGAGCCACTTCAACCCCTCGGTCATCTAATGGTCCAACTGACTCCCTCATAGGTTTCTTGCTTCGGATATATTTAAAAAAGCTTTTATTATGAGTTTTTGCCTCTATGGCCAACTTCATTTCAAATTCTGTCTTAGCCTGTCTTATCAATGTTTTACACTTACCTTGACAATGCTTATGTTTTATCCTATTTTCTTCAGATGGATCCTTCTTCCAATTTTTGAAGGATGTTTTTTTTGGCTAAAATAGCGTCTTTCACCTCACCTTTTAACCATGACGGTAATCGTTTTGCCTTCCTTCCACCTTTCTTAATGCGCGGAATACATATGGACTGCGCCTCTAGGATTGTATTTTTAAACAATGTCCATGCCTGTTGAACACTTTTAACCTTTGCAGCTGCAACTTTCAGTTTTTTTCTAACTATTTTCCTCATTTTATCAAAGTTTCCCTTTTGAAAGTGTAGTGTTAGAGCTGAGGATTTACTTATTGTCCCCCTTCCAGTTATTAGTTTAAATTTAATCATGTTATGATCACTGTTGCCAAGTGGCCCCACCACAGTTACCTCTCTTGCCAAATCCTGCATTCCACTAAGAATTAAATCTAAAATAGCTCCCTCTCTTGTTCGTTCCTGAACCAATTGCTCCATGAAGCAGTCATTTATTACATCCAGGAACTTTGTCTCTAGCAAGTCCTGATGTTACATTTACCCAGACAATATTGGGTAATTGAAATCTCCCATTATTATTGCACTGCCAAATTGGTTAGCTTCCGTGATTTCTCTTAGAATTTCATTACCTGTCTGATCATTTTGTCCAGGTAGACGGTAGTATACTCCTATCCCTATACTCTTACCCAACACACATGGGATTTCTACCCATATAGATTCTACTGAGCATTTAGTCTCTTGTATGATCTTTATCCTGTTGAACTCTATACCCTCCCGGATATAAAGTGCCACACCCCCACCAAGTTGAACCTCCCTATCATTGCGATGTGATTTGTACCCTGATATAGCACTGTCCCATTGGTTATCCTCCTTCCACCAAGTCTCTGTGATGCCAATTATGTCAATCTCATCATTTGCTGCTATACACTCTCTCTCCCATCTTACTTCTTAGACTTTTGGCATACAGACATTTCAAAATGTTTTTTGTTTTCAGCCAGCTGAAATTAAACTATTTGAAGTCTGCTTGCTTAGCAGTAAAACTCGCTGTTCAGCCAGTTGTAACTGGACAGATGTTTAAAAGGAACACAGGTAGCAAAGGCAGCCAGTTATACAGTACTCGGAATTAATCCCAAAACTTACAAGATATATTTTATTTAAAAAAAAAAAAAAAATTAAAACCCTCAAATGCAAAAGTTCTGCACAGGCCTGCCGACATAGAAACCATGGCAAACCCTGCAGTTCTCCCTCGGCCTATTACTCATTTAGTGGCACTGAAGAGCACATAGCATTAATGATCCCTATCCTTTGGATGATCACTTGAGGGAGAAGAGAATCTGTTATTTCATTAACATGTTCTATGTCTCGGTCCATCCGTTTTGAAACCTGCATGGGAGCCTTTATTTAGTCAGCTTAGCAGTTGGTAAATGACGGTTGGTTAGTACAGATGAGCCCTCTGGTGGTAGTGGTGTGGGAGAAACCCCTGAGAAGCGGCAAGTGTGCTAAAACACATTGGGTGCTATGTTTAAAGGAGAATGTAGCTTTGAGAAAGCTGCCATAGACCCCCTCCCCACCTCTACACACTCCCTAAAATGCATTAACATCGTCCCCATGGTTCGGATCATCTGATTTGTAAAGGCTGATTAGAAAGTGGACATAACATCTTACTGCACAGTATTTACTCCTGGGGGAATTCTGCGCACAAAAAAACAAAATGCTTCCTATTTTATATTGGTCAAATTAATATAATGTACATGACAATCTAAGTAATTAATTTAAAATGTAATACAGAAAAAAGTTATAACTTAAAAATGCAGAGTTTTTAAAATTTGAGCAGAATTTCCCTAGAAATCCACTGTAAGAGCTTCTCTTCAACCCTACTCCCCTGGCCAGTCTCCTTTCACTTTGCACCCTCAGGCCCCAACTCCTCCACCTGCTACTATTTCTCCCTCCCCCTTCCACTCTATCTCCTTTCCCATAGTTTGACCCCTTTCAGTAGTGCCCCTCACACAGGCGCTCTCTCTCTCTCTCTCACACTCACTCACTCACACACACTCACACACAACCCTTCACACAGGCTCCCTCTCTCACAAACAAGCACCCTCACATACACATAATCCCTTTTTCACCCACTCCAGCTCCCAATCTCACACACATACACACTCCTTCACAATCTCCTCACATAGGCTACCTTTCTCTGGCAACCACACCCACGCTTCACACATGCTCTCTTTCTCTCCTCCCCAGGCTCAGTCTTTTACACACAGACTCATTCTCATTGGGGCCCGCTTCATCTTCGCTGCAAGCAGGATGGGCTCCACTTGTGACATGCCGGCTCCTGCCAAATTCTGCAGAGGAGGGGAATTCTGTACAAATTCTGCGCAGAATTCCCCAGGACTCTTATTGATGGGGGAGGGTGACAGGTGATGATGCTGAGGTGTTACTCAACATATATTCAATCACACTTTAATTAGATAAGGTATAGCCTTCACATATTTCATTACTGCGGAAAAATTAGCATCGGGGAGTACTGTACTGTCTACCAAACAGGCATGTGTTGCAGAATTGACGTTGCAAATAAAAGCAAGCCAGCTGAAATGAGTCTATTTGAAGTCTGCTTGCTTAGCAGTAAAACTCGCTGTACCGCCAGTTGTAGCTGGACAGATGTTAAAAAGGAACACAGGTAGCAAATTCTAAAATGCATGAAATTCATAATCTGAGATAGAAATTCATAAGTCCAGTATCTGCTCAGTAATGCCATATTATGTGTTATATTTTATTCGGAAATAATGATTCAAGCTTACAAATAATTTAAAAAAAAAACCCAGAAAATGATATAAAGGTTGTGTGCCACTTTTGTTGCCCTGTATAATCTATCACCACAAGTTCTAACTCATCTGGTCATCTCTGGTGATCAGTAGAGTGAGAAGGTGATATTGAGTGAGAATCTGGCAGCAGCTCCGAGCTCACTGACCATGGATTTTGTTCTGCGCCATGGCCCATGAAAGTGTTCCTAGGATGCATGTGAGCCAATTGCTTTGACAGTCTGTGGCACCTCTGGAACTAGCGTCTGGTTTCAAGATTAATGACTTTGGGAAACAGCATTTGCAGTGAAAAAAGGTGAAGTGTAACTCTAGATAGCTGTACCTATAGGCTGAATAAAACAGATAGAAAGCAGTTGTTCTTCATGGGCACCTTTTCAACTCAGAATGGGGAAAAAGGGGGGGCTGGATGGAAGCCAAGAACTTGGATACATTTGGCTCCAGAAAATGCATTTTAAGCAAATCCAGAATCTGTCACATTCTGAATATCACCTCCAAAACTGGCTCACTTTCCCAGCTCAGATGATACTATGAAAACTTTTACCTCAATTTTTTCTGAGAGCTATTTTTAAAAAATATGAAAGGTAATGAATGAATTTGCTTCATGTCCTGGATTTTGATCAACCATAACCGTGTGCAGGTATGACATGAGAGTAGAAACTGCAGAGCTGCAAATACAATTCTGTTACATGGACTTTATCTGTTTGATAGTGCAATATTACATTGTTAATGAGCTGCACTGGTTACCAATTGAACAGAGAATTCATTACAAAGTGTTATGTATCATACACAAATTAATCTATGACAAAAAGGTCGAACGGCTTAATACAGCTTTACGGAGGCATATACCGCAAAGAAATCTTTGCTCTGCTAACAAAGCATTACTATCGATTCCTTCATTAAAGTCAGCACGCTTGACACAAGTCAGAGATCAAGTTCTGTCGTCAGCGGGTCCCATTTTATGGAATGGAATACCTTTCGAATTAAGAATTCAGCAAAATTATAAATTATTTAAAGGAATGCTAAAAACATGGCTCTTTGTAAGGAACAGGCGTTTTGTAAGGAACAGGAAACATAAAGAATGGCTGTGTAGTTATTGAATCATATAGCAATTAGATCACCGTGTAATATCAAACATTTTTAAGAATAGTTAAGTAAATAGTATTTAGACTTTCTAAATTTTAGTTCTGATTTTACTATATACACGGATTTATTATTTTATAAATGATTAAGATTTTATGCATAGTTAAGATATTTGTATTGTTCTTAACAATTTTTATGTTTTTATTATGTAATCGGATGTAATATGATGGCACTTTTAACTTTTATATTGTAATTTATTTTATACCATGTTGTAAACCGTTGTGATGGTTAAACACTTGACCGTCTATAAAAGCAATTAAACTTAAACTTAATTAGGATGTAGGGCCATTGTTTGCTGTGCCACCAACAATATGTGTAATATGTAATATTTGTTTGGCTTCCACTAGATAGTTTCCTTTCACTTACTTGTGTTCCAGTTATCTGGAATTCAGTCCCACCAAGAACTTTGGGCTGATTTACGTTATCTGCACTTTAGAAAGCTAGAGCTAAGGTCTTGCTATTTGATCATGTTTCTGGAAAAGATGCTTGATTTTTGGGATAAAATGGGACTAATGGGTGGCTGAGTTTGGATTTATTTTATACATAATTTTTTAATTTCGCCTGTTTTAATTTAATTTTGGTTTTTATGATTGAATTTTAATTTATATTTCTTGTATATGCTCTTTTATAGTAATCCACCTTAGCTGTCAACAAAAGGTGGGGCATCACATCTAAGCAAATGTATATTAAAGAACAGGAGGATGCATACACTGCTTCAGGTGCCTCACTGGGCTCGCCCTTGAGACCATAACCTGATCAACCCCAGAACAAGGAATGGGGAAGGGGTCAGGCTGGGGCCTTGCTGATGTGACAGAGAAAAGGGGCGCAGCGGCATCGCAGTAGGATAGAGGAGCTGCTTCCTCATTTCCCACATGCTAATTGAAGAAATCTCTTCTCTCACCTTCCACCTTATTCCTGGCAACCTGCTTCAGGATCAGAGGCCCTGCTGCGGACCTTGGAGCTGCAGCCCTCCATTTCATACCATCGCTGCTGCTACTCTGAGAAGGAAACCTTGGACACAGGCAAAAGCAATCATTTGTTGAGGTGAAGCTCTCAGGCAGAAGTAGTGATCGGACATTCCTAGGATGAGCGGCTCAGCATTTCAGAGGAGGGACGTGGTAGTGAGGCAAGGTAATAGAAAGCACAGTCAGCTCCTCAGCGACCTAACCCACAGCGGCATCGCTGCCACGTCACTATTAATACAGCTTTTCGACTCCCCCCCCCCCCCCTTTCTCCATGAAGCAGGTGACCACAGTTAAAACACATGGAGGAACCCAGCAGCCTTTGGCGACCCCTCTAGTATGCTAGCAGGAGGAGGAGTTCGAGGAGGAAGGAGCAATAAACTGGCTCCTAGCAAGGAATGACCTCTAGTTTCCAATTCACTGCCTATTACCATTAATTAAAAAAGCACAACAGCATCCAAAAAGAACCCTGGTACCAGTTAGAGGCAGGAGCAGGAAGCAGACCTGGAGCTTGGGTAGTCTTCTGACTAGAGGGAAGACTACCTTGAGTACCTCATATTCCAGCTGAGGCGTAATGCAGCATGGCATGGAACACAATGAGTTTGTGAGAGGTTAGAGGTCGTAGAAAGTCAATCTGCTGAGCCACCTAAAAAAATAAAACAGAGAGCGCACAACGCTGCAAGTGGCAATGTACCTGTCGAGCATGCTCCACCTGTGCAGAGTAATGTCGCTGATAGGCATCTTGGAGGCACGCTGATCAGGGTGATTCTGGGAGTGAAGCCTAGGAGTTGTGAGGCTGTTGGGGGGGGAGTTCTGTTAATGGGGCAGAAAGTGAGGAGAACTGGGCAGGGGTTCATAGGAAAGGTAGGAAGAAAATGAAGGGCATTCTTTAAGCTTTTCAGCAACAAACGGGAAAAGACAGGCTAGAGGAGCATCTAATTTGTGGGATTTGTCAGATTTGATATCTTCAAGCTCCTCATTCTGATTGAGAGCACAGCATATGGTGGACTGGTTGGAGTTGGCAGCATTGGAGCAGGGCAAAGTACGGAGGTGATGGCAGTATTGGAACATACCTGATAGCAAGACTAGGTATCTGCGTACCGGATAAGATAAAAAATAAAATATGGAAAAGGAAGTGTGTCGATGTGTTAAAATTGTTGAGGGACCCAGAGTAGTATGAAGGCAGATAAAGTAGACGAATTTTTAAAAAGATACTGAGTACCAAAATCCATAAATAACTAGACTTTGGGTTTTCCTTTCTTGGCCAATATCTCTGGGTAAAAAAAAGCTAAAGTTGCATGCTTACAAAGACTAGCGGGGATTGGGCTTGGTTAAACTACAACGAAAAGTTTTTAGAAAGAAATTGGTGATTAGTAAAACATCAGCTTGGGGATTCAGAGTTAGACTTGTGGCTTAGTGAAATGACTCTGCAGCCCATTTGGCTAGGGTTGGGGCCTACTAGCATCCACTGGTCCTTATTCAGGGATTATGCAGGACAGGGGAACGGGCAACATAAATTGCTTCTTTAGAAGGATACTGCCGAGATACGTTGCCGGCAGTACAATGGGCAGTTCACCTGGATGCAGGCCTGCAAGTTTAAGCACAAATGTGCCAGCTGAGGAAGTGGACACCCAGCCATGCAGTGCCAAAAGAGCTAAGAAGGCCCTCATTGCACCCACAGAATGTATTGTGAGAAAGTGGAGACCCCGGTGTTTTTATAGGCAGTGAGCACATGACCTAATAGGTATCCAAATAGTAAGATTGTGCAGTTGTTATGGGAGGGTTTTTAGTTTTGGGTTCAGAATCTCATACAAAAGGCTAGAGGGCACATTCCATGTAAAGAATGGTGCGTCTGTCAGGGCACATGAAGGACAGGTACAGTTAAAACTCCAGAAGGAAATTGATTTGGGTGGTATTGTGGACCCCTTCAATGTCCCTCTAGTAGCCAATTTCATATATCACTATTGGGTGTAGTCTCAAAAAAAACAAGAGGACAAATTTAGGATGATTCATAACCATCTCTTATCTTGAAGAACTGGGAGTTAACAATTTCTTAGAACAGGCATACTGCTCAGTGCAATATGTGTCCTTTCATAATGCAGTCAAACCGGTGAGGGATTGCAGATGTGGGGTCTTGATGATGGACAATAATTGAGTCAGTTTTTAGGATAGTATCCATACACCCTGATTCCTGCATATTGTTAGGTTTTACTTTCTGAGGCCAATATTATTTTGACAAGTGTATGTCCATGAGATGTTCATTTTCTTGTGCATATTTTGAGGCCTTTAGCACATTCATCCTCAGTGGGCAGGAATGGGGCCAGTTACACATAATCTCAACGATTTCTTGTTTGTGGGCCCTAGTCAGAAATTAATCAGTCTATTGAATGTATTTAAGGCCATAGCTAAGGAATTTGACATCCCTCTTGCCAAAGACAAAATGGAAGGTCCCACCCAAAGACTGACCTTTCTGGGTAGCAATTTCTACTTGCAGTTGTGAATAAGGTACAAAGGTTGTCACAGGCAGTGCAGCATGCATTGAAGCTCAGGAAGTTAACCCTCCAAACAGGTCCAATCGCTGATAGATAAGCTGAATTTTGCATAAGGGTTTTCTGATGGGTAGGATATTCATTCGTAGCATAAAGGCAGCAACACAGCAGGGTCAGGGCAGACCACCACCATATATAGCTGTCAAGTGGTTTAAAAAAAGATTTGAAGGTGTGACAGGAATTCCTTAATCACTATAGTGGAATAGCATTGTGGCAAGCACTTGAGATTGTGAATGGGGATCAAGAAGGACATAGCATAGAAGGGAACACGAATCATATGGTCCAATATCATCCCAAAGAGATCTAACATGGATATGAAAGAAATTGAAAAAAAGAGAGAACGTTAGGGAAATTTCCAAGTTTTTGTGGTAGGCATAGCTAGTTTGGTATGGTAGGCTATGCACTCCTCGCATCGGCCAGGTCTGTTGGGCAGATTGATGGAGCTGGGCTGGCGTGCTGGTTGCAAGCAACAAATTAGGATGACTGATTAATATGAAGAAATATATTTGTAAAAGCTGAACCTTGTAAAGTTAGTTAGGATGCATAAGATGCAGTTGTACTTTTGGATTATAACGAAAGCGGTGGCCAGAATTCTTCCACAAAAGAGACTGCCTGCTGACTCTTATTATATGCTGTCTTGGGGTACAATGGGGGGAAAGGGTGCTGGGTGTGTGGCAAGCAAGCTGTGTAGTGTTGGGGTAGCCTTCTCCTCCTGCTCCAGCACCCATGATATGGCCTACTATTCCCAAGTACCCAAAAGTAATCTCACCCTATTATATGTTTGTGTAAAAACATTTTATTAAAAAATAATTTATTCAAAATAATTTATTGCGGGATGGGGTAAGTTTCATATATTTTGACGCATGCCTTCACGGCCTTGCTTCAATTATTGTGTTATAATCATCAACCCTCCCACTCGCTTTTTTTTATTATTCAACTTTTTTTTTAAATTTAAAAAAAATGTGATTGTGTGTGAATCACTGTCCCCCAAAATTCACCTAGAAAATGTCTCCGTACGAGAGAGAAGTTTTTGCGACTTGCAATATTCAATTGGTGTTTGAGAAATTTCATTCTGTCAAGTCTCAAAGAAACATATTGTCTAACCGTGTTAGACAATATGTTTCTTTGAGACTGCAAGTCGGCAGGTTCCCTATAAGACTTGTAAAGAAGTGAGAGTTGACATACATTTTAACGGTTAAGGGGAACGCCGTGTAATATGGACGCCTGGAAGATGTGTTGAGTACCTAGAAATGAACGCTGTGTTGCATGAGCCTGGAAGGAAGTTCTGAGGTGATACATATACGATAAGATTCTATATGCTTAGTGTGAAAGCATACTTAAAAGAATTGAACAAAATCAGTCCCTGAGGAAGCCCCGAAGGTCAGGGGTGAAACGAAGAGATCTTGTATCTTCTTTTGTCGGACACAGGATACATTGAACAAATGACTCCATTTAATCGTGGCAATATATAATATATGCAATTGATCAACTATGATAAACCATGGGCATTTGTGAAATTAATTTGTAATAACAATGTATATCTGTACTTTTTTGTATCTCAAAAAGACATATTTTTTAATTTGTGGATATGAATGAGTGAGTGTGCTAGCTTAGTTTTAATGTCTATATAGGTATATATGGGTGGGATTTTCAATAAACTTTGTATGTTTTATATATACATTTTGGCTCTCTAAGATTTGTGTAATTTATGACAAGACTATAGAGAGTTGTATTTATATACCCTTTGTGTAAATTTACCATACTGATTTTTTTATGAGCCAGGCTGCATGGCTTCCATGGCATCCGAGGTGCTTCAGATCATAGGAGTATGTGGTGCATTTCTGTACTTTGGCCTCTGAACTTCATATTCACCTGACAAGACTTACCTCTGGTAAAAACCTTGGTGCCTCAGAGATTGAAATCCAGTGAATTCCAGAAACTGCACTATCCTCTGTTTTTTAGCAGCGGTTTCTCTTATAATTTATGAACGCTAACCTTTTTTCCTCACCTTTTCAGCTACCTCTTTTGAAAACCATAGCGGCCTCTTTCTTCTTTATTTACTTTCCAAATAAAAAGATGAGTTGCCTTTATAATATCTCCTTTATTTTTGCCCTCTGCTTTTATACTTCCCCCAGATTTTCCCATCCAGTTAACTCCTCCTTGAGCTACTACCCTCATTTTAACAAAGTTAGTTTTTCTAAAGTGTAGGACCTTTGCCTTTGAATGAGCATTCATTACCTGTGCTCTAATACTGAACCCCCATACCATTTGGTGGTCACTAGATCCCAGATTTATCATCCATTACAACATCAAAAATACTGACCCCGCTGGTAAGCACCAGGTCTAGTATTGCCTCTTCCCATGTGTGTTCTTTTACCAGTTGACAGAATAGTTTTCCTTGTAAAGAATCTAGGATTTCCCTGTTTCTAGAAGATACCAGAGGACCCAATCAACATCTGGCAGATTGAAATCCCCTAGTAATAGCACCTCTCCTTTCATAGCAATTTTGTGAATATCCTCCACTAAATCTCTATCCATTTGTTCTGTCTGAAATGGAAGCCTGTATATTATGCCAGTAGAAATAGATGTTCCATTTCCTCTTTCCAGATTAATCCACAGTTCCTCCTCCTTACCTCTTAAGACCTGCAGTTCTGTTGCTTTAATATCTTTTTTTATATTTAGCGCCACTCCTTCTCCCTTTCTTCCTACTCTGTCCTTCCTGACTAAATAGTTTCTAATGACAGTTTTGAATATTAACAAACTATGAGGTAACATGTATCATATTCAACTGAACTTTTACTTTTTGTTATGACCATCAGCCGCAGCCACCCGCGGCAGACTCAACTCACGTCATGCTTGGTTCTCTAATCCCGGTATTCTTGCAGCGGTGGCCAGTCACTGCCATCACGTTTCTCCTGGTTCCCTGCACTCCACGTGGTGGCTGGGATGCCACCAACCAGCATTCTGATCCTGGGCCCCTCTAGGCACACGTGCGCCATCTGTCCTCCCTTTAAAGGACCAATGGCGGGAACTCCTGGCTCGTCCCCAGTTGATGACATCACTGGCCCGGGATATTTAAGCTTCACCTCTAGCCACCACTAACCGACTTGGCAACGAGTTCCTTGGCTCCTTTTAGTGCCAGTTCCATTTCTCTGCACTTCTCCATCTGGGTTCCGGCCTCAGCGCTTCCCGCTCCGCGGGTCCTGGCTCAGGGCTACTTCACCTGGACTTTCAGCGCTTTCCGCTCCTTTGGGCCAGGCTCAGTGCCTTCTCGTGAGTCTCTACCGCAGCACCCTCTGCTCCTTGGGACCCCCACGGCACTTCTCTTTGAGGACTTTGCTACAGTGCCTTTTCTCATCACACTTGGCTCAGCACAGTACTACACCAGACTGTGTCTCGGCATCCCCGCTCCTCGGGGTACTCCCCCAGCGCTACTACTACAGAAGGCCCTGTCACCGCTTTGCCGTGTCTCGAGCAGTACCTCTGCGCTGCTACTCTCCTGGCACCTGCTACAGCGGGTTCCCCGTTGTAGCCCTTGTTCAGCATACCACAGTTCGTGTCTCTGCCCCTGCACCTCCTCACCTCGAGGCCACTCCCACGTGGTCCTGCTCTACTCTCTTCAGAGCTGCTGTGGCCTTGCACTCCTTGAGGCTCTTTCTTCTCCTCCCTCCAAGAGAGCTCCTGTCTCAAACTGTGCCTAACCTCTCTGCACTCAGTCGCCTACTCTCTCCGGGACCAGCCACACAAAGGTGTTCCTAAGTCCTGCCGGCTCCGGCACCCAAGGGCTCAACCTGCGGGGAATGAGGGTCGGTACAGGCGAAGCTCCTGCTCACCTCTGTTCCCAGCCAGCCTCACTTCCCGACGGTGGGGACCTGTGGGGCCCAACCCTTCAGGTAGCAACAACCCCACCTCAGGCCAAGGGTCCACAATTCCTAACACTTTTTATTTAATTTCACATGAACACGCAGCCAGAAATAATCAAGAGATGGTGAGAAAGTAGCCAACCAGAGACCCAAAAGATACTACAAGTGAAATAGCAAAGGAAAAATTGAGAGTAAAAATGTATTGCTGCTTTGAGAGAGAGAGTGGCAGAGAACAGATAGCTACTGGGAGTTGTAGAACAGGAGAAACATTAACTAAAGCTAATCAGGAGAGTGTAATGAAATTGCTTGCCCTAACAAGCTTGGTTTAGGCTATATTCAGAAGATAGGCCTCACTGGACTCTGTGTTCTCACACCAACCCCCACATCTCGTAATTGTACAACTGTGAGAACAGGGGGGAGTATAAACAAATGTACAAGAACTATGGGGAGGGAGTTCTCACCCTGGACCAGGTTTTGGGAAATCATATGTATCTCAAAACATGTTTTCAGATGTGTGGATGGAAAGGGTATAACTAACAAAGGCAGGAGAAGGAGATGGCAGAGGGTCAGACAGCAAAAGAGAAGCTTCAACAGACTCAACTGGGCCATCCTCCTAAAATCATAAGATAGCACTTGTATTCCAATTACTGTCTCTTCTATTGGTTTCTGGAGCATAAACTGGCAATAAGGCACTGTTTATTCTGGCATCTGCAGCTATGCTGACTCAGTGTGTGAGTACAGGGTGAACTAAATTCCCTCCAAGGAGTGACTAGGGGTGTGCAAAACTTTTTTCGTATCAGCAGCAATTTTTTTTTTTTTAAACAGACAATTTTTGAGCACTAGTATTAGCTTTGCATTTCTGTATATAGCACAAAGAAAAATGAATATGAGCGACCATGTAAAACCTGTGAGCGATGCTCTGAAATGTTTGGGCAATCGCACATGTGCTCAGTGTAGAGGTAACTGTGGCGTGAAGTACTTTATGTAGCAGATCCTGTCAGAAAGAGAGCCTGCAGGATAATGGCCTTGGGTCTGGAATAACATCTTGCCAGGAGAGCTTCCTAAGGATAACCGGCCCTTTGAATTCTTGTGTTTTGCCACACATACAGAGTAGGGATGTGCATTCGTTTGCGACAAAATAGGAAATAGAGACGATATTTCCTATTTCGTCGCGTTTCAGGTGGGTGACAAAATAAGAAAACCCACAAAATTTCATGTGGCTTTCTTATCGTATTTCGGGGGGGGAGGGGAGAAAGGGCACATTAAAAAAAAAAAACCCCCCAAAAAAAACCAAAACCTAAACCCACCCCAACCCTTCATATTTAATTGCGACCCCTCAAGACCCCCCCCCCCCCCAATGACTTAACGAAAGTCCCTGGTGGTCAAGTGGGGTCCTGGGAGCGATCTCGCCCTCTCGGACCGTCTGCTGCCACTAATCAAAATGGCGCCCTTACCATGTGATGGGCTATCGGTGCTGTTGGTTGGCCCCTGTCACATGATAGGAGCAATGGATGGCCCGTGCCATTTTTTAAGATGTCGCTGGCCGTCCATTGCTCCTACAATGTGACAGAGGCCGGCCAATAGCCCTTGTCACACGGTAAGGGCAAAAGGCCATTGGCGCCATTTTGATTACTGGCAGCCGACAGCCCAAGAGCGGGAGATCGTTCCCGAGACCCCTGCTGGACCACCAGAGACTTCCAGTAAGTCTTGAGGGGATCAGTCGGGCAAGTCTTGGGGGTCGGGAAGGTGGGGGGTGTAATTAGATTTGAAGGGTTGGGGTGGGTTTGGGGCTTTTTTTTTTTTTTTTTTTTTACAACCCCCTTGTAATTTGGGGCAGGTTTCAGGCTTTGTTTCGGGGGGGGGGCGGGGAGACTAAAATCAGGCCAAACCGCGGGAAACAAAATTTCCTACGAAGGCCAAACCAAAAGGTTCGGCCGAATCACATCACTAATACAGAGTGAACCTGTAAAAGAGTGGAAAATCTGATAGATAAATCATTGGGGAATCCTAGTGAAGTGAATTGAGGATTTAGAGAGAGCAGAGTCTCTTGTGGGTGAGAATATTGTCAGGAAGATAGTGGGCTCTAGGGAGTCAGAGGCTAGTCAGAGGAGGCTATGGTGGCTTGAGAGTTGCCACCCCAGGTAGGGAATAACACATTATAGGACAGCAATGAGATAGGAGGCAACAGAGAAGTGTGTCCTGGTGTCTGCACAATGTTTCTGCTAGCCTGTGTTTAAACTCTTGCTGTACACGTCTGAAGTGTTCCTGATGATTTAGGCGCATGGAACTGTTGTCACTTGTGAAGGAGCAGATGTTGAAAGCATTTGCTGCAAGTCTTTGGCCATGCTGTTTTCAGTCAGCCTGGCAAGTGCTTGGAGCAAGCCGCAGGTGGGGCGCATCACATATATATAAATGAATACCACATACTTGGGAGGAGGAATAGCCTAGTGGTTAGAGCAGTGGACCTTGAACCAGGAGACCAAGTCTCAAGTCCCACTGTCACTCCTTGTGACCTTGGGCAAGTCACTTTACCCTCCATTGCCTCAGGTACAAAAACTTAGATTGTAAGCCCTCTGGGGATAGAGAAATACCTACAGTACCTGAATGTAAACCGGTGTGATATCTCAATTGAGATGAATGTTGGTATATAAAAATAATAAATACTTACAATTCTGCCTTCTAGATAAACCAATCGTTCCAAGTAGTTTACATCAAATAAAATAAACATTCATAATTTCAATCTCTCTGTGATATATGGTCTCTGTTTTTGACATACTCAATATATCATTTGTAAGTTTTGTTTTAAACATGATCCTCATGCCCAAGAGCCATCCATCTACTTTGTTAATGATTGAATCACCAGCTTTCCTAAGCCTTCCCTCTTGAACATGGAAACCTTGAAAAGACGTCCTCAGTGCAAGAGGATAAAGCATCACCTCAACAACATGCTAGCTACAAGATCACTTCCTGCCTCACCAAGTGAAGGTCTCCTGCAGGAGACCTTGATCCTCTAAAACAGCACTAGAGCAGCTAGACAGGAGTTAAGACTGCTCTACTGTGTCCCTGAAGGTCTCCTCTATATACCTCTCTGCTTTCTCAGCTTCTCCAGGTCTTCCACTCTGGTTCTCCAGAGATCATTCCAGAGAGCCAGGAGCTCTTTGCACTGGATGCACACATACAACCTCTCACCAGCAGGTTAGATAATCATGCATGTAGTACTTGGTGCCAAAAGGCTGGATAGTCCCTCTCTCGCTTCTGAACCTCTGCCTGCTTCTTAATTTTTTGAGTTGCTAAAGTCTTGAAAGCTGATTAAGGATTGGAAATGTCTCAGTTTAAAGGTTGTTAAATTTGACTAGAGTTTTTAAATGTATTTATTAAGTGTCTTTTAAATCTATTGTTTTTAAATATGATTATTAGGTGACTAATGTTAGTGAATCACCAAGACAGGAGTAAAATTAGTCACTAAAATCAGGATTAATTGAATTTTATTCTAAATCACTAACTGATTCTCATTTTGAAGATTTTCTTTCTAATGGGTGGGGGTGGGGAGATATTCTATATATCAAAAAAATGTGACTGAGGTAGTTGGGAGGGTGGGAATCAAACCAATGATTAGTTGCCCAGGAGCCATTACTCTTTTTGTCTGATCAAGTAATTGACCTTTGCAATCTCACAAGTCTAACACTGGCAAACAAATACTAACCTTTACTGGCTCACAGGATTAATGCAGAGTCTATTTGCCCAGAATACACACAAGTATAAACTGTGTCCTGTGTTGTTTGTGTACTATGTTTGCTTTTTATTTTAGTTGTTAACTGCAATAGTATTTTTGTACCAACTGATTGCTTTACTATTGAAAGATTGTCAGTCTTGTTGTCCACTGCTTCAGGTCTTCCTGTTTAGTTGGGGAGATGGTTTAGAAATTCTTTTAAATAAATACATACATACATACATTCTACCCCAAAACTGCAAAATTACTAGCGGGATACATTGAACAAGCATTATACTATATTTTCCATTTTGCTTTATGCAGTTAAAGAAATATAAAAAATTAAAAGCTTTAAGTTTGGCCTGTGCTTATTTGTGACTTTGCTATCTAAATCTTAGACTTCAGAGGTAGGGATGAATGAATTGCAATAACACATTTGTGCCAGACTTAATTTTTATTTCTCTTTTTCTTCATTTTTCAATTTTTGCAGTCTCTCTATTCCTCCCTGTCTAGATGGCAAGTCCTGGCAGCTCAAAGGACTCTTGCCTATGAAAAGGCTGGAGGGATGTCTCCTGAGAAATTCAAGCTCAACCTCAATAAAGGGGGAGCCCGGACACCCATGGTTTTATCCCGCCCCCACCCATGCCTAGCCGGACTCCACCAATACACACAAAGAAAACATGACACACAAATGGCTGTGGCCATTTCATCCCAATTATTAGAGTTCCTGACATGGGAGTCTAATTTCCGCTGGGCTGGTGCCAACAACTCAGATTGTCACCACGAGCGGAACTCCAGGGTCTCGCTCCCTGAGAGCCCTCCGGACAGGCATCATGACCGTTAAACCACAGATGGGGTCTCGGCATGAGCCGCTGCAAAGCAAGCCCCACCTGAGCCCATCCACTGGAGCAGTGGTCCCCAAACCTGTCCTGGAGGGCCACCAGCCAGTCGGGTTTTTGTGATATCCTCAATGAATATGCATGAAAGAAAATTTGCATGCACTGCCTCCATAACATGCAAATTCTCTCTCATGCATATTCATTGTGGATATCCCAAAAACCCGACTGGCTGGTGGCCCTCCAGGACAGGTTTGGGGACCATGGCGCTGGAGGGATCTCAGCTCGGCTGCCACAAAGCAAGCCCTGCTGGAGCCCCTTCCCACATATCCAGCCATCAATCCTTCAGAGCCCTGAACCCCAGGCCCGACATTGATCATCCGTGGTAAACGAGCGTACATGCTGGCACCTCCCAGCCGCCTCCTAATGGTTCTGTATTTTCAAATGCTTTCCTGATTTGGTTGCTGCCGCCGCAACAAAATTAACAGTTAAGCATAAACCTGCATCTAACAATTAACTCCAGCTAATACGGGGGGAAGAGGGGGGAGAACAGCTCTGCTCGTGGCCGAGGAGAAAGAGGCTGAGCTGAGAGGAGCCGGCAGGTTTTATATTGCCCGCCGGCTGTCCCCCTCTCATCGACAGTGCCGGGGTGCCACGTGCTCCCTCGGGCCAATCAGGTGTCCCGGCGTCAGGGCACATCTTGATGACGTCGCCGCTCCCGACGCCGGACCGACCTGGAGAAAGCGACGTCATCGGCGGCGCCACCGCATCAGGGAACCCCTGCGGCACCAGCAGCATGATGCCGTGCCATTATGGACTACCACGAGGGTGTGGGGGATCGGACCCCCCCCCCCATGAGCTTAGGTAAGGCATCGGCGAGGCAGGGGGTGGCCACCCACACGGGTGCATCGGGCGCTGGGTTATTTGCGGCGCCCGCACATCCGTGCTGGGGGGGGGGCCACCCATTTGTTGCCGGAAGGGGAGCTCCTAGAGTAGTGGCATTCGTCTTTCCTCCCAGGGCCTGAACACACCACCTTATGGCACATCTGAACCTAATTGACCTCGCTGTACAGAGGAGCCAAACCAGGATCCCCTGCACCAATTTGGGCCGGATTATATAAAAGGTTTTGCACTATTTTATGCAGAGGTGAAAGTATTTTATGATTTGTGAATCAAGGTGGCCAAACACTCAGAACATTATATTTCAGTGCAAAACCCGGACCTCTCTGTCTTTTTAGCTTTTATTCTGTTAACACAATGCTTTTTCCCATCAAACCATAAATAATACATTTAGTCCAGCCCAGAACTCTGCATCCAGCAGGGAAGGAAGCATGTGTGCATGAAATGTTTGTGGGGCATGTGTGCATCCATTTGAGCACAGAGTCCTTTGCTGATAGATTAGCTGGTTTCAGTTGGATGCATTGTGTGATAATTCATTTTTGGATTGCGGCTATTCTGGAGTCTGGTACTTCCTTGCTGGATTCTTTGGCAGCATCAACGAGCACTGCAGCTCATCCCCTATTCCTGCTGTGTGTGCGTGTGTTTTTCATGTGCCAGTATGCTTGAAATCTGAGTGTGGTCTGTTCTTGTGCTGAAGTCCGATGCATTTGTGCTGGGTATGAATCTTCAGTAGACATGCATGGATAAAATGAGAGCTAGGTGTAAGACAAGAACACTTTGTTCAAAGAATAAAACGAGGCAGATGTTCAGCACCGCACTTCAGCTTTTACCTGGCAACAATTATATGGACAAATGGCTTTGAGAAGTAAAAAGAAAGATGCCCCTAGAGCATCGTTAGATGTAATTAGTCCAAGTACTAGTACATCAGTGGGAGTCGTCTCTCGCCCTTAAAAATGGCTTTGCTTTAAAATGGAAGTATATTAAGAAATAAAAGTGGGAAACATTGTTTATCATTTTAGGATTATACATGCACCAACAGAGTTTGCACAAATCTCAGTCAGTTCAGAATATATTTTGTTTTATTGCTGTATTAAAAACATTGAACATGTGTCCCTCCTCTTTTATAGATCAGCCATCTATCAGAGACTTCTCATGTTAAGAGTGCCACTGTTTTGCTCTGTATTTATTTTGATTAAATTGATTGCCTTTCTGCATATAATAATGGAAGTGCCTGACAAAAAGGGTGGCAGGTAGAAACCACTTACATAGCAGATGAACAAAGAATGGACCTGGTATTCTTTTTTTTTAAATATGCATGGCAGATGGTGGTGTATTGGAAGAAGACTTGAATAGTTAGGGACAGCGAGAGTGTGTGGGAGAGAGTGAGTGTGTGACTGACAAACAAAAATTGTCAGTATGTGAGATAGTAACAGTATGTGTGTGAGTGAGAGTGTGGATGCATGTCTGGAAGTGAGTATGATAAAAAGTATTAGTGAGATAGAGCATATGTGTGAGTGAGACTCTTGGAGAGTGTCAAAGTGAGAAATATGTGTTAAAATGAGTTAGATGGGAGGGTATGTGTTTGTGATAGAAATACAGAAATGATAGAAAAGGATCAATAGATCCACCCAGTCTGCCTAGCAAGCTTACACTTATGCCAGTTTCTGCTGCACTGGGCAGGTTACCCTCATGCTTATCATTTTCCCAGACCGTAAAAGTCCAGGGCCTTTGGATGCTGTTTGAATCCAATGTCCCTTAACCTTTGCCATGGAAGCAGAGAGCAATGATGGAGCTGCATCAAAAGTATCAGCCTTAGTGATTTAGCCCCATATTTATTTGTTCTCCAAACCGTAAAAGACAAGGGCCCTCGTTGGTTACTGTCTGAATCCAATTCCTCTTTTGTCACTGCTGTTGAAGCAGAGAGCAATGATGGAGTTGCATTAACAGTATCAAGGCTTATTTGTTAACGGTAGCAACTGGCACACCAGCAAGTTAAGCCCAGTTACCTCCATGCACTCTCCTCATTTCTAGCCTTTAGGGATCCACAGTGTTTATCCCATGCCCCTTTGAATTCCTTCACTGTTTTTGTCTTCACCTCCTGGAAGGGCAATCGGGGCATTCACCACCCTCTCCATGAAGAAATATTTCCTGACATTGGTTCTGAATTCTCCTCCCTGGAGTTTCATTTCATGACCTCTAGCCGGTGAATATGGTATGTGAATTTTCATTAGACATTTGACAAAGTCCCCCTGAGAAAATTAAAAAAAATCATGGGTTAGGAGGTAATGTCCTATTGTGGATTGCAAACTGGTTAAAAGGAAACAGAGTAGGACTTAATGGTCAGTTTTCTCAGTAGAGAAAGGTAAACAGAGGAGTGCCTCAGAAATCTGTACTGGGACTGGTGCTTTTTAAAATATTTATAAATGATATGGAAATGGGAGCAGTGAGTGAGGTGATCAAATTTGCAGACAACACATTATTCCAAGTTGTTAAATCATAAGCAGATGGTGAGAAATTGTATGAGGACCTTGCGAGACTGGGTGCCTTGGCATCCAAATGGCAGGTGAAATTTAACCTTTTAGGTACCAACGTTCCACAAGTGGAACTTTTTTCATATACTTTTAATTACTTGCAATTTTTTTTATACCGTATTTATACCACATTTGGGTCAGTTAACTAAGGTATGTAAAAAGGGGCATCAGGAAATAATTCCTTCAATGAGCAGGATCTAAAAGGTTAATGTGGACAGGTGCAAAGTGATGCACAGAGGGAAAAGTAACCCAACTATATTTACATGATGATAGGTTCCATATTAGGAGCTACCACCAGGAAAAGGATCTGGGCATCATTGTGGACTTTGAAATCATTGGCTCAGAGTATGGCGATGATCAGAAAAGCAAACAGAATGTTATGACATTTTCTATTCCTTTCCTAATAATTCCTATTCCATCTGAGGTGTCCACACTTGTAGATCATAACTTTATCTTTAAAATAGGCAGAACTTTCTTACTTAGAAGTATCCTATTAGCAGACCTTAGCAGTATCCTATTATGAAAATATTGAATAGAAATAGACCCAGGACTGCTCCTTGTGGCACTCCACTGAGTATCATCCTTTCATTGCCTATCGTTCAGTTTTACAGTAGGATCCATCATGCAGCTGGTCAGTATTCCAACTGGCCTCCCTCTTTTCCACGTTTATTGAACTCTTGATGTGCTGGAGGTGTGTAGCTTATACTATGTTAATGGAGCTTTCTTAGGGCAGTGGATCAGGTAATGCAATTTGCAGCTTGGCACCAAGGCAGGCCCAAAATGCTTCATTTTTTGCTGATTTTTGTCCAAGTTATGATTTGGCCTCAGCCACTGCTCCAGCTGTGAATAGCAATTTCTTTTTAATCTGCTGACCTTCCTGAATACCCTCAGCCTCCTTTCTAGCCTTAAATTAGATGAATCAAGCCTCTGATTTCTATTTATTTATTTAGACATTTTTGGGTAAATTTTTAAACTCCTGCGCACGTAAACCCCAGTATGTGAATGTGCCAGGCCCAGAGAAAGGGGAGGGGCTGGAGGGTGGCCAGTACAGCGGCCATTTGCCGATGTGCTGGGGAAGCGCGAGCTGGCAGTCGGCCAGTGCGCAGAAGTTGCTTCAGTAAGCAGCATAACAAAAAAAAAAAAAAAAGGGGAAAGGTAGGATAAAGGGTTTAGGGGATGGGAAGGACAGGGGAAGAGGGAGGGAGTATGGGCAGGGGGGTAGGGAAGTTCCCTCCCAGTCCGCTCCTTAATTGGAGCGGACTGGAAGGGACCTGATCTCATCACCGCGCGTACTTTTGTAAAATTAGGCCCCCCCCCTGCGTGCGCCGCCTGCACATACATATATAGATTTAAAAATCTGGCACACATGTGCGCGTGGTATCCGGATTTTGTAACATGCGCGCGCATGTTATAAAATCGGCACGTCCATGTGCGCATACCAAAGCGCATGCACCTTTTAAAATCTACCCCTTTATATACTGTCGTCCCATATAAAGATCACAACGGTTTACAAAATTATCATACATAGATGTAAATCAGTAAATGATGGTTATAGAAGTAGTATTCGTAAACATGTGTTAACCTCTACCAATTTATTTATTTATTAGATTTTATATACCGCGGTTCCTGTATGAGATACAGATCACCTCGGTTTACAGTAAACATTAACTTCGCTCGTAGGCCGTACATAGAACAAAAGAAAACAAGAACAAAAGGAAACTTAGCTCGCAGGCAGTATAAATAACAGAGGAAAAACAGGAGCTGGCACAAACTGGTACAATGGGAACAAACTGGTACAATGGGTACAATTGGTGCAACTGCTTGGGAGAAAATATTAGAACTGGTACAGTCAATATCTCGAGTGAGTGGAAATATAGCAGGGGGGCAGGCATTAGGGTTGGATGTGAAGAACAGTGAACAACTGTGAGACCAGTCGGGGGGATCGCATCAAGGAAATGGAGGGGGAGTTTAAAACAAGTGGGAGGCACAGGGGACATATGTAGTTGAGGTAGCAATGCTTCATGGAAACTGAAGGGATAGTCCTCGCGGACACTCAGAAGAGGGAGAAGAATGGGGAGGGGCACGACTGTTAAAAACAGTCAGAGGCAAAGATTAGGTGTCAGGGAAAGCTTGGGTGAAGAGCCAAGTCTTAAGTTGTTTTTTTTGAAAGTCAAGTGGTATGGTTCCATTTGAAGGTCTGGAGGGAGAGCGTTCCATTGGTGAGGGCCTGCTGTTGATAGAGCTCGCTTCCTTCTTGAAGTTTTCGCTGGCGGGGTGTACAGTGTGCCTTTGTATGCAGATCTGATGGGTCTGGCTGACGTGTGAGGTCTCAGTTGGATGCTTAAAGAGAGTGGAGCGAGGTTGTGCGTCGCTTTGTGAATAATTGTGAGAACCTTGAAAAGTATCCTGAATTTGACGGGCAGCCAGTGAAGGGAACGTAGGATGGGGGTGATGTGGTCTCTTTTTTTGGAGTTGGTGAGGATTCTAGCAGCGGCATTCTGTACCATCTGAAGAGGTTTGATGGAATTAGTTGGGATACCAAGCAGGAGGGAGTTGCAATAGTCGATCTTAGATAGAATGATAGATTGTAGCACAAGGCGTAAATCGTTGAAATGAAGGAGTGGTTTAAGGTTTCTAAGGACTTGCAATTTGTGGAAGCATTCCTTTGTGGTGGTATTTATAAATTTTTTTAGGTTTAGTTGGTTGTCTAGCCAAGTTCCTAGATCCTTGACAGCAGATGAAAGGTTGATGTTAGGGGTTGCAGGTTGAGGGGAGCTAGGAGGGTTGAGCTGGGTAGAGGTGTCGTCCTGCGATATGATGAGCATCTCTGTTTTATTGGAGTTGAGAACTAGGTTGAGACTGAAGAGTAGGTCCTTGATTGATTGTAGACACACATTCCAATGAGCCAGGGTTTTATGAAGGAACTCTGTGATAGGGATGAGAATTTGAACATCATCCGTGTATAGGTAGTGAGTTAGCTTGAGATTGGTGAGTAACTGACAGAGAGGGAGAAGGTATATATTGAAAAGAGTTGGAGAGAGGGAAGATCCTTGGGGGGACTCCTTGGTCAGAGAGGACAGGTGGAGAGTCTTTGTTGTTTATCCTCACTTTGAAGAACCTGTTGTCTAAGAAGGACTTAAACCAGGTAAGAGCAGGACCCTTGATGCCTATGTTTGCTAGTCGTTCTAATAGAATTGCGTGTTTTACCGTATCAAACGCTGCGGATAGATCTAACAGAACAAGTAGGTAGGATTGACTATTTTCTAGGTTCAGGAGGATGGAGTCTGTGAGTGATAGAAGGAGGGATTCAGTATTCAGAGTTTTATGGAATCCATACTGCGTCGGGGCGAGTATGTTGCTTTCTTCCAGATATTCCGAGAGTTGTTTGTTCACTATTTTCTCCATCAGTTTGGCAATCATTGGTAAGTTGGCTATGGGACGGAAGTTGGCTGGGTCCGTGGGTAGAAGGTTTGGTTTTTGATATATTGATATATATATATATTGCAATTGATATATTCCAATTCATAGTAACTAAAGATCTAGGGCATAAGCTGAGAATATAGAAAACTAAAATAAAATAATCTATCAGATTTCAGGGTAGTACATTGTATTGAGTTTCTTACAATCTCTCGTTAATTTATTCCTCATGTTTCAATTAGTGTTTCTTGTCGTCCTTGTTATAGTAGATCTCTATTTTCTTATGTTTTTAAGTTAGGTTGTATGCATTTTTGAATAGCCATGTTTTTAGCTCACATTTAAATCTTTTTCTATCTGGTATCAAACATAACATTTCAGGTAGAGAATTCCAAAGTTTTGGACCCACTATGGAGAACACACAATCTCTTACTTGCATCAGATGTAGCATACAACTCAGCTTTACAACAAGAGACTGCAAACTGTGTGTTATGAAGGACAGATACAATTAAACCCAGGGTTATGGCAGTAAAATTCTTGCTAAATTCTGAGCTCTTTTGCTAAGCAATTGTTAAAAAGCAACAACTTGTCTTTCTCTCCTAATCAATGGGATTAATAGATAAAAACAAACACATTATTTGGTGCTGGTGCTTAGATGCTTTGCTATAATACTTTTTTATTTTTTAACATATCCCATTCTTCCTCGCTTCTCTTCTCTAAGTTATAAATCCACACCCACAGAAAGTTATTGCAGATGAGTGCCTTGTTTTGTGTTGTCAGGCATATAAGAAAAACATAGAGCTTCTTTTACTTACAACGCCCACCTTAAACAGTGCATGGTGAATCATCCCCTGACAGTTTTCATAAAGTGCTTTTTCCACCACATAGAAAAGGGATAGCTGAGCTGCAATGTTTTATTCAGATATCCACCTTGAAGTGCAGAAAAAGAAGCTTTTTGCATCATATATAGTCCTTTTGGCCTGACAGTTTCCACCTGGTGCTATAGGTTCTAGTTCAGTCAGAACCAGCCTCTGTAGGGCTATGATACCATTTGCCTGTTTTTACAACTATCTGGGGTATTTTCCCCTGTTTTTACATTCTGTTCCCTGCCCTCCAACTCAGCACAACCATTGTAGCGCTAGTTCTCAGTCAGGAGCTACAAAGCATAGCTTCTTCCAGTATCCAAGGCATAAGTAATTCGAAATCCAGTCACTAGGTTTCATTGAGTGATGGCTGAGAACCCCTCCCTGGGGCTGTGAATGCTGCCTCTGAGGCATACCAAGTCTAAGAAAAAGATCTGACCTGGAATCAAACCCAAGGCCACCAGGTGGCGGTGTACAACAATGCAATAGAAGAAGACCTGAAGGCTCATCTGCATACTATTCCCAGCATCCCCTGAGAGAGGACTCCAGAAGTCACAGCGAGTGATCCAGGCTTCAAACTCCACAGCCCCAGCTTCCAGAGGCCCCGCACCCTTTGCAGTAGAAGAGGACAGCACATGAATCTCAAACCTCTCAGTCCATTGAGTGAAGATCAACTTGCTGGTGGTTGAACAGGATTGGTAAGTACAGATTTGGGAAATATTAGGACTTAAAAAAAAGTTTGGAGAGGTGAAATAGTGGGATAAATTTTTTAGAGTTTGTGTGTTTCTGAGATAATAAACAAGCCAGAGGCAGTTAATTCTAGTGTCATAAGAACATAAGAACATGCCATACTGGGTCAGATCAAGGGTCCATCAAGCCCAGCATCCTGTTTCCAACAGTGGCCAATCCAGGCCATAAGAACCTGGCAAGTACCCAAAAACTAAGTCTATTCCATGTTACCGTTGCTAGTAATAGCAGTGGCTATTTTCTAAGTCAACTTAGTTAATAGCAGGTAATAGACTTCTCCTCCAAGAACTTATCCAATCCTTTTTTAAACACAGCTATACTAACTGCACTAACCACATCCTCTGGCAACAAATTCCAGAGTTTAATTGTGTGTTGAGTAAAAAAGAACTTTCTCCGATTAGTTTTAAATGTGCCCCATGCTAACTTCATGGAGTGCCCCCTAGTCTTTCTATTATCCGAAAGAGTAAATAACAGATTCACATCTACCCGTTTTAGCCCTCTCATGATTTTAAACACTTCTATCATATCCCCCCTCAGCCATCTCTTCTCCAAGCTGAAAAGTCCTAACCTCTTTAGTCTTTCCTCATAGAGGAGTTGTTCTATTCTCCTTATCATTTTGGTAGCCCTTCTCTGTACCTTCTCCATCACAATTATATATTTTCTGAGATGCGGCGACCAGAACTGTACACAGTATTCAAGGTGCGGTCTCACCATGTCTTTTAACCAGTTTGTAATCCATGAAACGACATAGCCTCCTATCCCATGACTTTTTAATTTTCTTAGAAGCCTCTCATGAGGCCTGTCAGGGGATGATTCACCATGTACTGTTTAAGGTGGGCGTTGTAAGTAAAAGAAGCTCTATGGTTTTTTTATATGCCTGACAACACAAAACAAGGCACTCATCTGCAATAACTTTCTGTGGGTGTGGATTTGTTAAACGCCTTCTGAAAATCCAAATACACTACATCTACCAGTTCACCTTTATCCACATGTTTATTAACCCCTTCAAAAAAAATGATGCAGCTTTATTAGGCAAGACTTCCCTTGGGTAAATCCATGTTGATTGTGTTCCATTAAACCATGTCTTTCTATATGCTCTATAAGTTTGATCTTGAGAATAGTTTCCACTATTTTTCCCGGCAATGAAGTCAGGCTCACTGGTCTATAGTTACCCGGATCACCTCTGGAGCCTTTTTTAAATATAGGGGTTACATTGGCCACCCTCCAGTCTTCAGGTACAATGGATGATTTTAATGATAGGTTACAAATTTTAACTAATAGATCAGAAATTTCATTTTTTAGATCCTTCAGTACCCTAGGATTCATATCATCTGGTCCAGGTGATTTGCTACTCTTTAGTTTGTCAATCTGGCCTACTATATCTTCTAGGTTCACAGTGATTTAATTCAGTTCGTCTGACTCATTACCCCTGAAAACCATCTCCGGAACTGGTATCTCTCCAACATCCTCATTAGTAAACACGGAAGCAAATAATTAATTTAATCTTTCTGCAATGGCCTTATCTTTCCTAAGAGCCCCTTTAACCCCTCAGTCATCTAATGGTCCAACTGACTCCCTCACAGATTTCTTGCTTTGGATATATTTAAAAAAGTTTTTATTATGAGTTTTTGTCTCTTTACCTTCCACCCACCTCTAGCTCATCTCTTGATTTATAGGCAAGAAACACTTTCTCACTAAAAATCAATGAGGCTCTTATCTAAATCATAATATTGCACCAGTCCTTATTGAGAGATTACTCATTCACTTGTAGGTCACCACAAGTTTAGTTAGTGAATGCATCTATAAACTTAAATGACTCTAAGCAACCTAAATTTAACTAGGAACTCAACAAAATTAAGATGAAGGCAGCAGTCCAGCAGCAAGAAGGAGACTTTCCAGCCTTTTGTATAGAGTGTCACATGTATGATTCTTTACCCGCTGGTGAGAGGTTGTATGTGTGAACCCAGTGCAAAGAGCTCCTGGCACTCAGAAAACAAATCTGATTTCTGTAGGCTAGAGTGGCAGACCTGGAGGAGCTGAGGCAGAAAGAGAGGTACATTGATGAAACTTTCAGGGACATAGTAGCCAAGTTCCAAATCCAGACTGGTAACCTCTGTGCTGCTTTGGATTACAACGCTGATGCAGCAGGAAGTAGGGATGTGCAGACAAAATGTTTGCGTTGATAAGTTGATAAGTTGAAGTTGAGGGTCAATTTCGTTCAATATGGACATATGGAGAATTCCATAAGTTGAGGGTCTGTCCATACTTTCACCGGTTCCTAAATAAAAATTTAAACCCCTCACCCTCCTTAATCCCCCCCCCCCCCAAGACTTACCAAAACTCCCTGGTGGTCCAGCGGGGAGTCAGGAAGCCATCCCTGTATTCCTTTGCGAGGAGCACGTAACATCGGCGTCACGTCGGAGTGACACGGACGTCACGTGCTCCTCCGCTCCCGGACCCCCATTGGACCCAACCGGAACTTTTGGCCAGCTTGGGGGGGCCTCCTGACCCGGAACTTTTGGCCAGCTTGGGGGGGCCACCCCCCCAAGCTGGCCAAAATTTCCGGTTGGGTCCAACGGGGGTCCGGGAGCGGAGGCGCAGAGGAGCACGTGACGTCCGTGTCACTCCGACGTGACGCCGATGTCACGTGCTCCTCGCAAAGGAATACAGGGATGGCTTCCTGACTCCCCGCTGGACCACCAGGGAGTTTTGGTAAGTCTTGGGGGGGTCAGGAGGGTGGGGGGTTTAAGTGTTTATTTAGGTTCAACGTATTCAGCATAGCTATGTTGAATGAGTTGAAAATCGTGATGCGTTGCACATCATCACTTTTTTAAGTTTAAAAAAAAAATAAGTTGCGTTTTACATATGCGTTCAAAACGAATGCACACCCCTAGCAGGAAGTGATCCTGTAGCAAAGACCTGCTCTCCAGGTGATGCATTGTCCTCTCGCACTGAGGATGAGGCTCCCAGGGCTATTGCCTAGGAGGAAAGGGTTAGGTGGCAGTCATAGTTAGTGATTCAGTTATTAGAAATGTAGATAGCTGGGTGGCTGGTGGACATGAGGACCACCTGGTAACTTACCTGCCTGGTGCAAAGGTGGCGGACCTCACGCGTCACCTAGATAGATTTTAGACCGTGCTGAGAGGAGCCGGCTGTCATGGTACATACGGGCACCAAATCCATAGAAAAATGTGGGAGGGAGGTTCTGGAAGCCAAATTCAGGATTTTAGGAAGACAGCTGAAATCTAGAACCTCCAGGGTGGCATTCTCTGAAATGTTCCCTGTTCCACGTGCAGGTCCCCAGAGGCAGACAGAGCTCTGGAGTCTCAATGCATGGATGAGATGATGGTGCAATGAAGAGGGATTCAGTTTTGTAAGGAACTGGACAACCTTTTAGGGAAGAGGGAAACTTCTGAAAGGGAAAGGGACGGGCTCCACCTTAACCAGAATGGAATCAGGCTGCTGGCACTAACTTTTAAAAAGGAGATAGAGCAGCTTTTAAACTAGAACAAAGGGGAAAGCAGACAGTCACTCAGCAGTTCATGGTTCCGAGGAAGGTATCTTTGAAGGATACTAAAGAAACAGGAGAGTTAGGGTATCTCAACAGAGAGGTTCCAATAAAAGCAAAAGTAGTCCATGTGCCTAAAAGTAAAGAATCACCTGAGCTAAAGGATTCCAAATTATCCCGGTCAGCTGAAAAGCAGGTTGTTAATACAAACAAAAAACACACTTTGAAATGTCTGTACGTCAAAGCCAGAAGCCTAAGAAGTAAGATAGGAGAGTTAGGGTGTATAGCAGTGAATGATGAGAGAGACATAATTGGCATCTCAGAGACCTGGTGGAAGGAGGATAACCAAGTGGGACAGTGTTATATCAGGGTACAAATTATATCGCAATGATAGTGAGGATCAACTTGGTAGGAGTGTAGCATTTTATGTCCGGGAGGGTATAGAGTCCAACAGGATGAAGATCATACAAGAGACTAAATGCTCAGTAGAATCTATATGGGTAGAAATCCAATATGTGTCAGGTAAGAGTATAGTGATAGGAATATACTACCATCCACCTGGCCAAAATGATCAGACAGATGATGAAATGCTAAGAGAATTCAGGGAAGTTGACCAATTTCGCAATGCAGTAATAATGGGAGATTTCAATTACTCCAGTATTGACTGGGAAATGTAACATCAAGACATATTAGAGATGTAAAGCTCCTGGATGGAATAAACGACTGCTTCATGGAGCAGTTGGTTTAGGAACCAACAAGAGAGGGAGCTATTTTAGATCTTTTAGTGGAATGCAGGATTTGGTGAGAGGTAATGGTGGTGGGGCCACTTGGCAATAGTGATCATAACATGATCAAATTTGATTTAATGACTGGAAGGGGGGCAATATGTAAATCTACAGCTCTAACGCTAAATTTTCAACAGGGAACCTTTGATAAAATGAGGAAAATAGTAAGAAAAAAACTGAAAGGTGCAACTGCAAAGTTTAAAAATGTACAACAGGCATGGACATTGTTTAAAAATACAATCTTAGAAGCACAATCCAGATATATTCAATACATTAAAGATGGCGCCAGCCATCCATTGCTCCTACCATGTGACAGGGGCCAGCCAATTGCACCGATAGCCCCTGTCACATGGTAAGGGCAAAGGGCCATCGGCACCATTTTGATTAGTGGCAGCCGACGGCCCGAGAGCGGGAGATCACTCCCGGGATCCCCGCTGGACCACCAGGTACTTTAGAAAAATTTTTGGGGGGTTGAGAGGATGGGGGATTCTAAATAATTCAATTTAAAGGGTTGGGTGGGTTTAAGGGTTGTTTTTCTGTGCCCTTTTTCCTGCCCCCCCCCCCCCCCCAAATGTTAAAACCACACGAAAATTTTGTGGGGTTTTCCTATTCCTTTTGGGGACACCCCCCCCCCCCCCCCCCATACCTACATCCCTACAGTATACAATTCTGGTAACTGCATCTCAAAAAAGATATAGTTGCACTGGAGAAGGTACAGAGAAGGGAGACCAAAATAAGGGGATGGAAAGGTTCCCCAATGAGGAAAGGCTGAAGAGGTTAGGGCTGTTTAGCTTAAGAACATAACATAAGCTTGGAGAAGAGGCAGCTCAGGGGAGATATAATAGAGGTCTTTAAGATCATGAGAGGCCTTGAACGAGTAGATGTGAATCGGTTATTTACACTTTCGGATAATAGAAGGACTAGGGGGTATTCCATGAAGTTAGCAAGTAGCACATTTAAAACAAATCGGAGAAAATTCTTTTTCACTCAACGCACAATTAAGCTCTGGAATTTGTTGCCAGAGGATATGGTTAGTGTAGCTGGGTTTAAAAAAGGTTTGATAAGTTCTTTGACATGTCCATTAACTGCTATTAATCAAACTGACTTAGGGAATAGCCGCTGCTATTACTGGCATTAGTAGCATGGGATCTGCTTAATGTTTGGTTACTTGCCAGGTACTTGTAACCTGGATAGGCCACTGTTGGAAACAGGATGCTAAGCTTGATGGATCTTGGTCTGACCCAGTATGGGAACGTCTTATGTTCTTATGCCACTTCACTGAGCCACCAGGCTGACCATCATGTATGTCTCTTGCATTCAGCCCAGTATGGAAGGATCTGTCTTTTAAAATTGACTCTGCCTTACTTTGGGCTTGATTTGCTAAGCTTTTTTTTTCTCCATCGACACAGAATGGAAGAAAAGCCTTAGTAAAGCAGCCTCTTAAATAGCACTTTCACTGCTTTAGCTCCTGTGTTTGTGAGACTAAAGGCTTATGAGTGGTGAATGAATGAACTTTTGACAGTGGCATTACAGCTGAAGTTTCAAACTGCTTTTCTTGTACTGCCATAGGTAACTTATATAGCTTTTTATGAACTATGCAGAAAACCTTTCCTACCACCCCAAACTTTTCCTAAAATATCCCAATTTACACTCAAAAACAGCAAATTAATCAGGCCCAGCATTATTAACCAACTCCTTTTTCAGCAAATGCATATCCAGACCTGGATTTAAATCAGAACTACACATTAAAGATGTGCATCGGGTGCCCAATCGTTTCCGCTTTCGGTTTCGTGTAGCCGCGGGAAAAGTTCGTATTCCCACGGATCAGCATTTTTTTTTTTGTATAGAATTGTTTTCGGTTTAGCACACGCTCCTACCATGTGACAGGGGCCGGCCAATGGCACAGATAGCCCCTGTCACATGGTAAGGGCAAAGGGCCATCGGCGCCATTTTGATTTGTGGCAGCCGACGGCCCGAGAGGGGGACATCGCTCCCGCTGGACCACCAGGGACTTTAGGCAAGTTTTGGGGGGGGGGGGGGGGTTGGGAGGGTGGGGGATTGTAAATAATTAGATCTGAAGGGTTGGGGTAGGTTTGGGGGTTTTTTCTGTGTGCCCTTTCTCTCCCCCCTACCAAAACGATAAGAGAACCACATGAAATTTCGTGGGGTTTTCCTATCATTTTCGGGGACCCCCAATACATGACGAATTATGAAATATCATACGATATTTTAATTCATCATAAAAAGATGCACATCCCTACTACACATCCATACATATCTTACTGTTGCGTCAGTCACTGCTCGACGCCCTCACTCTGCCCTCTTTACCTCTGTGGCGACTCCCTCCGGGTCTGATGGACGGCTGGCTACCGTGGCGTCTCCATGCCGTCTCCCTCTGGCGTCCCCGGACCGGCTCGACGCTGCAACTCCGCCATCTTGTCCTGATGCCTAGGGCGCGCGCATCCCTACTCTTGTACCAGCAAGGGCGCAAATCTCTGGGGCGTCCCCCTGAGATGACGTCATCTGCTTCCAATATTTAAAGGTCTTTGAAAACGCTAACAAACTGAGTTAGCAAGGATACGCAAGGGATTCGTTCCAAGCTACTCTGCCTCCTCGGACTTACCAGAGGTACCCGCTCCTCGGGGGCCTCGCTCTTTTCTTTATTTTCAGATTACAGATAGGAACCGGTACTCGCTCCTCGAGGGCCCATGTTCCTGGACACTCTGAGGATTCTCTACTGCCTGGAAGCTATCACTGCTACAAACAAATGTGAGTTACCATTGCTCTCTCAGAGCTTTCCCTGGAACCAGGTACTCGCTCTTCGAGGGCCTACACATTTCCAGCTCCTGAGCTTACTTGAGACCTTACGTGAGTTTTGTGAAGTAGTGAAAAGTGTTAATTCTTTGATCAGCTATAACTTATAGGATCTCTGAATTGAAAGTGTTAGCTTAACTATAGCATATTATTTTATGTATTTATATAGACATTTTACATACCGTCATTTCATGTAAAGATCACAACTGTTTACAAAAATCACATTCATAGCTATAAATCAGCAAATAATGACGGGTTACAGAGATAGTATTCATAAACAGGCATTAACATCGATCAAATGAAATCTTCCAATATATATTAACTAAAGATCTGGGACATAAGACATGAAGTACAGAAAATAAATTAAAATAAATTTCACATATTAGTCAGTACGTTGAATTTTTTACAGTCTCTCGTTAAATTTGTTCCTCATGCATCAATTAGTATCTCTTGTCCTTCTTGTTATTGTGGATCCCTACATTCTGATGTTTTTAAGTTAAGTTGTATGCATTTTTGAATAGCCATGTTTTTAGCTCACATTTAAGACTTTCTGTCTGGTATCAAACATAACATCTCAGGTAAGGAATTCCAAAGTTTTGGACCTGCTGTGGAAAATACACGATCTTACATGCGTCAGGTGTGTGCTCCGTATTGTAGGGACAGTCAGTAGTCCTTTATTTTGAGATCTTAGTGTTCGCTGCAGATTGTATGGTTGTAGTGTTACACCTATCATACCGGTGTTACGCGAATGAATGATTTTGAATATTAATGTAATAGATTAGGGATAGTACTGGCAGCCAGTGCAGTGAAATCAGCAAGGGTGTAATGTGATCAAATTCCTTAGTTCATAACAAAAGTTTTGCTGAGACATTTTGTAATAATTGTAATGGTTTTAAGAGACATGCGGGAAGACTGAGAAATAAGGAGTTACAGTAGTCTAGGTTAAGGAAAATTAGTTTGTAATACAGTTTGGAAGTCTTCAAACATTAACAAAGGTTTCAACCAATGTAATATATGCAACTTGGCGTAATCTGTATTAATTAATTTATTGATGTGCTTTTTCATTGTTAGGTTCTCATCTAGCTGGAAACCTAGATCCTGTACTTGATTTGAGGGAGTAATTTGAAAATTAACCAGGTCTAGAGCTGATGGTTTCGCTATCGAGGCGTTTCTCTTTAACCAAATGATTTCAGTCTTTTTAGGGTTTAATGTTATTATAGTAACTCTTACTGTATTGCTTTCATATAGTTTGAAAGTGTCAATACTGATTTGGAGAATGGAATGTAAAGCTGTATGTCGTTATCATACAGGAAAAAGGTAATTCCTAAATCCACCAGTAATTTGAAGTGGGAGCATAAAAATATTGAATAGTGCTGCCGAGAGTGCTGAGCCTTGAGGGACACCTGTATCAATGTGGAAGGTATCAAATATGCGATTGCCCAGTTTGTCTTGGAATGTTCTCTTAGGTAGAAAGGAGGAGAACCATCTGAGAACACTACCTTCGATCCCAATGTTGCTCGACTGATAGCACAGCAGGGTATGGTTCACAGTGACAAAGGTAGCTGTTAAGTCAATTAGCCCGAGAAAATAAGATTCATCCACATCAAATTCTCATAAAACACAGTCTGTTAATGAGAGGAGTAGTGTCTCAGTTGAACGATGTTTCCTAAGTCCAAACTGATTTGGGAACAGAATATCTTGGTCTTCCAAATGATTTATAAGTTGGGTTAATACTGCTTTTTCAAGTGCTTTTGATAGAAAAGATAAATTGGATATTGGACCATAGTTGTCCCAATCGTCGATTCTACCAGTTTTATTTTTTTTTGGAATCTGCTTTATCACAGCTTGTTTTAACCCATGTGGTACAATTCCTTCTCACAGAGAATGATAAATTAAGGTTGTGTTTGTTGGAGTGATAATATAGTGTTCTTGTTTCAAGGAACTGGCTGGAATTGGGTCATGTGGGTGAGTAGCAGGCTTAATTTTAGCAATGATTTGACTGACTTCAAGATGAGTTACTCTGTTGAACATGTACCACTTAACCAGGCTATGTGAATCTTCAGGTGCAATTATTTTTTTTTTTGTTTTGTTTGAATTACTTTTCTGTACAAGGAAATAATGCAACAAGTTCCTATTTCTACAAATTTCTGGGTAGTGTTTCTCTTTCTATTTTCTTAATTTTTAGGGTATAATGAATTGATTATGGTCAATTTATATGCTCCTGTTCCATACGAAAAAAAAAAAAAGTCATAATTTTGTACCATACATATAAAGTAATGCCAAATGGTGATTGAAGTGTTGGCATATGGAAGCTTTTAGCTTCCTACCCTTAGTCTATGCTGACGAGCCAAGAACATTCAATGCACCTTGTCTCTGCAATACTCTCAGATATTGCTGATATCATAAAGAGGCTTTGCATGGCTAAAAAGGGATAATGAGTTTCATGCATACTGGAGAGCTGGACCCAGCTTAGAAACTCACATGAAGGCAGATTGTTTAACTTCTTAAATATATTTGAAGTTGGATTTGGGATTTAATTACCATTCCAAATCCAAGCTCAAGGTGAGTTATAATTCAGAAAAAGTAGGTAGATCCCTTCCCAGGAGAGCTTACAATATGTTTGTACCTGAGGCAATGGAGGATGACGTGATTTGCCCATGGTCACAGGGAGCCTCAGAGGGAGAAGGTTTCTTAGCTGCTTTTTTTCAAACATGAAATATTATTTGTATTCACCCTACATGGAAAATAACTTTTTTGTCAGAATTTTCTCTTTACGTTGTTCTGGGACTGAATCAAACCCCCATCATTTTGTTATACAAACATTATTTGTTTGTATGTTACCCCATCAGCCAAATACCAAAACCTTCAGTGGTGCTGGATTGGGTTGTTTTGGAGTTTTTTGACATCTTGTTTCCTCTTATTCTAGGATGGAGTTTTAGCATGGGCTCTGCCTATCAGTTCCATAGCTGGCGTGTGTTTGTCATTGTTTGCGCGTTTCCCTGTGTCTCTGCTGTAGTGGCCCTCACCTTCATGCCAGAAAGTCCAAGATTTCTACTGGAGGTAAAAGCATAAACGAGATAGTCCGATCAATAAGACTTTAAAATAAATAAATAAATAAAAACCTTGTATTGCTTGTATGATGCACCCATGGTAACTTTTCACGGTCTGGACGCTTTTCTTAAAGGTTGGAAAGCACGATGAGGCCTGGATGATTCTTAAGCAAATCCATGATACAAACATGAGAGCTCGTGGACAGCCAGAGAAAGTTTTCACGGTAAGTGTCTTTGCAAAGAAAAAAATGTACTGAGCCTGACGGCTTGTGCTCTTCCAGCAAGGTCTCCGCACAGCCGTTCACAGCTGCAGTGTCAGTGCTAAGAATGACTTTTCAAAGAACTCACATGCTAGCTCCAGAGAAAAACAGAATACAAAAGTCAGGATTAATAGTATTAGAATAGATATGTATTACTCCTCAGCTTATCAATATCTAAAGAACTGCTTCTGCTGCTCTTGACTCCTCTCTCCCCAGCTGAGGCTCACCAGAGCCGAAAAAGTGACAGATCAGCTGAGAACTGCTCCCTGTTTCTGACCTTTACTTCCTCTGCCCCTGGCCAGGAAAAAGAAGCACTGGGGTCTGCTGCTTCTAATTTGCTCTTTCTGCTGATAACTCCCCTCTCCTCTGCCTAGTTCAAACAGCTGATCTGAAAGACCTGAGAGCGAACTGGGAACAGGAGGACTGAATTAGAAGCATTGTGGAGGGAGGGGACAGGAGAGAGGGAGGTGATAAAATGGAGATAGAGCTTTGATGCTCTGTAAGTTCGTGGGGAGGACTCAAGGATTGGATAGAGCAAGGATTTAGCAATTGGATCGGGTATAGTGCGGAGAGAGCAGGAATTTGGAGATTGAGTCAGGGAGAGGAGAATGACATGGGGGCTGAAGGATTGAGTTGGGAGATAGCATGGAGAGGGGAACAGTGGGAGCTCAGCAATTGGTTGAGAAGTATTAGCAGGAAGTGAGATTCAGGACTGGGAATTGAAATGAAGGGGAAAGGCAAAGGGGAGAGAGAAAATGAAAGGCACGAGTATGAGTACTGAAAGTGGTGCTGCCTTTGGGGGATGGATCATGTGTTTAAGGGTGAGATCTGGGGATGCATCCAATTTGTTTTAGATTTGCTATCTGCTAGTGTTATGTAATGTCCCCTAGTCCTATTTGAAAGGGTAAATAGCTATTCAACATTTATCTGTTTTATACCACTCATGATTTTATAAACCTCTTATTATATCTCCTGTCGGTCATCTCTTCCATACTGAAGACCCCTAACCTGTTTAGCCTTTCTTCATAAGAGGGCCATTCCATCTCCTTTTATCATTTTTGTCACCCTTCTCTGTACCTTTTCTAGTTCTGCTATGACTTCTTTGAGATGGGGCAACCAGAACTGTACACAATATTCAAGGTGCAGTTGCACCAGGGCTTGATATAGAGGCATTATGAAATTCCTAGTTTTATTCTCCATTCCTATTCAGTTCATTCTTATCATTCTATTTGCTTTTTTTGACTGCTGCTGCACACTGAGCAAAGACTTTCAAGGTCTTGTCCATAATGACTCCAAGGTCATTTTCCATTCTCACAGAGCATGGTGAATCCCGGCGGTAAGGGGAGTGTGGGCCTGCGAAAGCCGGCAGCGATCGCACCACCGCGGTGTTATCGCTGCTGGCTTTCGCACCCAATAGTGCCACCGGCAGCGATAATGTGTCTTACCTTATCGGTGCCAGTGAAGATAGTGCCGCGTCCGCCTCCTCGCCGCCCCGACTCCTTCCGACTCCGCCCCCGGCAACCTATTGCATGCGAAAAGTCCCTTTTCATATGCGATAGCCTTAGAAAATAACCCCCTTAGTTGGCTAAATTCTAGCTGGCTATCTTATTAACCGGCTAGAATTTAGCTAGATAAGTGCCCAAATATTCATTTAGCTGGCTAACTTCTGAATTAGGTGGCTAAATGCTTCTGAATATGGACCTCAGGATGTTGTAGTCTTGATTCTTCAGGCACTATCACATAGCTGCCAATCTGTCATCTCTGTTGATTTAGATTTTGTATTCTTTCGTACATGCAGTGAGCAATCATCTGCTCATGCAAAGCAAAAATGTTCAACTGTGCTGTGTTTCCCAGGTCAACAGAATCAAAACACCCAAACAGATAGATGAGCTGATAGAAATTGAGACGGACACAGGGACCTGGTATAAGAGGTGCATTATCCGGATCCGCACGGAGCTGTACGGTGTAAGTACACAGGAGACCGAACATTTTGTCCTGGTTGATACTGTATGCGCTGTGGCTTCATTTGGTCCTGTCATGTTTTCCCTTTCCCCTTATTCAGTAAGGGGTGGAAAACGGGCATCCAACCCGCCAAACCTAATAGCACCCTCAACATGCAAATGCATGTTGATGGCCCTATTAGGTATTCGCACATGATTCAGAAAGTAAAATGTGCAGCCAAGCCGCACATTTTACTTTCAGAAATTAACGCCTACCCAAAGGTAGGCGCTAATTTCTTCCGGCACCGGGAAAGTGCATGTTAAGTCGGAGGTTCCGAAGAGTAAAAAAAAGTTCAAATTTTTTTTTCTTTTTTTTTAAAGTAGGCCGGCGGCTGTCGGGTCAAAAACCGGATGCTCAATTTTGCCAGCGTCCGGTTTCCGAGCTCATGGCTGTCAGCGGGCTCGAGAACAGAAGCCGGCAAAATTGAGCGTCGCCTGTCAAACCTGCTGACAGCCGCCGCTCCTGTCAAAAAGGAGGCGGTAGGGCGCACTAGTGTTCCTAGCGCCTCCTTTTGCCCGTTTCTACACCGGGCCTCATTTGAATACTGTATCGCCTGCACAGGCAAGTGGCCTGTCCATGCGCCTGGAGAGCGGGCGTTCACCCGCTCTCCCACGGACTTTACTGAATCGGCCTGTTTGTCAGCACAGTGATTGCACTGTTAGTACAGCACCGCACAGGGAGCCCAGGCTCTGAGGAAGGGTCCTGGGTTTCTGCTGAGACAAGCAGCTGGGGAGACCACAGATATATCTGGAGATACGGTCAGTAGGCACGAGCACCTCCCATAGATGGGCTAGGAATATAACTGAGTTTTTAAATACTTTATTTAGGAAAGGCTTTGACTAGAGAGAAAAAAGGTTCCTCATTGATATGTGTAAGTACTGTCATCCTCTTTGGTGCTTGCCCCCCTACCTTTTGTTAGTCACTAGGATGATGAGGAAAAATATTTGCTACTGTGCCTAAGAGCTCCTTTTTCAAAAATAGAGATCGATATTCATTGACAACCAGCAGATTAAGTTCTGACTTAGCCCGCTAAGTGGTGCTATCTAAAATTCGACTGTGCTGACCGTCCATCACTTAGCCGTCTAATTGTTTATCTGGCTAAGCAGTTAGGCAGATAAGTGAGGGGTGGGATGGGGCGTTCCGGAAGTAGCTATTTAAGTGGCTAACTTATGGGCCGATACAGTAAACCATGCGGGAGAGCGGGCGAGCGGCCACTCTCCCAGCGCGCGTACAGGCCACTCTCCTGTGCGTGCAATTCAGTAACTTAATTTATTTAAATTAGGGCCCGCGGTAAAAAGAGGCGCTAGGGATGCGCTAGTATCCCTAGCGCCTCTTCTTTGATGGAAGCAGCGGCTGTCAGTGAGTTTGACAGCCGACACTCAATTTTGCCGGCATCTGTTCTCAAACCCGCTGACAGCTATGGGTTTAGAAACCGGATGCCAGCAAAATTGAGCATCCGGTTTTCAACCCGCGAGCCCATTTAAAATTTTTTATTTTTAACTTTTTTTTAACTTTTGGGGCCTCCGACTTAATATTGCCATGATATTAAGTCGGAGGGTGCTCAGAAAAGCAGTTTTTACTGCTTTTCTGTGCGCTTCCCTGGTGCCCGCAGAAATTAACACCTACTTTTGGGTAGGCGCTAATTTCTTAAAGTAAAACGTGCGGCTTGGCTGCACATTTTACTTACTGTATCGCGCGGGAATGACTAATAGGGCCATCAACATGCATTTGCATGTTGCGGGCGCTATTAGTCTCGGGCGAGTTGGACGCGTGTTTTCGACGCGCTATTACCCCTTATTGAATAAAGGGTAAAGCTAGCGCGTCAAACGTGCGTCCAAATGCTTGTTAATAGTGCGCTCCACCGGAGCGCACTGTACTGTATCGGCCTGTGAGCCAGATAAGTTATTATTAAGCCTGGATAAGTCTAGGACAGCTATTTGGCTGTCCTATAGTCAACTGGATAAATTTATCTGACTAACTGTAGATTGTTGAATATATCAGTGGTAAAGCTGCGCTGCTGAGTATCTCAGTCAAGTTAGCCAGATAAGTTTATTCGGCTAGCTTGCTCAGAGAGGGCCGCTGAAGTGAATATTGGCCTCTTCATGTTTTAAAAAAAACACATTTTCTGGCCCTAGTCCAGTGGCTGATCGTGGAAGATTCCTGATTTGATTCCGAATTTGGGTCTTCCACTGCCTGTGTTGCCTGGGGCTAAGAATGCTGCAGAGACAATGTTCATGGCCTCCTAGGGAAGGGAATCATGGTTATTCCTTAAGGATGATACCTTGTGGTGATATTCAGGGCCCATGATTGCAGAGTTCCAGGAGCAGCCCTGGTGCAGGGCTCCGGCCCAGAACCAGCACTGCAATGACCAGACTAGGTATGATGTGGGAGGGGATATAAAATAGGGATGTGAATCGTTTTTTGACGATTTAAAATATCGTCCGATATATTTTAAATCGTCAAAAAATCGTTAGGGCCACGATACAATACCAATTCCCCCGATTTATCGTTAAAAAATCGTAAATCGGGGGAAGGGGGAGGGCAGGAAAACCGGCACACTAAAACCCCCTAAAACCCACCCCCGACCCTTTAAATTAAATCCCCCACCCTCCCGAACCCCCCCCAATGCTTTAAATTACCTGGGGATCCGGCGGTGGTCCAGAACGGCGGCGGTCCGGAACGGCCCCCTCAATAGAATCGTGTTGTCTTCAGCCGGCGCCATTTTTCAAAATGGCCGCCGCAAAATGGCGGCGGCCATAGACAAAAACGATTCGACGGAGGAGGTCGTTCTGGACCCCCGCTGGACTTTTGGCAAGTCTTGTGGGGGTCAGGAGGCCCCCCCAAGCTGGCCAAAAGTTTCCTGGGAGTCCAGCGGGGTTCCGGGAGCGATTTCTTGCCGCGAATCGTTTTCGTACGGAAAATGGTGCCGGCAGGAGATCGACTGCAGGAGGTCGTTCAGCGGGGGTTCCGGACCGCCGCTGAACGACCTCCTGCACTCGATCTCCTGCCGGCGCCATTTTCCATACGAAAACGATTCGCGGCAAGAAATCGCTCCCGGAACCCCGCTGGACTCCCAGGAAACTTTTGGCCAGCTTGGGGGGGCCTCCTGACCCCCACAAGACTTGCCAAAAGTCCAGCGGGGGTCCGGAACGACCTCCTCCGTCGAATCGTTTTTGTCTATGGCCGCCGCCATTTTGCGGCGGCCATTTTGAAAAATGGCGCCGGCTGAAGACAACACGATTCTATTGAGGGGACCGTTCCGAACCGCCGCCGTTCTGGACCACCGCCGGATCCCCAGGTAATTTAAAGCATTTGGGGGGGGGGGGGTTCGGGGGGGTGGGGGATTTAATTTAAAGGGTCGGGGTGGGTTTTAGGGGGGTTTAGTGTGCCGGCTCACGATTTTAACGATTTTTCACGATAGTTTACACACCCAAACGGCAACAATACGATTCCCTCCCCCTCCCAGCCGAAATCGATCGTTAAGACGATCGAGGACACGATTCACATCTCTAATATAAAATAGGTTGAAAATCTCTCAGTAGTTGTGAATGAAGCTCCATGGCCCCAGTCCTGATTCTAACTGAGGTAGAAGTACAGAGGAGGAGGAAGAGGAAACTACCAGGTCCAAAAGAAAGATTAATTTTCTGAGGGGAAAAAAGAATTGTGAGAGTCTACAGGTTACTCCCTCAGACCACCTTAAGGGACCTGCCACAGCTGTCTGGCCCGTCCTCCTTAAGTCCCAACACAGCAAGGGATTCTGGGTCCAGGGAGGATCCCTTCAGCCTAGCATAAGAAGACAGGGCCCAGAAGGATTAGAAAGGCCTCGGGGAGCAGGCAGGAAGCCAGCCTGCACTAAAACCTGCTATGTGTGATGTCTGTGCTATCTGAACTTTAAGGTGAACTGCATCATTTGTTTTGGGGTTTTTTTTCACTGTAAATACATAGCACAAAAGGAAACAGCCAGTCTACCTCCTTATTCCTTCTGGCTGTTTCCAAGTCTCTATTGCCCAAGCTCCCACAAGAATACTCACATTTTTCTAATATCTTACAGATTTGGTTAACATTCATGAAATGCTTTAATTATCCAGTTAAAGAAAATACAATCAAGCTTACTACAGTATGGCTGACTCTGTCTTTTGGGTAAGTTGAACTTGGCTTCTAAAAGTTATTGTTAGTAGACAGACAGACATGCAAAGGTAAATACTCAACTTATCCAGTTAAATTTTATCTGGATAAATGGGAGGCATTTTGGGGGTATTCTGGTGCAGAGCTGAGTTAGCCAATTAAATTACCAGCTAACTTTGAATATTGAAATTAGCTGAATAAGATATTTGTCTAATTCTAGATGTGAAAATAAAAAAACCCCCAAAAAACCACACACTGGGAAACATAATTTATTTAGAAAGTGGAGAAACCCTCATAAATGAGCCAAAGGTATAACTCCTTTTTTCTATAAAGAGATTTATGATTAGAGTGTTCACTTATTGTGGTAAAACAATATCTTCATGCGTTACCAAAGTGACTACTTACCCACTCTAAAATATAATCACTGGGCTTTCCACTTTACTACCCTTAACACCACATCTCATATTCGGCAAGAAACGATAAGGGTCTTTTGTTCTTTTTGTTTCAGAAAAAACAAATAATATAATTAAAATGAGATGTAGTGTTAAGGGTAGTAAAGTGGAGAGCCCAGTGATTATATTTTAGAGCGGGTAAGTAGTCACTTTGGTAACGCATGAAGATATTGTTTTCCCACAATAAATCTCTTTATAGAAAAAAAAAGAGTTAAACCTTTAGCTCATTTATGAGGGATTCTCCACTTTCTAAATAATTATATGTTTCCCAGCATGTGGTTTTTTTTATTATTTTGATGTTTATGAATACCACATTGTGATCAGTTTTTTGATTTATTTAATTCTAGATGTGGCCAAGAGCAGGGTCACAGTTATCCAGGAATGTGTTCTCATATAAGTTTAACCTCAACCGACTATATTCAAAGAATGTAGCCGTAAAGTATTTTATTTATTACTTTTATATACCAACATTCAATCTGAGATACATTCAGGTACTGTAGCTATTTCCCCATCCCCAGAGGGCAATGGAGGGTAAAGTGACTTGTCCACGATCACAAGGAGCGACAGCAGGACTTGAGCCCTGGTCTCCTGGTTCATAGCCCACTGCTCTAACCACTAGGCTATTCCTCCTCCCTAAGTAGTAGTGATCAAAAATTAAATGCAGGCCTGCTGGCCTAATCCCGCACCTCCTCTCCCCAGTGTATCACATTTAGGGCATTGCACCCAAACCCTTCTCCCCCCAATCCCCCCAAAATATGTAAAAAATTGTAGCCCCAAAATTGCATGCCCCAAACTTCTACCCCCACTCCCCAAATTAGCCAAATAAAATATTAAGACAGGTCCCTCCAAACGTCCCCTGCTCCTCCCTGTAAATCCATATTGAATCTTCCTGTCCCACCTAGAGCCTCCCAAACACCATCACTGAGAGCACAATTCAATCATTGAGCTCCTGCCACATCCAGCGTTGCTTTGACAGGAAGCAATCTGGAGAGCCAGTATCACAAAGTTTTTGCCTGGAAGGTGCTTTTTTAAAGCTTTGCTGGTAGTACTGGCCTCTCTGTTAGCGATGGGGTTGGTTATTTAAGTGTTTTGGGATGGACCTATATTTAATTGATATTATTATGTGGGTTTGGGTAGGCATGTATTTTTTTTTTGTTTGTTTGTTCTATAGTTTCTAATGCAGTTTTTCTACCTCCCAAGTTGTTGGGAGCAATTTGTAATAAGGAAAATTATGTATTGATGTTTCTTTTGTGAAGGGAGTGTGTTTTATAGATATGTAATACTGTCTTTCACGCCCTTACCCCTAGATTCATCAAAATTCATCTCTCTCACTGTCTCTCTCATGGCCAAAATGCAATTTGCAATCTTTATCATAAACTGCATTACGGTCATTTAAGGCATATCGCACAGTTTAACACCAGGGAAAAAAGTGTGTGCATTATGGCGTTAACGCTTTATCGAGTGGGTTAACACCATAAAGCATTTTGATGAATGACCCTATTAGTGAGAGTGGCTTCTGGTTGACCGTATTAAGGTTTTTAAATTACTGTTATAAGTTTTTGTTATTAAGTGATATTGATGATTATTATTTTAAGTTTGTTATTTTTATGTCATATTGAGGTATTTATTGCCTCTAATTGTAAACCACTTTGAGTCTACTCTGGGAAGAAAGGCAGTATGCAAGTCTAAATAGAAACAGAAAATATGCTTGGCCACTAGAGTTGAACTAGCAGTGAAATAGGTTGGGCCTCTGTATTAAAATGTGGAATCTTCCAGTTTGGAGGGTTCACTAAGGTGGTCAGAGGTGTTTGAAGTGTTCTCTTGTCTTTTAAAATGGAGAATCTTCTCGTTATGATGGTTCAGATGAAGTCCAAAAAGTACATGTGAGATTTATCTGAGTAATAGAGTGGTTTTTCCTCTAAAGAGTGTGGAACCATCTGAGGTATAAAATTTCCTCCTCCGAGGCACAGGGTGGAGTTGTGTACAGTTAAAGTAGTAGGAGACTTCACCTCATCTAGTCATCCCCACTGCTCCTAAAGCACAAGAGGCAACAGGCAGCATTTCAGGTAGGCCTGGAGCAGCTCCGGAATGGAGCTCTGTTGCCATTGAGGGGTCACAGGATGAGCAGGGTTATGCTCCGATCCTTCCCTTTCTTATGCCTATGATCCTAAAGGGCAACAATTGCAGAACTGGCAGCATAGGAGCTCCTCACATTGCTCACACTCTGTATATCACCATCTTTGTTCTGTGCACAATAGGGATGTGCATTCGTTTCATACGTTTCCTATACAAGCATGTAATATGAAACGTATGAAACACATGAAACGAATGCACATCTAATTGACATGTAATGGGAAACGTATTAAATGAATGAAACAATTGCACATCCCTAGTGCACAACCCTGAATTTTATTTTTTATATTTTCACATCTTTTGGGGAGAAAAGTTTCTACCTTTTCTTTATTTACCCCCATCCCTCATAATCAATATTTGGAGCAGGATACAAAATTTACACACAACACCACATGGATTAAATAAAATAAAATGACATATGCAAGCATAAATGCAAGTCATCTAGAAAACATAAATGACTAAAACACTAAGGACTAGATTTTAAGATTTGGGCGTGGATTTGTGTGCGCAACCTGCACGCACAATTCTACGCCCGATTTTATAACATGCACGCACAGCCGCACTCATGTTATAAAATCCAGGGTCGGTGCACACAAGGGAGTGCACACTTGTGCACTTTGCGCGTGCCGAGCTGCGCAGCCTTCCTCTGTTCCCTCCGCCTCCCCCACCTTCCCCTCCCTTCTCCTACCTAACCCGCCCCCAGCCCTACCTAAACCCCCCCTTACCTTTAACTTAGAAGTTGCGCCTGCCTCCCGGCAGGCGTAGGTTGCACGTCCCAGCCAACGGCTGGCCCGCAATCCCAGGCACAGCGGCAAATGGCCGCTGTGCCTGGAGGCTCTGGCCCTCGCCCGAGCCATACGCGCAACCCGGGGCTTGCACGCTTGGCCGGCCCTATGCAAAATAGGCTCGGCGCGTGCAGGAGGGGTTTAAAAGGGTTTCGTGCATATATTACATGCGTAACCCTTTTAAAATCCGCCCCTATATGGGCCTGATTTTTAAAAGCACCTCCACATATAAAACAGGGTTTTACACATGTAAATGCACTTCATCTATGTAAGTGGGCTTTTGAAAATTGCTACAATATATGCTATCGAATTGTCCATGGAATTTACTCGAGTAAGTGCACTTTATGCATGTAAATGGCTTTTGAAAATTGCTATGATAGTTACATTTACGCGCATAACTCCTTTTAAAATTATCCCCCATAAGCATAACATATATGACCCTCATTAAACTGAAATGAGGTCAATATTCAGTGCATTTGTCTGGCTAAATTAGCCAGAAAGAAGATGGAATTTAAAAATTCTCGTATGCTGAATGCCTTCAGGTTATCCAGCTAAGTAGTTAGCCAGATAATCTGGGGGTGTTCCAGGGGCAAGTCAGTTTATCATGTGATAGGGAATAAGAACATCAGAAGCCAGCTGGTGCCATTTTGTCAGTGACACTGCTGGGCTTAGAGCCTAGGGGGGTGCTCTGAGCTCTACTAGCCCACCACAGATGTTAATTTATGCAAAGCAGGGGTCGGAGACCTGGGGAGGTGGGGAGTTGGTGACAAGAGGCAAGGTCTGGGAGGAAGGAGAGGGGCCTGTGTCAATAAAATGAGGTTGCCTGAAACAAGCAGAGTTTTCTATCTGCATAGTTTAGCTGGGAAAACTGTTCATTTACTGTCCTCTTAAGGATGAAGTCAATTCACCTGTGTCCCTACCTGTTAGTGTATCCTGTATATGCTGCACACGGTTATGCTTCTAATGAAATTGCAGTCCTGTCTTTATACTGTTATGAGTGGTCATATTAACTGATATTTAATAGGTGATCCTCTTCACTTGAAACAATGTCCAAGACGAATCAGGATATATTTATTTTTGGAGACGTGCTTTCTTTTCTTTAGTTCATGAGAAGAATATTTCTCTTGATGGCTCCTTCTTGCCTAAAGTTTAAAAAAAAAAAAACAATTGCTAGGACGCAGACATCTGTCATACCTGTCGCCAAGCTTATTCAAAGACATCAACTGTAGTTTGATGTGTGAGCAGAGCCACTCAGGTCACCTTTCATGAGTTGTCTGCAGAGAAATCATATCTGGACACTTGAAATAGCCTTTTGCTCCATGAGCTGTCTGTGCTGAAGGAGTCTGGGGGCAGGGTGCATACCAGGTCATGTCATTCTTCCGATAAGTCTTGCACATACCAATCAGTTTGCAACTTTTCCTGAGCAGTTTTTCCAAAAAAAAAAAAGCAAAGTGTCACTGTGTGTTTCGTAAGGGAAGCCATTATGGATGCAGAAACACACCAATGCCAAGAATCTGACATCAAGCATTACTCTTTGAAGTACCCTACTGGCAATCACTGTTTAATTTAATTGCTTCAGAATAGAAAGAAACTAATTAAACTGATTACCACGGTAATATGGTCTCGAGCATTAACTCCTTGCAGGCCACCCATGCTGGCTTGTTGGCAGTGCCATGTGCTGCCTTGCAGGAGACCTGCCATTGCTTCCTGGACCCAGCTTGCCCTTATTGGGCTGATGGGGGGATGCTGGTTGTTACCCCCAGGGGATGGAAACTCACACGTCACGTAACAGCAACACTTCCTTGTGGAATTCAGCAAGCGCATATACTGGTTTTCAAAGGCAGCTGTAGAGCGAGGCTCCCTGCTAAAGACTGTCGCTGCAGTGGCCGAGTACAGAGGGAAGAGAGTGAGGAAATGTAAGCGGGAGGCGCCCGTGAATGAAGGATCACTGCACCAAGCTGGGGTGGTTTCTGATTGAGTGGGAAGCTCAAAGAAGCAGGAGAAAACCACTTTTTTCACCCTCTTCCTACCTCTCCTGCAATGCCCCACTCCCACTTATAAATATATAAATAAATAAAAAAGTAAATGGCCGGCGCCATCTTTAAAGATGGCGCCAGCCATCCAGTGCTCCTACCATGTGACAGGGGCACGGATACCCTGTCACATGGTAAGGGCAAAGGGCCATCGGCGCCATTTTTATTAACACAGCCAATGGCCCGAGAGCGGGAGATCGCTCCCCGTGCCCCCACTGGACCACCAGGTAATTTTAAAACGGTTTTGGGGGGGTCAGGAGGGTGGGGGAGGCTAAGGTGGTCAATTTAAAGGGTTGGGTGGGTTTTTTTTTTTATCGGGCCATCGGTGCCATTTTTTTTAGTGGCAGCCAAAATGGCGCCGATGGCACGAGAGCAAGAGATCGCGCCGGGACCCCCTCACTGGACCACCAGGTAATTTAAAACATTTTGGGGGGTTCGGGAGGGTGGGAGATTCGTTTTAAAGGGTCAGAGTGGGTTTAGGGGTTGTTTTGGTGTGCTGGTTTTCCCGCCCTCCCCCCTCCCCCGATTTACGATTTTTCACGATAAATCGGGGGAATTTCTATTGTATCGCGACTCTAACTATTTTTGACGATTTAAAAAATATCTCATGATTTTTTTAAATCAAAAAAGGATTCACATCCCTACTGCATATCTCTTTCCTGGGTGGTAGCTCCTAAAATGGAACCTAACATTGTGTAACTACTAGGGATGTGAATCGTGTGCCCTATCGTCTTAACGATTGAAATCGTCTGGCAGGAGAAGAAAATCGTGTTTGGCACGATTTTTTAGTTAAAAAATCGTTAAAAATCGTTTTTTCCGATTAGTGCGCACTAACTCGGGTTAGTGCGCACTAACTCCCAGTTAGTGCGCACTAACAGAAAATGATACAATTTGACACTTTTGAGGTCAGTTAAGGTCAGTTTAGGAATGAATATGTATTCCTATTGGCTGCCCTCTTATTTATTCATGTTACCAAGGTTCCCACTGACAGTATATGGGGAATGGGAAATGGAAACAGTTGGTAGCTTGACAAAAAAAGTAATGTGATCAGTCAATGTGACTAGAACTTGTGCCCTAACCCTGATACCAGGGGTGTTGTGATCTTCCTGCACACAGTGCCCTATCCCTGGCACCAGGGGTGTTGTGATCTTCTATTAATCCTATTAATACCAGGAGTGTTGTGATCTTCCTGCACACAGTGCCCTAACCCTGATACCAGGGGTGTTGTGATCTTCCTGCACACAGTGCCCTATCCCTATCAATACCAGGAGTGTTGTGATCTTCCTGCACACAGTGCCCTATCCCTATTAATACCAGGAGTGTTGTGATCTCCAGACTGGCTGGGAGCAGGGATGCAGCTCTGCATGGATTACTGGGACAGGCAGCCCCAGACTGGCTGGGAGCAGGGATGCAGCTCTGCATGGATTACAGGGACAGGTAGCCCCAGACTGGCTGGGAGCAGGGCTGTAGCCCTCCATGGATGACTGGGACAGGCAGCCCCAGACTGGCTGGGAGCAGGGATGCAGCTCTCCATGATCCGTGATCTGGTGGCCAGTGTGGCTACTTAAAAAATACACTTACCAATAATCAATTACCACATATATTTGAACTGTGTAGTTACAGCCAGGACCACCTTTCTAAAATGCACAGTGATTGGCAAATTCAACATGCACTAGCATTTCACCTGCCTGCTAACAAAAATAATAAACAAACAAGTTCTAGTACATGAGTGATGATCATCACGTTACTTTTTTTGTCAAGCTTCCAACTGTTTCCATTTCACATCCCCCCAACCATTACCTCAGTGGGAACCTTGGTAACATCAATAGATAAGAGCACAGCCAGCCAATAGGAATACATATTCATTCCTAAGTGACCTTTACTGACCTGGGAAGTGTCAACAATTTGTATCATTTTCTGTTGGTGTTCGTGAGTTTCCAGTTCCATTTCCCATCCCCCCAACCATCACCTCAGTGGGAACCTTGGTAACATCAATAGATAAGAGGGCAGCCAGCCAATAGGAATACATATTCATTCCTAACTGACCTTCAGTGACCTGGAAAGTGTCAATTTGTATCATTTTCTGTTAGTGCGCACTAACACGATTTAACGATTTTTAACGATAAATCGTTAGAATTTCTATTGTATTGTGTTCTATAACGATTTAAGACGATATTAACATTATCGGACGATAATTTTAATCGTTGAAAAACGATTCACATCCCTAGTAACTACAGCAAGGGTTATTTTTCCCTATATGCATCACCTTGCACTTGTCCACATTAAATTTCATCTGACATATGGATGCCCATTCTTCCAGTCTCGCAAGTCCTCTTTCATTTTATCACATTCCACTTGTGATTTAATTACCGCGCATAATTTTGTGTTATCTGCAAATATGATTATCTCACTCGTTGTACCAGTTTCCAGATCCTTTATAAATATATTAAAAAGTGCCGGTCTAAGTACACATCCTTGAGGCATTGCACTTTTACCTTTTTCCACTGAGAAAACAGGCCATTTAATCCTGCTCTCTGTTTCCTGTCTTTTAAACAGTTTGCAATCCACAAAATATCACCTCCTATCCCATGACCATTTAATTTTCTTAGAATTCTGTCATGAGGGACTTTGTCAAACACCTTCTGAAAGTCCCAATATACCACATCCATTGGTACACCTTTATCCACATGTTTATTCACCCCTTCAAAAAAATGTAGCTGATTTGTGTGGCAAAACTTTCCTTGGGTATATCCATGCTGGCTGTGTCCCATTAAACTATATCTATCTATGGTGCTGATGCTATAAAAAATATGCCAATCATAAAATAACTTTTGTGGTACATTTATAATGTTCTATGTTGGTGATGTTAATATTTAATGATAAAGGTAGATATTTAGATGTGTATGTCACAATTTTAGGGAGAGTGTGAATGGTGGTGTGTTTGATATTAGGATGATGCGTCGTTGATGGTTTTAATATATGGTGTTATGTAGCACATGTTGGTTCTATGATACAATTTGTAAACAAAACTGTGAATAAAAAACATTATGTGAATATTATTGGCATTTAAGTTTTGCCGAGTTCTCTGTTAGTGATTGTACTCTTCATAAGTAATAACAGAGATATACGTACTGTATCTTTTTACCTGAATAAAAAATACCTCGGCAGACTGCCAAGTTATGAAGACTGACGCCGATAAACTGGCAAGGGGGGCACCATGCTATATGCAAATTAGGGGGTCGCGCTAGCAAGGAGGCGCTAGGGTCGTGTAATTGAAATCTCCCATATTACTGCACTACCAATTTGATTAGCTTCCCTAATTTCTCTTAGCATTTCATCGTCCTTATCATTTTGGCCAGGTGGATGGTAGTATACTCCTGTCACTATACTCTTATCCAACACACATGGGGTTTCAACCCATAAATATTCTATTATGCTTTTAGTTTCCTCCAAGATCTTTATCCTTTTGGACTGTATGCCTTCCCGGACATAAAGTTCCATAAGAACATAAGAAATTGCCATACTGAGTCAGACCAAGGGTCCATCAAGCCCAGCATCATGTATCCAACATTGGCCAATCCGGGCTGCAAGTACCTGGCAAGTATACAAACACTAATTAGATCCCATGCTACTGATGCCAGTAATAGCAATGGCTATTCCCTAAATCAACTTGATTAATAGCAATTAATGGACTTCTCTTCCAAGAACTTTTCCAAACCTTTTTTAAACCCACCTATATTAACTGCACAAACCACATCCTCTAGCAACAAATTACAGAGCTTAATTGTGCGTTGAGTGAAAAAGAACTTTCTCTGGTTAGTTTTAAATGTGCTACTTGCTAACTTCAAGGAGTGCTCCCTAGTCCTTCCATTATCTGAAAGAGTAAATAGCCGATTCACATCTATCCGTTCTAAACATTTCATAATTTTAAAGACCTCTATCATATACCCCCTCAGCCGTCTCTTCTTCAATCTGAGCAGCCCTAACCTCCTTAGCTTTTCCTCATAGGGGAGCTGTTCCATCCTCTTTATCATTTTGGTCGCGCTTCTCTGTACCTTCTCCAGTGCATCTTTTTTAAGATGCGGTGACCATAATTGTATGCAGTACTCAAGTTGTGGTCTCACCATGGAGCGATAGAGGCATTATGACATTTTTTGTTTTATTCACCATTCCCTTCCTAATAATTTCTAACATTGTTTGCTTTTTTGTCTGCCACAGCACACTGAGCCAATGATTTCAATGTATTATCCACTATAATGCCTAGATCTTTTTCCTGGGTGGTAACTCCTAATAAAGAACCTAGCATCGTGTAACTACAGCATGGATTATTTTTCCCTATATGCATCACCTTGCACTTGTCAACATTAATTTTCATCTACCATTTGGATGCTCAATCTTTCAGTCTCTCAAGGTCCTCCTGCAATTTATCACAATCCGCTTGTGATTTAACTACTATGAATAATTTTGTATCATCTGCAAATTTGATGACCTCACTCGTCGTATTCCTTTCCAGATCATTTATAAATATATTGAAAAGCACTGGTCCAAGTACAGATCTCTGAGGCACTCCACTGTTTACCCTTTTCCACTGAGAAAATTGACCATTTAATCCTACTCTCTGTTTCCTGTCTTTTAAACAATTTGTAATCCACGAAAGGACATCACCTCCTATCTCATGACTTTTTAGTTTTTTTAGAAGCCTCTCATGAGGGACTTTGTAAAACGCCTTCAGAAAATCCAAATATCAGTTCATCTTTAACCACATGCTTATTAACCCCGTCAAAAAATTGAAGCAGATTTGTGAGGCAAGACTTCCCTTGGGTAAATCCATGTTGTGTTCCATGTCTTTCTATATGCTCTGTGATTTTGATCTTTAGTATAGTTTCCACTATTTTTCCCGGCACTGAAATCAAGCTCACTGGTCTATAGTTTCCTGGATCGCCCTTAGAGCCCTTTTTAAATATTGGGGTTACGTTGGTCACCTTCCAGTCTTCAGGTACAATGGATGATTTTAATGATAGGTTACAAATTTTAACTAATAGATCTGAAATTTCATTTTTCAGTTCCTTCAGAACCCTGGGATGCATACCATCCGGTCCAGGTGAGTTGCTACTCTTTAGTTTGTCAATCTGGCCTACATCTTCCAGATTCACAGTGATTTGGTTCAATTCATCTGATATATCACCCTTGAAAACCATCTCTGGAACCGGTATCTCCTCAACATCCTCATTAGTAAACACAGAAGCAAGAAGTCATTTAGTCTTTCTGTAGTAGCCTTATCTTCCCTAAGAGCCCCTTCAACCCTTCAGTCATCTAACAGTCCAGTTGACTCCCTCACACGTTTCTTGTTTCGGATATATTTTTAAAAGTTTTTATTATGAGTTTTTGCCTCTATGGCCAACTTCATTTCAAATTCTCTCTTAGCCTGCTTTATCAATATTTCACACTTAACTTGACAATGCTTATGCTTTTTCCTATTTTCTTCAGATGGATCCTTCTTCCAATTTTTGAAGGATGTGGGGGTTTTTTTTGGCTAAAATTGCCTCTTTCACCTCACCTTTTAACCATGCCGGTAATCATTTTGCCTTCCATCCACCTTTCTTAATGCGTAGAATACATCTGGACTACGCTTCTAAGATTGTATGTCCATGCCTGTTGTACACTTTTAACCTTTGCAACTGCACCTTTCAGTTTTTCTAACTATTTTCCTAATTTTATCAAAGTTTCCCTTTTGAAATTTAGTGTTAGAGCTGTAGATTTACATATTGTCCCCCTTCCATTCATTAGTTCAAATTTGATCATGTTATGATCACTATTGCCAAGTGGTCCCACCACTGTTACCTCTCTCACCACATCATGCGTTCCACTAAGAATTACATCTAAAATAGCTCCCTCTCTCGTTTGGTTCCTGAACCAATTGCTCCATGAAGCATTCGTTAATTCCATCCAGGAACTTTTTCTCTAGCATGGCCTGATGTTACATTTATCCAGTCAATATTGGGGTAATTGAAATCTCATAAATACAGGAGGGCAAGTATATGGTCAATTAAAAAAAAAAAAGTTAACATCAATTTAAAAAATCTTTAAATTTAAATATTTTTATTCTAACACTTCAAATTAATCTTTACAATGAAAAATAATGGAAGAATTATAAATTGCATAAATTCAAAATTTATATAACAAAAAAATCACACATATACAAATACATAGAAATAAGACAAAAATTAGAAAAAATTCTATCATGTATCATACATCACCAATCACACAATCATACGTACACAATCATATGAAGAAAATTGACTAAAACCTGGGTAAATATAGTGAAACTTCTTTGATTATATTTATCCTTCTAAAAAAAAAAAAAAAAATTCAAAACATGTGGAGGTGATCCTTGAAAAAGCACCAGGCCTCGAGTCAGATTTATGAGCTCTTTATCTAGAAGATAACCCAAGTTTTCATCTTAGATGTAATATTCCATTGTAAACAGAATCCCGTCTAGGGCCCAAGTTTTGCCTCAAACCACAAGGCTGCTTCAGGGGAACAATTATAAATTGTGCATCAAAAACCAGAAGAATAAAGGTGCCTTTATTGTATATCCACATGAATCTTACCCAACAGCGCCAAAAGACATACAGTCCAGTTTAACTTATAATATACCTTCAAAGATCTAATATGGAGGAAAACGCCAAACTCATACTATTCCAGGGTAATCAAGAAGAACTGGACCGCCATTAATCACAGACAAAAAAGCCTTCAAAACAGCTGCTAAGCAGACATTTACCATCAACCACGTAACTCACTGTCCATCTCAGAAAGGGTTCTCCTCAGGCAGTAAAGCTTGAAACAGGAACGGCCGCTATCTGATGAAATCATGACTAAATAAACCGCTTATAATCTGAAACAGTGGCGTTTCAAGCTTTATTACCAAAGGTGGTGGACAATTGCCACTGTGACATGTTTTCTCAGAAATTAGAAATAACCCTAAATTGGTTTTGTATGAGTCAGAAAGATGGTGGGGAGCAGAGAAGAAACGGTGATGAGGTAGTGTGTGTTTATTTTAATGAATGGAATGCTTGCGGTTTTACATTTCTTTCCATTAGTAAAAATGAATGTTGGTCTGTTTTGAAATTTGAAAAACATTTTGTTTGCTTCAGAGCTAATGCTAAAAATTTATGAATCTAAAAAGGAAGCCATCCTATAGTAACTGGGCTTCTCTGAAAGCTGTGGACACTGTGCAGAGAAGCTTGTTGCTGTGATTTTCTTTTATGAAATATGTTCTTCATTTATGAGTAAAGACTGCCCTCTTAAAATGCCTGTTTTCTGCTTTGCACAGCTACTATGGCTTGTCAGTCTGGTTCCCCGATGTCATCAAGCACCTTCAAGCAAACGAATATGCACTAAGAGCGAAACATTTCAGGAACGAGACAGTGGAGCATGTCACGTTCAATTTTACTTTGGAAAACCAGATCCACGTCAATGGAAATTACATCAATGACAGGTTTCAAAATAGTACCGTCTAGTTATTAAGTATTACCTCTGACCTCGTATAAACTAATCAAAATGTTATGAGTCTCAAACAAAGCCCGCTAAGTTGGAGAAAAGAACCTGAGAAATGAGCGGCTGCCATGTACGCACAATGCAGTGGAGGATTACACATCGCCCCCTCACCGCCACTCTCCCCCCCCCATATTCCGCACTCAGGTGCAGCATACTCTTATCAAACTTGAACCAGACAGGCCTCAGGAGGAGAGGACACCTGTATTCACATCTCCTGCTAGCGAGCCATGGGACCGATCAGAGTAGACAGTCTCTATAATTTATGTACAAGATTATTATCTGTGGTTTATCTGCACAGCTCTAAACCAACAGCCATTCGTTTTACGAAGAGATGATTGATAACCTGATTTATATGCATGTATAATAAAAGGGAATTATTTTAGTTGTATCTACAGAGTTAAAACTAATGTTGGTTAACATCAGTGATGGAGTCCCCCAAACTCTGTCCCTAGGCATTGTTGGCGCTGTTGCTGCCGTCGCTCTTCCCCAGACCTCCTTTCCCTTCTGCTGCAGCTGCTGCTTCCATGGGAACTCGGGAGCCCCACTCCAGTGAGGAACCACATGACTACAGTGAATGCATGGGGGGGAGTGGGTCAGCTCAATACTTGTAGACCTTGCCCTCCCCCCCCCCCCCCTTAAACACACAGAAGCCTGGAAGGGGGTCAGGGCCACTGCAGAGCTTGCATGCACAATCTAACTTAATCCATATGGGTACTCGCTGCAGAGACAGAGCTCCTGAGCTTTGGGGGGAGGGGTCATAGCGTGACAGGAGCAGAAGCAGGGCATGATGGGAAGGTTCCAGGCCCCAGAGCGGGATTGGGTGATAGGGCAAGAATGTTATTAAGCAAAACATTTTGCCGTCCATGGCCACACGTTTATTGGGATTATGTATAAATTTAGGCCTGAATAACATCAGTATATTTCTCTAGAAACTTTTGTATTGGGATGTGGAGTCCTGTGCAGGGCAATTTGAAAAGGCTACCAGAACTATTCCTTTTAGAAAAATTACAGTTAGAAATTGAAGGCACTCTTGAAACTAGAAAAGCCATGTCTTGACATGAAGTAAATGTCAATTTTCTGTGCTCTGCAGAGCCAGAACAAAACACCAAGGCAACCTTTGTAACTACAGTCAATCTATATTTTGCACTCTAGGTTATATCATTTATGATTTTAAAGATGTATTTATCTTAAAGCTAGAGAATGCACTTATGGTAAACAGGGCACTATAATTTAACTGTTTGCTCCCTGAACACTCAGGTTTTCACACCTTTTCTGTTGAAGGTCGAGGTCTTTCCTTCTGCTTCTGGCAGAATCTGGCTTATTAATTTAGGGTCAAAATCAAACAACTTTGAACGGGGGGGGGGGGGGTGACAAAAGAAGAGGTGTTTTGAAGGAGCAGAGATCAATTCCCATGCCTGGTAGTTAGCATATATTTTGGTGCAAAATGTTGTTACATATGGGGCTATGTGCATTCTTTTGATAGGAGAGCCATAAACTGAAGTTAATCACTTCCAGCATCAGAAGAAACTGAATGAGGCATTCATTCATCAGTGCTGTCCAACAGGGACCCTTCCACATCACCCACTGCTTTCGCCCATTTTGGCCAATTATGATTTCTCTTAAACTTGAAACTTTTATAAGTGTGAGGTAGTTTAATGGGAAAGGTAATGACTGGCCAACTAATATTTCGTCATGCTCTATAATAGAAATAACTTAACTCTATGACACCTACCATGCGTCAGGTCAGCAAGGGCACTGCTCTACTTGCAGGCCCTGCCTGTCTTATGACACCGTTTTTAAATTTTAGAATATCACACCGGCAGGTGGTCATGTGCTGCTGATCTTACGGTCAAAAGGGAGGTATGCCTCTAAATGCTGTCCAAATATGTAATTTTCCATGGAGTTCACAAAGGCTGTCTCAGTGGCTAATCAACATTAGCACTGCCAGCTTGGCTAAATGCCACGTCATTTTTTTAGCACATTGTTGTTTCCATGTATCTGTGCTCGGAGATGTGAAATGAGTCTTAGAGAAACCTCTCTCATTCCTTTGGGCAGGTTTATTATGATGAAGTTTAAATCTGTAACCTTCAGAGACTCCATTTTTAAGAACTGCCTCTTTGAAGATACTACCTCATATAATACATACTTCAGGAACTGTACCTTTATTGAAACCCAGTTTTATAACACAGGTAAGTCAGAAGGGAAATCTCTATAGAAAGAGAGGTTTCAGTTTACTTGCTAACAGCGAGGGAAGCAATGCCAGCAATAACAAAAATAGAAACAATACTGTTAATGCATGGGTGGCCAACTCCAGTCCTCAAGAGCCACAAACAGGCCTGGTTTTCAGGGTATCCATAATGAATATGCATGAGAAAAGATTTGCACACAATGGAGGCAGTGCATTCAAAATCTATCTCATGCATATTCTTTGTGGATATTCTGAAAACCAGGCCTGTTTGTGGTTCTTGAGGTTCACATTTGGCCACTCCTGCTGTAATGCAAGCTAAAATGTAAACGAGCAATTTTTTAAAGTGATCTCTCTACACACCGGAAATCTCACGCTTTTAATGCACAGTGACAGATTTTTAACAGTATGTGTATTTTATTAATTAATTTACTTAAAAATATTTCTAGCCTGCACTTCACATTTTTTGTGAGAGGTAGCTTACAAGATTAAAAACATACCTAATAAAAAAAAATGTCTTACATAAAATAAACAAAATAGAGAACTACAGGTATAAAATTATACCATGATGATCGATGCCTGGTATGATGGAAGTAACTAACTGGTTAAGTTATATGCCTTAGAAAACAGAAAGTTTTACCAGGAAAAGACCCACCACCAAAGAAGAGCAGTCACTAGTGCAGCTGGCAGACTCTACTGGTGACCGCCAAAGAACATAAGAAATTACCATGCTGGGTCACACCAAGGGTCTATCAAGCCAGCATCCTGTTTCCAACAGAGGCCAAACCAGGCCACAAGAACCTGGCAATTACCCAAACACTAAGAAGATCCCATGCTACTGATGCAATTAATAGCAGTGGCTATTACCTAAGTAAAATTGATTAATAGCCGTTAATGGACTTCTCCTCCACGAACTTATCCAAACCTTTTTTGAGCCCAGCTACACTAACTTCTCTCCTCATACCCTTCTTCTCTTTAATCAGAGCAGAGGGAGCATAATCCCACCACTCCAACAGGCCAGGATCTCTCCTCTGGCTCTGTTTTGAACACCAAATTGCTGTACAAAACAAAGTGAGGGTCGATATAAATTCCCATGTCCATACTTGCCATCAGTTTAAAAAGAAGTGATAGGTTTCACATGTAGTTCATTTCTTACCATATAATCATCTCTCTCTTCCCACAATCGAGGTTTGTGCCCTAGTGACAAGGATCATCTTCCAAGTACATGCCGTGTGTTGACCGAAAAAAGATATGTGGCTTTGAATCCCTGTTTCATAGTATTGAATCCTCAAACATATGCACAGAGTTATTTCTTTGACACATGTATTTTAAACATTAAAAAATGATTGCATTAGTAATGGTAAATGGTGCTAAGTGAATACAAAACGTCTTCCATCATAGGTTTCTTGACTATATGGCACATGTGATTTATGATATCATGTTGTCTGAAATCTAGTTACAATAAGTGTGCAATATAATACCACTTCTTTTAAAACTGATGGTAGGGACATGGGAATTTATATTGAACCTCACTTTTTTATATAGCAATTTAGTGGATGGTATGGTGAGAAAATGTGATCTTTTTTGAAACTTGCAAACTCAGGGGCCGATTCAGCAGTCTGGGCTTTAAAACACCATGTGCTAGATTTCAGAATCCAGTTTTAATGCTCAGATTCTTTTTTTTTTTTTTTTAACTCCTGATGCAGCAAATGATAATGATATGCTAATGCATTGGGAGTTAAAAGCTGGTTGCATTTAAAATGTGTGTTTGGCCTGTGCCAAATGCACATTTTAGCCGGGGGGGGGGGGGGGGCATCCCTGACAGGCAGATCGTGCAGCAGCAACAGTCGTTCCCTGTATGTATCCGGATCAGTCCAGACTCCTGGGTTTATTCATCCCTAGTAAGTATCTAGCTATCTGGGATATTGCTACTATTTAGCCGGTTAAGTAACAAACCTTGCCAGATAGCCAAAAATCAGTACTTATCAGAGAAATGTATATGACAATTATTAAACATTTTTTCTGGATTGTAAGTGCCAGCAGAGAGTAGCACTGGAATCTTAACTCCTTCTCTGACTCTGGAGTTAAGTTTTCAGCGCTAGGAAAATCCTAGATGGGCCAATGCACCTCTCTGCAATAGAGAATAATGCTTAATGCCCTCATTTGCATGGGATTTCCATGTGAGGGTGCTAAGTAGTACTCCTATTTTAGAATGCTCATTTTGTGAGCATAAAACTCCATGCTGCACCAGCAATAAAATTTAAACTCTCAAAATGAGCTTTCAAATGCAGACAAAGTTGTGAATTGGCCAGAATGCACCTTTCTGCATCAGCCTGCAAGGTACTGGGTTGATCTTTTTGTGGAGATGCCAGGTGACCCGGTTCCTGGTAAGAGACTTTAGACCAGTCTTGGTTTTCGAACTTACATTCCAAAGCATTGTTATATTTATAGTCCCTGCTTCTATCATTTGAAATTAGCACTGAAGGTACCATCATGCATCAATGTGGAGCTGCCAGAAATCTAAGGGTGACCTAAAATCTCCCTCCAGGAGCTGAGTTGCTGAAGCTGTGCATCACAAGATCAGTTAGCCTAAGAGTTTTAAAAATGATTATGGAGCCAGCAGAGCTAAAGAAGGGATGGCATGGTGTTTAGAGTAGCAGCGGGGTTGCCATCTCATCACATGTCAGCTGAACAGATGATAGTGCACTCCCACCTCCAAGCAGAGCACTAGGTCGCAATGTCAACTGGTTCAGTAGATACACTTGCCAGCCAATGGGCACTGTGTAATGTGCTCTGCTCACCAGCTGTGACCATGACAGTGGAGCTGGAATCAGTAGTGCTATAAATCACATATTAGAATTTTCACAACTCCTTACTGGAGGACGGACATTTTATGATGTCAGTTTGTGAATACTGACTCAATCAGTGTTGGGAAATGGGAAAGGTCTGTCTCCAGATCATCTGTCAAGAGTATACCAGAGGCACAATGCTGGAATCTAATAGCTTGAAGGGAATGCTCGATCTTGAGAAGCACCTACCTGTACTCTGGAATCAAGGTCTGTAGAGCTTCTATATTAAGAAGTTCACCTTCTAGGCCCTAGTCTAGCCTTGAGAATGGGGGGCTTACATTAAGTCATATATACAAATCCTTGGGTAGCTGGATTGAGGCTCACACTTCTTCTACGGGTTGGAGAAGAGAATAGAAGCCAAGAAACAGCATGCCTGTTACCTATGGATGGATCTCTCCTTCACTGATCCAGAGAGTATTTGATCCAGAGCTAAGAAATTCTCCACAATGCTCCAATGAACTGAATATGCATCTCTTGATCTGCAAATAAGGTTGACAGAATACATTTATGGGTGAGATTCAGGGTGCATGTACACTGGGTTCTAAAGGGAGTTGTAGTGTGTAGCTTTCTACTAAGGGCTATCGCTACAATGGTTGGGTATAGAGGGAAGAGAATGAGGGAATAAAAGCGGAAGGAAAATCGTAGCTACCTGTGAATGAAGGGTCATAGCTCCAAGCTGGAGTGGGTTCTGATTCAATAGGATGTTCAAAAGAGTGAGAGAAAGCCACTTTTACCCCTTTCACTTCCCTCTTGTTGCCTTCCAGCTAACCCATCCTCCCACTCCCCCTCCCCCTCCCCACACACAAAGAACCTTGATCCTTATTTTAGATGTTTGTTTTAAAAAAAACTTTTGCAAAGAAAAATTAAAAAGAACGATGAATGTTCATAATCCCTTTAAAACTAATTTGCAGAGGAACAGCACACTATTTGCTGCTTCTTAATTAAACTCGGAAAAGTGCAGCTGCATTATTTGTGTAATAAAATATTTGAAAAAGTGAAATACAAATCAAATAAAATGAATGCACATAGCAATATTATCACAAAACTACACAAATTGACCAGTCAGCTTACCCTGTTTGTCCATGTCTGGTAATTATTGAGTTGTGCAGCTGTACATCAGCCATACACATAATACAAATCAACTATACATTGGTTTGATGTAGCTGTGCATTCAGTCCTCCTGCCATTCACATGGAAATCCAGGGAAACCCACCAAAAGGAGGTTTCTCTTAAGGAAGACCAAATTTTGCACTAACTCTGGTGCCAGCCTTGTGGACTTAGTATGCCCTGCCATTGAGAAAAACCCATTTGTAACATGCTGGTTGGTGGGTAGGACAGGAAATGCTGGGCAACCTTGACAAAATCCAGCCAGAACACAACATTGTGTGCCAACGGGGCTTGACCATAACTTCACTGTGCTCTCCAGGGTACTATATGACTGCCATTTGAGCAGGGGTCTCCTTTGCTGATGGTGGATACTGGTTTCTGTTGCCAACCCCTAAAGCTATGGCCTGTGACAAAGAGCCATTGTGTGGCTTCACTAGAAGTCTGGTGCAGGTGTCCTTCACCATCTCAGTGGAAAAGTATTTTCTAAAATTTCTTTTGAATTTCCCTCCCTTCATCATATGGTGACTCCTTGTCCTAATGGTATTTTATTAAAGCTTGCTAGATATTTGTATGTTTCAATTATATCTCCCCTTTCCCTTCTTTCTTCTAGTGAATACATACTTAGCTTCTTTATGCTTTCTGTGGGCTTTCCTAGCTGTCAGCTTTTTTTTAGATTTGGTATCTAGTAACTTCTTTAGATCCTTATCAACAGCATTAGCACATTAGCAATTGGTCTTGTTCTATTCAGCAGCAGGTAAGCTCCTAGACATCAACTCATCACCTCCTCATTTACAATTCAGATTAATTAGTGAGACATATAAACAAGCACGCTTTAAGTGGGTTATTAGTTGGTAAATGCTACTTTCCTTTTCTTTTGCCCTGGTTCTACAGATTTTGAAAAATATAAGTTTGTTGACAGTAAACTAATAAACTGCTCATCGGAACACATCAAGATTGGATGTCAGATAACCTTTGATGATGACTACAGTGCCTATTGGATCTATTTTGTTAATTTCCTGGGGACACTGGCAGTGTTGCCAGGGAACATTGTCTCTGCTCTTTTGATGGACAGGATTGGGCGTTTAACAATGCTAGGTGTGTATGTGTTATATATGTATGTGTGTGTATTATATATACAGTATGTATGTGTATCTTTATATCTATACATAGATATAGATATACAAATGCACAAATGAAGGAGCACTAGTATTTGAATTGCACACAGTATTATATAGCAAAAATAAATTACATCATATTTTATTTAGTTTTTTAGAAAGAGTAACAAGTAAAATAAAATCTAATCACAGTGAATATTTATCAATAAAACTGCTGCAGACAAATAATATAAAGTTCTTTTTTTTAAATGCGTATCATGCCAACAGTCTTTGTTGAAGATATAGACAAACAAATGTTCTGTGAAAAAATGTAGTCTTAATTTGAATTGAATTTGTTGGGAATCAATATGTACTTAAGTGTACTAGATCCATGTATTGGGTTCAGTATAGGATAGTAAGAAAACCTGACCACCATAGAACTATTCTTCAAACCCTGACAGAAATTCTTGATGTTTTGCCAAAGAATGGCGAAACCCTAAGGATAGAGCACTAATGTGATATCTACTTTAAACAAAGTAAGTATTCATGCCTATTAAATATATAACACTTTATACATATACAAAATATTTTGTATATTCAATAAGCATGACTATATACATTGTTTAAAGTAGATATCACATTAGTGCTCTGTCATTAGGGTTTCTTATGTATATGTAATATTTGAATGCTTTAACTAGTAATAAACATTACCTGATATCTAGGTATTTATTTATTAGCGCTTATTAATCGCTTTCCAAATAAAATATCACCCAAATTCAGAACATAAAATATTAAATCATATATATACATGTATGTGTGTATATTTTTTACTTTATGAATTACAAGTGAAAAGTGGACAGAAGTGAAGGCAAAAAACAGAATTATTTATAAGGAGCTGAAAAACACAAAGATAGTAATCCCTTGAACAGACTTTTTCATTACTGTTTAATCAGAGCTGACTTTAAACATCACAAAAATTAATTCATGGACTGAAAAACCAGTTGTGCATGACCAATTCATGTTTTTACACTTTTATAACTAAGTAATTCATTTTGTTCTTTTTTTTAATGGCTGTATTATAATAGAGTGAATTAGAATGATTAAACCAGTCTTATTGGCTAAAGCAATATACTGTGAAATGCCACTAATCTGCATCACAAAATATGTTTGCCTTTCCAGACTTCTTAGTTGTGATCCTGTACTAGGAAAGGGAAAGCAGATTATACTTTTTATAGTATAAATGCAATATGGTTGCTAAATTCTTCAAGGATGAATATCAAGAAAGTAAGATTTACTTGCCCCTGCAAGGAATAATATGTAGTTTCTGCTTTTTGTTCAGGTGGTTCCATGGTTCTCTCTGGCATCAGCTGTTTTTTTCTGTGGTTTGGCAACAGTGAATCAATGATGTTAGGCATGCTGTGTTTGTACAACGGTCTCACCATTTCCGCATGGAACTCCCTGGATGTGATCACTGTGGAGCTGTATCCTACAGACAGAAGGTATGCCCACAGAAACCTGCATTACTGTTCCTCTCTCCTTCAGCAAAATGCTGTGCTTGCCATGCTGGTCCCATTGACTATATAGAAAGAAGGATCAACAAAGAAGCGCTAGGTGAGACTTTTTTTTTATTGGACTAACTAGGAACAGAGGTGTTGAGTTAGTCCAATAAAAATATCTCACCTACAGCTTCTTGGCTGATCTTCTATTTCTACATTTTTCACCCAAACTGAGCTCTGAGAAGTGTTACATCATGTTCGCTAGATGGAAACTGTGACTAGAATAAAGTATCATTAACATTCTGGATAGTTATGTATAACGAGCCTGTTACACTGGCCCAGTGATGTCTCTGTAGACTGCATTATTTGAGGGTTGTGATGGGAGGAGGGGAAAGCTAACTATAAAGTAGGGCAAGCCAAAGTGACATTTGCACAGATCACACCCTTCCCCACAGCATGGTCCCCTGCCTTTAAATTGGCTATAAAAGACAATTTTAAAAAGCCGCAAGGGCCTTCTGCACAATTTAAGAAACCCAGCCCGTTTCATCTTCCCAGTAAAACTTCAATTAAAATTATTCAGTATCCTCATTCAACCTCATTCAAGTGAAGTATGGTCTGCATGAAGGGACGGAATCGCAATATTTAAACGCTGCACCTCTAGTTCTGTATCAAGCTTTGCATCCATAGAAATTTCTCCTACAATAGACTTTTAATGTTTCCCCTTACAACTAAAAAAGCAAAAAATAAAGTGGAGGAGATGAGCGGTATACCCACTGGTAAAACCATATATAAATAGTATAACGCTAAAAATTGTCTGATCGTTGTAGAAATGATATGAATCCAGACATAATCAGTGAGGAATATTTCCAAATATTTTATTCAAAGATGCTGTAGATCTCTGTCCCCCAATATGGACCATGGTTTGCCACAAGGGCTGCATCAGGAGGGACTGAAGCCCAAAGCTGTCAACAAATAAAAGAGAGATGGTAGACAAACAAGGATCCAAGGACAGAATAACAAATATATGAAAGTAAATATAGCTATATCAAGTATAACAGTGAAGCAAGCATTAAAGAAAACAATAAACAACAAACAGTAATGCTAACAGTCACACGAATACTGCACAGAGAGTCACATTTCAAACAATAATGATATGAAGCCATAAAGAGGGAAACAAAGGAAAAGGGGAAAGGAAATAGATCCAACAGGGGAACAGGAACAGTTATGATCATCACTAACATATACTGCCGCAGCCCTGGGTGGCGAAACACAGTCCATGTCAAGGGACTGAGATCCACAGCATCTTTGAATAAAGTATTTGGAAATACTCCTCACTGATTATGTCTCGATTCATATCACCTCTATAAGGATCGGATAAATTTTAGCGCTGTACTATTCATATATGATGTTTCCCCTTACAACTCACCATACAAAATAAAAAAAATTTCAAATTCTGTTTTCACTCAGTAACAGCAATAAACACCTTCCACTGCAAGATACTTTGTGAAAGAAAAACGCAACCTTTCAAAGAACAGGCAACTACTTGATTGTGACACGAGGGCAGTAAGGCACCTAGAGCCTGTGTAGCAACCATGCCAAACTATAAGAGTATTAACTCCCAAAGACAGCTCTGCAATATTACACTGGGTCTGGAACAATATATCTTTTACGGTGAAAACATAAGCTGTACTGCAACAGATCCTTACAGAAGCTACACACTAGCAGATTCCCTCAGTTCCCACATACATGGAGAATAAAGGCTGACTATCACCAAATACAGAATAAAGTGACCATAAAAGAAAGTGCAGACAAACTGAACCGGAAACCTCAACAAGTGAGACCCTATGCAGTGCAAAAATGGAACAATAGAAATATCACCATTCCTCATAATACACCAAACAAAATTAAGAAATATAAAACAATTATAATAGTAAAACCATATTCATAAAAAGAATCTACTAGATAAGGGAGCCCTGACCGACGTGCCACAAATGCGCAGTAGAGAGCAACTCTACCGCGCATGAGTGGGCGATCACGTCGGTCAGAGCGCAGCGTGCCCAAAAAAAAAAAAAATGGCGCTGGGTCCAGGAGCAGGAGCGGCGGCAGCGAGGAGCAGGAGCGGGAGGAGCAGTACCAGCGGCGGCGGCGACAAGCAGGAGCAGCGGCGACACCCCACGTTTGCCGGTTATGGATGAGCTGAAAGGGGAGGGGATTGAAAGAGGGTGAGTGAGTGAGGGGAGGGAGGAGAGAGTGAGGGGGGGAGGGAGAGGAGAGAGGAAGGGGGGAGGGAGGGGAGAGTGAGGTGTGAGGGGAGGGAGGAGAGGGTGAGCGGAGGGGAGAGGGTGAGCGGAGGGGGGAGGGAGGACAGGGTAAACAGAGGGGGGATGGTGAGAGGAAGGGGGGAGGGAGGGGGGAGAAAGTGAGGGAGGGGAGAGTGAGGGGTGAGGGGAGGGAGGGGAGAGGGTGAGCGGAGGGGGGAGGGAGGACAGGGTGAACGGAGGGGGGATGGTGAGAGGGAGGAGAGAGTGAGGTGAGGGGAGGGAGACTAGAGGGGGGAGATGAGGGGGAGCGTATGGGAAGGAAATGGACCGAAAAAAAATTTGTAAATGTTGCCTGTTGTTACGGGCTTAACGGCTAGTAAATATTATAAAATAGTTGATGAACATTCAGAATTTCCCTAACACCAATGAAATATTTTAAAACAGGCACATCAAACACCAAGCAATAATTAAATAAGGCTAAAATAAATCTTTCTCCATTCCTGGGAACTTAGGATTTCCAGATTACCTGAGGTGGTTCTGGATTCGTGGGGGAGAGGAGGGAAAGGCACACACTTACACACACTCCCCCCCCCCCCCCCCCACACACACACTTTCATGGCCTTTTTTGGACCTTGTCTTCAGCCGCCAGCTGGATGGGCTTCATGGGCGCTTGCCAGGCCTCTCCCTCAGTCCCCAGCGGGATGGGTCAGATGGTGTCCGCCTGGTTAGATGCCCTCTATCTCTTTGGCTGCTGCAGGATGGACTCCACAATCTGCCGGGCATCGCTTCATCTTCAGCCGCCAGCAGGATAAGTTCCATTGGTGGCCACAAGGTTGTGGCATGGGCAGCAGCAGGAGTCACATTTGATGAGCGTCATCTCCTGCTGCTGCAGGGCTGGTCTCGTGGTAAGAGCTGCATGACTGGCTTTGCAGGAGATGATGTAGGCTTAAACATGACTCCTGCGGGGGGGGGGGGGGGGGGGGGCGGGAGGTGTTGCATCTAAGCATCAGATCGGGCAAGGGTTTGATTTATCTCTGCCTGATCTGATCTATAAAACTGGGGTGGCACTTGCCACCCTGTAGCAATGCTGCCTATGCTCTGGCATGAGAAGCGAGCCAGGTTGTCCAGCTGGTAGTTGAAAGCCACCTGCAGCTGGGATTTAAAAGGTACTTTTCCCTGCAGCCAGTTGTCAGTGACTTCCAGTTTAGGGAGGGAGCTCAGATTACATCATAGGCTGTCTGCTGCCCATAACAAGGTAAGAGACTAGAACTAGGAAGATGACCTACAGAAGCCTATATTTGTACTCTATATGCTAATGAGTCCCTGGAATGGACCTCTGGGAAGAAGCTAGGTCTGGAGTTCCAACCATACAGGTTCAGCTAGATTTGAGGATTTAGCGATTAAAGCAGTATAAAGGGAGCTATAACCAGTGGCCTGACCAGGTGTGAATTGTGATGAAAATATCGACCCGGGGAGGGGGGGGGGGAAGAGTCTTCCATCCCCACCCCCACCCCTTTCCTCCTCCTTCCCTCATTTATTGTAGGACCTGCTGCTTCCAGGCCCCTCCTCTCGCACGGTTTGCACCGGCCGTTGCTTCTCCTGTGCCCTTCCCTGCTCAGGGCCCATGTCAGCCGCTGCTTCTGCCGGGACCCTTGTTGCTTACGGCCTGTGCCAACCACTGCTGCTCTTGGCTCCATGGAGTCCACCCCTTTAAAGGTGCAGGGGGCAAAACACCTTGAAGTAGTTTAATAAGAGGTTACTTTGCTCTCCTTTGGGGGGGCCGTGCTCAAGCTTCGGTACTACTGGATGACTATACTTATTTATTCATATTTATATACCATCGTTCTGTAGACAATCACGGCAGTATTTATATCCTTCCTTCTTCCATATAGTATTCTGATTCAGACAACTGAGATCTCCCAAGTCAGTTTCTGCGAGGGCTCTAACGTTACCTTGGCTCAGGAATCATAAACATATTTTCTGAACTTTGTTTCTGAATATATAAGTGAACAGCTCTCTTAAAAAAAAAAAAAAAAAACCTAGTTGGGGCTCCAAATGTTTTCTTACTGTCCTACAAGAATGACTGTGGTTGCTTTTTTAAGCATAATGCAATGCATTCATTTAAATTTGTGAAGTTAAATATTCATTCTTAACCTTTCACCAGTATATGAAATGTTCCTTCGATCCTCTTCCTTTCAGAAACTTTCTGGCAGGGTTCTTGCACTGCTCCAGGTTACATCTCAGTGGTGACTGCAGATTCGTCATATAACGCACAATAGTACTAAAATCTGTGTTTGGATGAAAGATTCTGGCTACGTTTTAATGCAGTTTGCAGCTCAATTTCGATTTGTACGTTGCCAGGAATTTTCAAATGTTTTGCTAGACTTATTCACTGGTCACAAGAGAGAGGAGGTGCCTAGAGCACACCAAAGAACAAATGCTGAGAGATGTCGTGTTCAGATCACCCCTAGGGAAGTGGGGTGACGACTCTGAGGCAGCTGAGATGTGCACGCGCTTCCGATGGTGGGTGCTGTGGTGGTGGCCCTCTTCCTCCTCCACCATATAAAGGTGCCTCTTATCGGCAGGTTTGCTCTTGCAAGCATGCTCAATATGCATCACACTGAAATGTTGATCCCGCCTATTTTTTTCTATTTTTTTTTTGGTGGATGGTGTGGGATTCGAGGCGGGGGGGGGGGGGGATGTATGGCAATCTTTGAACAAGTTTACTTTATTCTAAATATCACATGCCCTCCCTTCACCCCAGTCGCAGACTTTCCACCAAAAGAAATTCATATATAACTAGTGATCCCACACCAGGCCATGCACGTGACAAAACATTGAATATGATTATTTCTGGTCTTCATTGCCTCAGTGATGCATAACTAGCGTATCACACTTTTATTTGTGCTACATGAAATTTCTAAGCTAATGTTTTATTCAAGTCAGCAGAAGCTTCCGTTTTATTTTTCCAAATCTTATTAGCTTGTGATCCGTCCTTCTATAAAAATGCCAAAATGTAAATAAACGTTTTCTTAAAAATGATTATTGCTTTGGTGTATGTCAAAATAGATTCTGGTAATCCAATGGAATTATGTTCTGATCTTGGTTCTGTTCAACTCTCTCTAAAAACTTACTGCATGGGCCCCAGAGCACAGCAGAGTTTTAAAATACCAAACACTGCTCGCTGAACCTAGGAAACAGCTTTCGAACGTACAGGTGACTTTTCAAAAGGAGATACACATGTAAATAAAACTGCTGTTGGAGCAAGTTTGAAAAGCCATTTACTCGCATAAGGTGCACTTACGTGGGTGAATCCTCTGGACAACTCAATGGCACATATTATTGCACGTTTCAAAAGCTCTCTCAAGTAAAGTGCATTCACATGTGGAAAACTCATTTTTAAGCGTGTAAATGTTTTTGGAAATCAGTCTCTTAGTGAGTACTTCTGCATAAAGCCCTATTGTATAGTGGCGTAAGACCCTTCTGTTCATTAAAAAATGTTAATAAAGTTGTTACAATTTCACCACTGTGGAGATTTCTGGGGGCCTAGCCTCCACTCTTCTCTTGTGTTTTTAATGATAAATGGGATTACCCACACAATCAACTTTTCTCTCAGAGGTTGTGAAGACAGGCAGAGAAGAAGATTTTCTTAGTTATAAATTCAGGTAGGTTTAATCCATTTATTTTTCTATTTATATTCAATATTAAATCCTACTGTAAAAATACAAAAAAAAAGGACGGTTTCAAAATATTTTGTTTTCCAGAATTTGGCTCTAGCAAGAAAGGCTAATAAAGAATTTGGCTCTTGCACGAAAAGTTAATAAAGGCAAGTAAATATTTTTTCTTTTTACAAAACTTAGCACCTATTAAACATTGCAATGTATTTCCTCCTTTTCCTTTTAAAAACTTTTAAAGTATGATCTGGATAAGAATTTATTTTCTTTTAGTGAGCTCACGTGTCCCAAGCCAAGTGAAATTCCATGACGACGATCTGGGTGATAATTTCAGAGTCCAGAGCGATCCCCCATGGGAGCCTTGACCAGGCCCTCTTGACTCAAGGTATTCAGATGTATGAATGTGATGCTTGTGCCATGCTTCACTATTACTATTACTTTTTAATTTTAGTATGCATCCGAAGCCTTATTAAAAAAAAAAAAAAAAAAACCCCAAATCCCTCCTAAATCAGAAAACAAAGTATTCTTTCTGCAAAACCCCATGCTTTATTTAATATGGCTACGCCTACTGTATACTGCATTCTATTGCCTAACTAGAAAATGATATAGATTTTTTAAAAATCTTTTCCTTTTATATGATAATACGAAAAGATACTTTGAGATACATTTATGAGCAGGACTTAATTCGTAGACAGAAAGGAAGTGAAACTGTGGAGGGATGAGATGGGCAAGACCAGGCCAGGTTTGACCTGTTGGAAAGGGAGCGAATAGGTCCAGGTGTGAGCACTCTCTCTGACACACACACCTACACACACACACACACACAAACACACACACGCCTTGGCTCAGGGTAAGCAACTCTGCTTCCTCCAAGAGCTAGGGGGCCATAAGAGATCCATGCAACTACTGGCTCTGTTAGGTTTCCTCAGGGAGCCAGAACTGTTCTGCTTTCTCAGGTCCCAGAAAAAAGGTGGCAGAACATCGTTTTGGCTTGATTTGCCAGAAATTAAGCCCTCAGTAATTGTCACAAAAAGGGGTTGAATTCGCATAAGTTTGAAAGTTCTGATCAGTTGTGGCATTCATCCAGACCAGGGTTGAAGCCTTAGCAAATTGGCATTACTGTTCACAACTTTCAAACGTGTGCTGATTCAGGCTTATTTTTGTGTGTGTACTTTGCTGTGTCTGTTTCAGTATCACCCCCTTCCTCTTCTGTTCCATGCAATACAGGAAGAGAAGTGGAGGGGAGGGAGAGCAAGAGAGGAGAGCTGGATTGGAGAGCAGAGTGGCTGTTCTCTTTTCTGTGTGCTTCAGGCTCAGCCCCTCTTCTTCTCTTCCCTGCAGGCTGTTAGGAAGGGGAAAGGCTGGAGCAGAACACCCCTGGTGCTCTGCCTCTTAAGCCTGAAAAGAAGTGCCAGAACTATGTTTCACCCTGTTCTATTTCATTTTATCTATTTCATTTATTAAGACTTAATATCCTGCTTGATCAGACAGATATGTTACCCTCACAGATTAAGCCCTGATGAGTAACATTAGCTATGAGTATATCTCGCTTTGCTACAATGCATTCATTTTTGTTACAGTTTTACACAATTACACTATTTAGGTATTCTGTTATCTGCTCACGCTGGATGTCTTTTTAGAGCAGCTACTTGGATTTCTGTTTCCTTCTTGCAACACTGCCTCAGAACACTCATTTTTATAGCCCGGCTAAATATACTAATCGCAGCCGTTGGCAGGAAGAGATTCTAAAAAGGTAACTTTCAAACCAGCGAGTGGGCGCTCTTTCGCATACGTGTCAGTGCGTGCCCTGATACGTGGCTGTTTTATAACTTTATGCGCATATATGCATGCATGTTATAAAATAGCCTCATTGCGTGCATATGTATGCCCAATTTTAAGTGGTAAGTCGAGGAATTTTAAAAGGGGTGTGCATCCATGCCACTGGCAGTTTCACCAGTTCATCCACCAGTTCACCCAGTTGACAGCTGGGCCCTCCAAACCCATCTGGTTTGTTAGTCTGCATTCTCCCCAGTAACCCCAGATCCTTTAAACTCCTGAGAAATGGCTCTATCTGTTTATTTTTTTTAACTTGCACCTCGTACCTAGCAGAAGTAAACCTATGCACCACTGGATCTGAGCATGTGCCTAGGTGCACAAGTATTTAGACGCACATCTTAGGAACACCCCAAAACGCTCATGCCCCACCTTGCCAGACCTCGCCAATGCTCCACCCCTTTTTGAACACTTTTGAGATGCACGTGCAGCAGGAGATTCGCGCATATCTGGGCGGCTTTTAAAATTCATTCGGCGCATACCAGCCCAACTAGTGCATACATCCCCCAATTGATGGGCATGCCGGACTTTTAAAATTCACCTCTAATTGTCTGCATTTTTGATAACCTACTCTTACTCGACAGCATCAAAGTTCTGGAGTCTTTATTTCTTTCAGGTTTTGACCTCATTTGATTTGTGTTTGGAGTTAGCCGATCAAATTCATTCATCCACCTGCTTCTCCTCCAAACAGCTTCAACTAAAGATGTTCTACTTTCTAATGCAAACTTGATAAATCCCTCTGAGATGACACTGACAAAATGGTCCCTCCCCCAGTTGAGAATTCCTGAGGTGATTTCCGTGGTCCCTCAGATGAGTGCCTTGGTCCGGTAACTGGTTTTTCAACCGGCGTGGACTTACAGCTTAAAGACAGCGGGTGCAGGAAGCCAAGCGTGGTGGTGATGGCATATGCCCTCTCCCCTGGAGACTGTCTCTGTACTCGGCTGGGAAAGGCTGAGCTCAGGTAAGTTTAAAAAAAAAAGGAGGGTTTTGTGTAGGGCTTTCTCTTTCCCTGGTCTCCATGCTTGGTGCGCCATTCCGACATTTGTTCTGCCCCAAAGGAGGGTCAGAGACGTGGGCAGCCTGGCAGGTTGAACAGCCTCTTATCAGCTAGGCCTCACTCTGAGGCTTTTTCACTGCCCGCCTCATGGTAGGCCGCAGCGATGTTTTCTTGCACTTTTGCCTGTGCATTCGGCTGTCCTCTACAGGACTGTCAGTTCTGTCGGTGCATCTAGCTGTGCGTTCAGGTTGTGTGCCCAATTTTTGGATGCTTAGTCAGACATCGGTTTGGGCATCTAGGTTATAGCGCCATCTGGGTTAGATGCGCACTTACCTATGCATACAAATTTGGCGTGTTGGTTGTGTGCTTATGTTTGGGGCGCCTAGTCTTGGGATACCTAAATTTTGGAGACACAATACAAAAAAAAATAATGGTGCCTGTCACTAAAAAGCTTAAGCGCCTTTCCCTGTGTGCTACCTGTCATATTCGGGCATCTCAGCCTGGCATGCCCTCTAACTTGTGCCAGTGCTGTTTGGAAGCTCAGGGAGAATTATCTTCCTCTGATTTTACTAAGCTTGACTCTTCCCAGCCTGATGAGGGTAAAGATGTGTCAGTAGGGATGCCTGATATTGGAACTGCCTTAACTGGTTCGACAGTGGGGGAAGGTAGCTCAGTGGGCACAGCACAGGGCTTTCTGGTTTTGGCATGGATCCTTCTGCCTTTTCTTGGATAGAACCTTTTCAAGGATTTCAGTCTTTTCTTCAGGCACAGTCCTCGCCCCAGTCCAATCCTGCCAGGGCAGAGTCGAAGCCCAATACTGCTGTTAAGCGCCGAAGTACACCTAGATCAGCAGTAGGACTTCCCAATAAGGATCTAAATGGCACCGATGAGGCCGTTCCTGACTCCCTGGAGGATGGGAAAATTTCTCCGGGACTAGAACCATATAGGACAATGTTGTAGTTCTTTCATAGAGATGAGCTGCCAGCTCTGATTTCCAAGACTTTGAAAATGCTAGGAGTGCCTGGGATGGATTCCAATTCTGAGCCAAATTAAAATCCCATTTTGGTTTTTGTGTAAAGCCTCTTGCTTTTAGCCTGTGATAAAGGCCATTCAAGAATTGATTGATCTTGAGTGGGGCGCCCTGGAGGCTAATTTCAAAGGGAGTCTAGTTTTGGAAGGCCTGTACCCTTTGGATCCAGTGGTGAGAGTGTGTCTACGTTTTCTGAAAGTGGACTCGCTGGTCTGTGCAGTCTCCAAGCGGACCACTATCCCTGTGGAGGGAGGTGCGGCCTTGAAAGATGTACACAATAGAAGGATTGAGACCATCCTTAAACAAGCATTTGAAGCAGTGCAATGATTTTGTATTTTATTTGTTTATTTTTTATTGTTTTATTGTAGATAGCTTATGTTGTTCCTTGATGGCTTGCTCTTGTTTACTTCTCTCTCAGGTGGTTGATGACTCTAGAGTGAATTCCAGAGCAGTTATGGAACCAGCAGCCACCTTTTTGGCAGATGTGGGCTGCGATTTGGTCTGCACTTCAGCAAGAGGGGTGGCTTCAATAAATAGCAGCAATCAGTTATGACTGAGAAATTGGTCGGCCAATGTGACCTCTAAGGTTCACCTTACAAAATTGCCCCTTGAAGGCTCGCTCAACTCGTTTGGAAACAAGTTGGAGAAACTGGCCAGTAACTGGGGTGAATCATCAGTTTGTCAGTTGCCGGAAGATAAGAAGCAGAAACCACACTCCTTTAGCATGAGAGGTTGTGCTAGGGGATCCAAGCGTTTTTGACCCTATAGAGGAACAAACTTTCAGAGGACTTGGCCTTTCATTAGGTTTGGCCTTTCATTCCAGACGGGACGTTGGCTTAGATAATGGAACCTCCCGAGCCTCCTAATGAAAGTGTGCCAACCCACCCCAGAAACTGGAGATAGGGGGATGCCTCTCCTGTTGTGATTTCAACTCAATTCTGATTAAAAAAAAAAAAAAAAAAAAAAGATCAGTGGGTCCTGGAAAGGATACGAGAAGGATATGCACTGGAGTTTTGCAGTGTTCCTTGGGATGTGTTCAATGTGTCTCCCTGCCACTCCCCACAGAAAAAGCAGGTGATGGAGTATACATTATCAAGGCTCCTCAGTCTGAGAGCTGTGGTTCCAGTGGCCATGTCTCAAGAAAATATTGGTCGATATTCCCTCATTTTCATTGTGCCCAAGAAGGAGGGCTCCTTTCATCCCATCCTAGATCTCAAAGGGGTCAACCAACCAACATACTCCCATCCGACTAGCGCATTAATGTTTTTAAAGAGTCACGGTTTTGGAACATCATTATCAGTTTCAGGCGCTGCCTTTTGGTCTGGCCACTGCTCCCAGAACCTTTACCAAGGTAATGGTGGTGGTTGCGGCAGAGTTGAGAGAGTATGGGATCCTGGTACACCTGTATCTGGACGTCTGGATGATTTGGACTAAGTCTCTGAAGAGAGCTACCTGGTGACCCGCAAGGTGATCTCCCTGTTGCAGGAGCTCGGTTGGGTGCTGAATCTAGCGAAGAGCAGTCTTCAACCATCTCATTCATTGGAGTATCTGGGTGTTCGATTCGTCATGAAGCAAGGCAAGGTTTTCCTGCCAGAAACTCATATTCAGAAGTTGATGGCACAGGTGTGTCTCTTGATAAACAGTATACGCCCGACAGTGTTGTCCTATCTGCAGGTACTTGGTTTCATGGCGGCAACCCTGGAAGTGATGCCATGGATGAGAGTGCATATGCACCCTCTTCAGTGCTCCCTGCTGTGTCATTGGAGCCTGTAGTTTCAGGACTATTTGATTCAGCTCCACCTGCCGATGAATCTGCTCTCTCCTCCAGTGGTGTTTGAAAGCAGATCATCTAAGAAAGGGAGTTTCCCTGAAATTGCTGGACTAGTTAGTACTCATGACAGATTCAAGCCTCCAGGATTGGGGAGCTCACTGTCAGGAACTAACAGTGCAAGAATGCTGTAGTACAGAAGAGTATCTTTGGAACATCAATCGCCTGGAAGCCCAGGCAGTCCAGTTGGCATGCTTGCAGTTCAGCAGCAGGCTGCAGGGTAGAGCGGTTCAGATAATGTTAGATAATGCGACAACAGCGGCATACTTTAATCGGCAGGGAGGAACCAAGAGCCAGCAAATGTTGCAGGAGATAGAATGACTTATGGAATGGGTGGAAGTGCATCTTCAGAAGATCTCGGCCTCACACATTGGAGGAAAAGACAATGTAAAAGCAGACTTTCCCAGCAGAGAAAGTTTGGACCCAAGAGAGTATGTATTGTCAGACAAGGCATTTCAGCTGATAGTGGATCATTGGGGACTTCTGTTTCTAGACCTGCAGGCGACTTCTCACTATGCAAAGCTTCCTCGATATTTTTCAGTCACAGGAGAGATCCGAAGTCCTTGGATATCAATGCTCTTGTTCAGGACTGGCTGGAGGACAAGCTACTGTATGCCTTTGCCCCATGGCCCATGTTGTGCAGAATAGTTCGGAGGGTCAAGGGTCACAGATGGATGGTGCCTTTGGTGGCACCAGATTGGCCCAAGAGACTATGGTATGCAGATCTGCAAAGGCACCTGATAGACTACCCCCTCTAGTTTCAGATGCACAGGAATCTGTTACAGCAGGGACCTGTTCTTCACGAAGATTCGACTCAGTTTTGTCTTATGGTATGTCCCTATATAGGGCTCATGTTGCGCCCGTCTGTCGGAGATGGCTGCGACCTTTGCTGCTCACCTCTTTTTGCCCTGCAGCTCCAAGTCTAGGGAGGATGACCGCCTCGACTTCTGCACGCCACCCACCGTGGCATTCCTGGGACAGCGCTGGCACTCCCAGCAGCCATCTTACTTCTGGGATGATCTAGGGCACGCATGTGCCTGCCCCTGTCTTAACCACGTCATGGCAGGAACCTCGGGGGCGTCCCCACCACATGACGTCACTGCCTACGTATATATAATGTTATCTGGCCAGCATACCATCGAGATGGCAAGGATTCCTGTCCTGCTCAATTCTGCCATTCTGAGACTTGCTTCGCTGTTCCTGTGCTCCTATCTGAGTGATCTAGGTACCTGCTCCTCGGGTGCCTTGCCGCACTCATTGCTATCCGCTCCTCGGAGAGCCATCTCTACTTGCCTCACTTCTCTAACCCATGAGTCTCTTCCTATTTCCACAGTCGACCCTTCAGTGCTCTTGTACCTCTGGTCTCCACGGTGCCTACCACTACAGCTGGCTACTCTGTTCAGAGTGAGTACTGGATCCCCGCTCTGCGGACCACTACCGGATCCACACTGTCTTGGGCAAATGTCTACCACCAGCCTCCGGCCTACCCCGACCTGCGGACCACTACTGGAGATAGCCTACACAAGTCTCTACGAGAGAAGGTATTCCCAGGGTTTACCCCACGCTGCAGACCACTACCGGGACAACCTACACAAGCTTCATCTAGAGTAAGTATTCCCTGGCTTACCCCGTGCTGCGGGCCACTACCGGAGAAACCAGCTTACAGGTCATCTACTCTGGACTGGGTCTATTAACCCGCTCCTCAAGTTATCTTGCTGTATAATAAACTACTGCCTCTGGTGTCCATCATTGCTGAGACCCCACCTGTCGTGAGTCCCCACAGGGCTCCTCCCTGTGGGTGGAGTCAGCTCTTGCCATGGCCCAAGGGCCCACTAACTAGTTCTAAACACACAGAACGTAAAAGCTTGCTTGCTGAAGCATGGATATTCTACTGTGATGATTGCTACATTACTTCAAACAAGAAAGTTCTCCCCTTCATTAGCCTATGTGTGGGTTTGGCAAGTATTCGAGGCTTGCTGTGAAGATCGAGGAGTGCTTCCTTGTTCAGTTAAGATTTCGCTCATTTTGTAATTTTTGCAGGATGGGTTGAATAAAGGGTTAGCCCTTAATTTCTTGAAGGTATAGGTAGTGGCTCTTGCCTGTTTCAGGGTCAGATGAATGGTGAATCCTTATTGGCTTATCCAGATGTGGTCCATTTCTTGAGAGGAGTGAAACATCTTCGTCCTCCCTTGTGGTTACCAGTACCCTTGTGGAGTATTAATCTGGTTTTGGATTTCTTGGAGGGCCCTAAGTTTCGACTGATACTTAACCATTCATTGAGGTTACTGACCTTGAAAATGGTGTTTCTGGTGGCGATATGTTCTACGCATCAAATTTCTGAGCTTCAGGCCTTATCTTGCCAGGAGCCGTGCTTCGGGTGACTTCAGGGGCATTACAGCTGAGTACTGTTCCTTCTTCTTTGCCAAAAGTGGTCTCAGATTTTCACTTGAATCGGTCCATTTTCCTTCTGTCTCTGGATAGGGAAAGGGATGTGGAGGAATATCACCTGTTGTGTCCTTGGATGTCAAGAGACATGTCGTGAGGTATCTGGAGGTTTCTAAACCTTTCTGAAAGACAGATCACCTGTTTGTTCTTCATGGTGGAGGTAAACAGAGCAAGCAGGCTTCATGGGCTACAATAGCTCAAGGAATTAAGGAGGTAGTCATAGCAGCATACGTGGCTGCAGAAAAGCCATTGCCTACTCAGGTTAGAGCTCATTCCACTAGAGCTCAGGCAGTGTCATGGGCAGAGATTAGATTTTCTCCCATCAACATTTGCCGAGCTGCGACGTGATCCTCCTTACACACGTTTTCCAGGTATTATTGTCTGGTTATGCATGCCTGGGAGGATGCAGCCTTTGCATGTGCAGTTTTGACTGGACCGCGGACAGCCTCCCACCCTATTCGGGAGTAGCTTGGATACATCTCACTGGTCCTGAATCCATCTGTTTGGGTGCTAGGAAATGAGAAATTATTACTTACCTGATAATTTCCTTTTCCTTAATCCAGACAGATGGATTCAGCTTCCCGCCCTTGGCTGCCAAATGATTGTGTTATGGTGGTCCTGAGTGGCCCAGGGGTTACTGATAAGTGTTAATCCAGTCCCTAGATTAGTGTTCATAAATTATTTGCCTGAGTTCAGTGTTTCTTGTTGGTTGAGGTCCGAAATAGTTATTTGTTATTAATCAAGTTTTTGCTAGTCTGCCCACAGTTGGCTTTTGAAGAAAATACTGGCAAGCTGATGTCACTGCAGGAGTATATATACTGTGATGTCAGTTTGCTCCGTCTCCATCTGCAGGTAGAGGTGCATAAACCACTTGTCCTGAATCCATCTATGTGGATTAAGGAAAAGGAAATGATCAGGAAGTAGTAATTTCTCATTAATAGAGGAAGGAATTCTTCTGGCTGCACTCCTTCATCTTAGAATACAAAAATAATTTATAGAATAATAAGAAACCAACAGAGAATAGAAAGGACAAAAAAAGTTTTGGAACTTTTAAAATATTTCCAGTTTTTGTTTTTAAAATATTTTGTGAATATTATAATTTTCTGTTTAGTGACAATAATAGAAATCCCAATCAGTTGAATTTTCAATGGAATTTCTTCACAGAAAACAGCAAATTACAGTACTGTTATTAATTGGATTGTTTTCTGTAAAACTATATTACTTTTAATAAATCCTTTAAAAAGTTCTTAAAGTAGTAGGACTACTGTGTCTTTCTTTAGGTCTTTTAGTTTGGGAGCAGGTCATCTGCTTCAGAGAATCCTCTTCAAAAGTTCAACTTAAGGATTTGTTTCTTGTTTTGTAGGTCATTGAAATAGCAACAAAACCTGTAATAAAGAACACAAACGGGGAAAGGAGTGAGAGAGGAACCCAAGGAGGACCTTAATACCTATTTCGCCTGATTCCTGACTCTGCCTGAGGGTAAGGACGCTGCCCAGGCCCCGGACGCAGAGGGATCATCATGCCGACATCATCAAGGAGGGACCAGAAGGCCTTCAAAAGCCAGCCCCTCCTGCAGCGCGTAGGTGCCACTGGCGTGTTGCCCAAGCCATGCACGCCTAAGGGGCATGCGGCTTTGCCTGGAATTCATTTGACTGAGGAAGGAACAAGACTTGAATCTGAACAATTGCAAGTAAGACTGTCCATGTTTAAAATTATTTATTCTCCTTTCTCCTCATGCCAGGGAAACAAGAAGTAATATAGAGACATAGAAGAAGGGAAGTTTGATCTTAATTCAAATTTAAAATATTCTTAAGGACTTTATGCCTCATACAAAGAGAGAGGCACGTATAAGGGAGACTCAGACCTTGTCTCCCTTATCAACTCCATCGCAGTCCCAAATCTCTTCCTTCTTCAATGTTACAACTGGTATAATGCTGGGAGAAGGGACCGCTGTGGGTGTAGCTTCAGAGCGAGAAGCAACCTCACTGGTCTGACATCTCTAAGCCCCGGCGCTCCTAAAACTCTTTCCCCACCACCAGTAAAAGAAAGAGTATTTTCTGGACCTACAGAGTTGGATGTGGGTTCAGAGGAATTTAGCATTCTGCCTAAAAATGGAGAAAGGAGTGGAAACCTGACCGAAGGGGGAAATGTGGAATCTCAGCCTGTGTTGGACATAAGCTTGCTCCAGAAACCTTCTGAGGTACCAATGGATACATCATGGACAGCTATTAAATCTTTGGAATTAGCAATAATTACATTAACTCAGACTACTGTCAATTCCCAACAAAGGATATTGAATGTTGAAAGTATGGTTTCTTTAACGCAAAATAAATAGGTTAGTAGTGAAGGGAAATTAGAAAAGTTGGAAAGTGTGCAAAGTAATCTGGTCAAGTCAGAAACAATCAAAAAAAATTAGAATTTATAGAAAATCAACTAAAGTACTCTAAGAGTTTTAAATTCTCCTAAACAAGATTTGATACCTGCTGTAGAAATATTCAAAGAATATCTACAATATACATTAAAAATACCTAGTCAAGCACTACCAGCTTTAGCGAAAGCTTACTACATTACGTCAATCAGACAAAGAAACACAGATGGGAAAAGTACAGTCAGAAATCCGTAACTTATCTGAAGTAATTGAAACCTCACGACACGGATATACCTGTTAGAGCCACACTTTTAGTATCTTTTATGTTCCCTACAGAAAAGGGACACTGTACTTCGTCTATTTCTTAGATATAGATTGGTAAAAATTTCATGGCAAGATCTATTCAGAATAGAAGAAAATAATTTTTGAAATAGAAATCAGAGGTACTTGCTAGAGGAGCTGGATTTATATTGAAATTCCCATGTAAGTGTGAAGTTAAATATCTGGAGCATAAATGTCTTTTTAGATATATCTAAGTTACAGGAGTTTCTAGATTCTCATCCCCCAGTATAGGGTCAGGTTAGGTGCAATAAATAAGAACCAATTGTTTTCTCTAAATGAGATTGAGAGGAGTAATTTCTCTCAAAGCTATTTAATTTCCTACAATTCGCTCAGTAAAAAATTTGTTTAGCCCTGGTATTTCCTTGAGAGAAAACAGAGGATTCTAATATTGATTCTGTTAAATGTTTATGCCTATGATGAATGTTGAATTATCTGTATTCAAGTACAAATATTGTTTTGTATAGATTATTGAAAATGCAAATAAAAAAAAAAAAACACAAACAGCAAGAGAAAAGGTATTATCTTTCCCTTGGCTGGAATTGGAAACAACTGGAATGACCATAAACAGTTGACTGGAATGGTCCACGATGGCTGGCATCTTCCTAGAGACCCAAGCTGGATCAAGTTTGTTGATCATGATGCCTCCAAACAGGATCCAGATCTCTGAAAAGCTATGAGGTTCACCTTCCAAGCTCATTAATAGCACAGTGTGCTTTTGGATACTGCATCCAATAATCCATGTCTGTACATGTTTTTCAGTTGTGTTCTGCACCAGTGGATGTTGGAAAATATATCCCAGTTCATTTCTGATTCGGTTGTAAGTTTCCTTCCACATCCACTCTTCTCTTTTGCTATCTACCATGCACATTATTGGCAAGGGCACATAAAGGTAAGCATACCCCTATATCTCTTAGATGAGCCTCTTCACTGCTCACTCAACTTGGGCCCAGCTGGGTAGGTCCTTGTGTCCAAAGCTTGATCCATGGCTTCTTTTTCAGCTCACCTGGAAGAGGGATGGTAGTTAGATCCAAATCCGGATCACTGCTATCCACATCTTTCAATCCCTTTGGCAAGCCAAGCAAACAATTGAGATTTATGCCCTTGAAATTACTGAAAGAGGACACCATGCTAGGTGTAGGGCTGGTGAGAGAATATACTTGAGACGCTCCAAATGTGGGAAACTCCACCACCAGTGTGCCAAGAGCCAGATTCACATAGTCCTGCATTGTCTTCATCACAGACACAGAATGTGGATCCTTTTTCACAATCTCAAGTGTTGCTGCTGGCTATGGATGCAGCATCATTTTACCTGTCTCCACTAGCTTCCCAGGAAACCATCCAATTGACCCAAATAGGGGCAGTTAGTCTCTTGCAGACCTGGACAGGTGGTCTCCTCATGAAACCTCTGAATATGGCCCTGACCTTGGCCCTTGGGTCAAGCTGAGGTGGAATCCCCTTCCTTATCTCAAATGAACTTTCTCTCATCATATCCTTTAACTTAAGATGTGGGTGGTAACCTCTCTGGCTCTGTTTCAGTGATAGCCCCAGGTAGTGGAGTTTCCAGCTTCTTCTAGGGGCTCTCCTCATTTGCCAGGGTTTTAAGGGGGGACCAAGGTGAACATCCATGGTACTCATCCTGCTGATCCTGAACCAACTTGCTCACTGGGTCAGGCTGCTTTCTCTTTACTGCTTCGTCCAGAGGATATGGTGGGCTTCAGACCCATAATGCAGGAACAGCCTTAGTTTCTCGGATGGTTGGCACCTTGTCAGAATGGTAAAGTAATGCAAACCACAACATGAGCAGCAATGTGGATGTAGCGAGTGATTGTAGATGTACTCTCAGCTCGGCTTCATACAGCTGGGCCTGGCAGTACATACACTGGCATACCATTGAATGAGGCATCTGGGAGCAATGGCACTCACAACACTGAGGTTCTGGAGATATCCCCAGAGGCCACTTGATCTGTATAATAGAATTATCTCCCAAGTACATTGTGAGTACTGGAAAGTGTGCTGTTGGGCATGGAGTTTTATTGTATATGCTATGGACTGTTTATAGTTGTCTATATTATTTACTGTATCTTATGTTATGGATGCTTTTACTTAGGGAACCACTTGGTTTCTTGTGTGTTTACAAGCGGTATATTAAATTTAATAATAATTTTGTGCAACACACCCCAACTATACCAGTAATGAATAGCCATACGTTATCTCTCAGTTGGTAGGCCATCTTGGTCAAGGCTCAGTCAATTTGGCATGTCACTCTCCGGAAGCGATTGATCGCTTCATCTCTCACGCTTTGTGAACAAGACAAGGAGCAAAGCAAAGTACCACTGCCTCAGTAGCAAACTGCTCATTGCTCTAAGCCATGCAGTTTTTTGAATGGGTTCATGACCTCTGTCATTCTGCCAATCCTAGAAGCTCATCACTTCCATGATCCTTGATGTACAATGACACGATTGGCTTTAGCAAGCCATGATGACATCAGACATGCATGACATAAAACCCTCTCCCACAGGGGCACATCCACATGTGCTTCAGAAAAGCATGCCAGCCTTAATGATGGCCATCTTTGTATCGTCAAGATGCACGTTTTTCCCAGTACAATTTTTTAAAGTCATAAAACCACAGTGATTTTGGGGGAGCAAATCGTTCAAATAGTTTTGGAGCCACTACTTCTATCCCCTTTGAGTACCTTTTTGAGTGACAAAATGTAACCCCCTTTTCAGGGAACTTCCTGAGACCAGTCCAGGAGCCACCTTCAAGTGCTGTAGTGTAGGGGGAAACAAATGACTGCAGAGACAGATCAGGATTTTTCCAGTGGGGGGGCAGCTTCTGCTTATAAGACCCAATGGGATCACACACAGTTAATAAAAGAAAACATAGCAAAAACGTGCAGTGTGCTGCCACCACCACGCACCAGAACCAGAATCTGAGGCGGACTCAAAACTGCTGTCACTGGATGAGCCTGTGTGCCAGAGCCACTGCAGATGGAGGAGGACGGGGAGGAGGAGAGAGAGAAGTCGCAAGGGATGGTGCTGCCTAGGCAGGGAGGGAGAGAAGAAAGGGGTATAATGGCCATAGGGGAAAGAAAAGGGGATCATCCTGTGTGCAGGAAAGAGGGGGTCGAGACAGAGAGTTGCTGCTGCCTGGAGGGGGAAGAGGGGGGAGAAGCAGGGTCTGGGGAAAGAGAAGGGGTCAGGAGAGAGATTGGTGCTAGGCAGAGAGTTATGGGGGATGTAGAGCAGGAGGCACCAAAGGAGGGGGAGGGGATGCAGTGCAGGGCACTATGAGCAAGGATACGATAGAGGGGGCGGAGGGAGGCAAGAGAAGGGGATGCAAAGTCACGTGGGAGGAGGGAAGATATGTTGGGACTGCTGCTGAGCTCCCATCCTCCTCCTCTTGTGCATGAGGGGGAAGAAGAATATTTATTTTGGGACCATTGAGCTGCTATGTTAAGGCCCAAAATATCCAAACACCAAAGGAAGAAAAAAAAGTACCGTATTTTTCGCTCCATAAGACTCACTTGACCATAAGATGCACCTAGGATTTAGAGAGGGTTAAACAAAAAAAAAAATGGTGTGCTAAACCGGCTCTGTTCCCTGGCGTCTGTGCGTCTTATGGAGCATCCGTTTCTGGCATAGGGGTGTGCATACAATCTTTTTTGTCCCTGTTTCGTTTTCAGGTCTGGGGAGGACCATTTCGGTCTACTCCCCGGATCAGAACACTTTTATCGTGCTATTTCGTGGGGAAAAAAAACAACAAAAAACCCCAACCCTTCAAATTGAATTAACTACAACCCGAACCCCCTACTCTCCTGACCCCCCCAAGACTTGCCAAAAGTCCCTGGTGGTTCAGCGGGGCTCCCGGGAGCAATCTCCCGCTCTTGGGCCATCAGCTGCCAGTAATCAAAATGGCGCCAGTGGCCCTTTGCTCCTACCATGTGATAGGGGCCGACCAGTGGCATCGGTAGCCCCTGTAACGTGGTAAGGCAAAGGGCCACCGGCGCCATTTTGATTACTGGCATCCGAATGCCCGCTCCCGGAGCACCGCTGGACCACCAGGGACTTTTGGCAAGCCTTGGGGGGGATAGGAGGGTGGGGGATTGTAGTTAATTAAAAAGAAAAATTGTATATTCGCTCCATAAGACGCACAAAAATTTCCCCCCCACCAAAAAAGTACGTCTTATGGAGCGAAAAATACGGTACTTATTTTCAGTTTAGTGATTGGAATATGCCATTTTTTGGACACGTGCATCTCTGATATCTTTGTATTTTGCACAGTAAAGAAGGAAATGCATTTCTGTTGCTATTTCTCAAGTGTTGCACTGCATGCAAAGTCTGGCTTTTTGGGATTCCTATTTGACTGTTAATCTGCAAATTTCTGTTTCTAACTTGTGATCATTTATTCGGTGTGTGTGTGTGTGAGGGTCTTTCTGTGTTCTGCATGTGTGACTGAGATGAGGGATTCTGCTAGAGTGTACCTCGTGTCAGGATCCATAACGGTCCAGCTAATTTTATTTTTCCAGTAGGTGGTGATTTGGTATTCTAGGGATCAGTGTCCTATTTGCATTGCTACCTTTTTATAGTCTCTGTGATCCATTGCAGGAAGCAGGGCTATTGTGAGGGTGATGGGGCTTTCACGCCAATTCACCCTCTCTTAAGGATGGCTCTGCACTTGAATACTGGCACTTTTTTTTTTTCCTAGAAAAAATTCACTGTGAATGACAGCACTCTGGCAATTTTTTAAGTGCCTAGGGAGCTTGCGGGCTAACTTTCAAGGGGAAACTTTCCTTTAAAATTTTAGGGCCAGCGGGACTTTGCACCTGCCTGCAGTTGACCTCCACCCTAATTCTGCCCGTCCCTTTTCACCACAGACAAAAAAAACATTATTTATTTATTTATTTGATTTATAGTCTCCCTTTCAGACACTTCAAAGCAGATTAGGTTCAGGTACTGTAGCTCACAGAGGGAGAGCAATTTCTAGCCTGGGAAATTTAATCAGGTAACTGCTTAGTTACCCAGTCAAATCCCTTTGAAAATTATCCTTATATTGTATGCTCAGTTGAAGTTTTTTGTTTTGTTTTTTTTGTTAACAAGAATGGAGATCCTCAGTTCACCACACTTCCCACTCAGACCATTCAATTTCTTTAGATATGTTAATGTAATTAAAGGTTATTTAGTAGGAGTACCCTGCAGGGGTGAGGTACTGATTGCAGTATAGGTTTGTCATGTGGAGGTTAACAATTCTCAGAACATAATGGGTATTTTCAGAACTTATTTGGCTTGATTAGCTTTTCATTTTTGTTACTATTTAAGTTAATTGTTTTTATTTATATTTATGATTCCGTGGTTTGCATATTAATTTAAAAATAAAGCAAGACTCATTGCTGCCAACTGAATAGTTCAAATTGGATGTTTCTTGTTGGGTTTCATTTCACCACCATTATTTGTTTGCTTTCCTTACTCTGTCTCATAGGATGTAATGATGTTTCTCTGGCTGTACTAACACTTGCCTTTGCAAAAGCACTGTTGATATGTGTGTATATATATATATATATATATATGCGGGGGGGGTGTACCCGTGTTTTTTTATCCAATATCCGCCCTTGCTCTCTTCCTGCCTCAACTATCCAAAAACCTTTCCCAGGTCTTAGTTCATTGACACTAGTGATCTGGGTGTACTTTTTTTATTCTGTTTACTTCTTCATCCAGCATATTAATATCCGTTTTTCAATATTGCTAAAATAACTCCTCTCATTTTCGGTGGCCAGATTCCACCAAATTGTCTGTTATAATCAATTCACTCGGTAAACTAGGCTAAAAAAATATACTGTCGCATCAATAAACTATACAATCATTGTGGTTATGCCTAAAATGTACACACTAATTCTAAATTTCAAAACATACTCATAACAAAGAATACTGTTTTATAGCTTTAATCACAAAACACAGAAATAACTCATCCCTAAACATACATAATATCTTAACAAACCATTTAACAAAATAACACAAACATTGCAAAAGTATATAAATCAATTTAAGTGACAAACCCCCCCCCCCAATGGTACTTATTTTAATCTTATAAGAAGAATGCCTCTGCAGGAAGAACGTCCAAAATATATATAAATCACTGCAGTCCCCAAGGGACCAAACACTATCTTTCATAAGCAACATTAAATAATGAAATCCAAAGTACCTCGTCAAATACTGGGAATTTTTGTATTCACTGGCAATTCAGCATTTCAAGTGTCAGCAGCAGCTGACTTTACCTAATGTTACATTGTTTTTTAGAACTTGTGTACATAAGCGGGAGAGCTGAGCATGATATGGACTTAGTTGTGTTTCTCAATGTAATATTTTGCTGTGTGATAATCTTTGGCATTCAGCAGTGATATATAAGATCCCTTGAGGAGGCCTGTCAATCTCTGTTATCATTCATGCCCTTATTACAAGTAGAAGACTACTTTAATTCATTATATCAGAGTATTCTATTGGGACTGATGAAACCTTTACAAATTCTCCAGAATACAATGGCTAAGATTCTTGCAGGCACAAAAGAATTTGATCATTTAATACCAATTTTGAAAGATTTGCATTGGTTGCCGGTTTCTTGGAGAGCTAAATTTAAAATTTTAGGGGCGGATTTTAAAAGGGTTACGCACGTAATATACATGCGTAACCCTTTAAAACCCACTCCTGCGCGCGCCGAGCCTATTTTGCATAGGCCTGGTGACGCACGCAAGCCCCAGGACATGCATATGTCCCGGGGTTTGAAAAAAGGGGCGGGACAGGACCGAGGCCTCCGGCACAGCAACTGTGCCGGGGGATCGCACGTGGCTAGTGTGCACAACCTACGCCTGCCCAGAGGCAGGCGTAAATTTAAAAAAATAAATAAAGGTGGGGGAGGGATTTAGGTAGGGCTGGAGGGCGGGTTAGATAGGGGATGGGAGGGGAAGGGGGGGGGAAAGCCATTGGAGCTCCCCTAGGGCTCGGCGCGCGCAAGGTACACAAGTGTGCACCCCCTTGCGTATGCCGACCCCGGATTTTATAACATGCGTGCAGATTCTCACGCATGTTATACAATCGGGCGTAGATTTGTGCTCGCCTGGACGGTCTCCACAGCAGGACTTGATTTCTACACCTTCAGCTAAATGCTGAAATTTGAATTATGCCTCTTGTTTACTTAGTTAAAACTTAGCTGGATAAGTCGTCATCTCGCTAAGATTTAGCTGAATAAGAAAGGGACATGTTTTTTTTTTGGGTGGGGGGGAGAGGGTCCTTCCGGGGCAGGGATGACTTAATCGAATAACTTATCTGGCTAATTCCAATATTTTAACTGCCAAGCAGCAGTTAAAAAAAAAAAAAAAATCTCTGGCCTAGTGGCCCTATCACTGTACCCCCACCCCCACTCAAATTCCTAATGCTAGCCTAAGCCTGCAGTCTGTCCCCCCTCTCCCCAAACCCCCCCCCACCCTCTAATTCATAAGAAGTAAATTTTACAGGCCAGTGCTAGCCTACCTCCAGACCTGGAAAATGTACACCAAAAATATCCTCCAAGATCGCCCCACTCCTCCCTCATCTGAACTCTAACCCTCTCACCATCCCAGTACCTTAAATTAGTAAGATCTTCAGCCCGGATTACCGTAGCAGTCTACTATGACCCAGGCCTGACATTTCTACCATTGCTAGGAGAGCTCTGCTGGAAGCCTATGGGGTAGATTTTAAAAGGAGCGCACACAGCCTACATGTGCGCACGCAACCCGGCACGCGCACATGTACACCCGATTTTATAACTTGTGCGCGCAAGTTATAAAATCAGGGGTCGGCGCGCGCAAGGGGGTGCACAATTGTGCATCTTGCGCGCGCTGAGCCGCTCTGCCTTCCCCATTCCCTTCCCCCTAACCTGACCTTCCCACCCCTTCCCCTAACATTTCCCCCCCAAGTCCTACTCTAACCCCCCCCAAAAAAATGTTTCTTACCTTTTGCGCCTGCCAGCAGCCTACCAGCATACAATCTTGCGACAGAGCGGCGATAGTCCTGCCCCTGCCCCCAGACCGCCCCACCCTTTGCAAGCCCCGAGACTAACACACGTCCCGGGGCTTTATGCGCATCGCCGGGCCTTTTTAAAATAGGCCCGGCGCGTGTAATCCCCTCTACGCATGTAAAGCTTTGAAAATCTACCCCTATGCTTTTATGCTTTTTTATTTAAGATCTAATTATTATAAGCTACCTTTTTCTAAGTTAGCATACTGTTGCCACGATCTGTTAAATTATTTAAGTTATTAATGTCATAATAACTTAAATAGCTTATTAACGAAACAAGCTTAAGTCCTAATAACTATAAGCTACCATTTTCTAAGCTTAAATCAAACTGTTACTATGTTTATGTTGATAATATAATCCTACAGCCCTACCTTCCTTTCCCTAATTGTTACGTGTAACCCCTACGTTATATTGTAAAATAAGCTACCCATGTCTTATTTGCCTTTACAGTTCTATGTGAACCGATGTGATATCTCGATCAAATGTCGATATATAAAAACAAATAAATAAATAGTGTAGATCCTGTAGTATTGCTAGAAGAGCTATCTGCCCTAGCAGTGGTAGAAGGGCCAGGCCTGAGTTGTGATAGGCTGCTACTGTGATTATTGCTGACGATCTTAATAATTTAAGGTACGGGAGAGTTATGGGATGAGGTGGGGAGAGGGGGAAATCACGGAGGCCACAATTTGGTGCACATTTGCTGAGAGGGGGAGGACAACCCTAGCCTATAAAATTTACTTTTGATGAGTGGGAGGAGTTTTGAGGGGGACTGGCAGCTTAGTGAGGAGGAGGGGGCTGCACAGTGACAGGGCCAATAGGCCTTCAAGATAATTTTCTTTTTATAAACTGCTCTCAGCATTTAACCGGCTGGTTAGGTTTAAAATTATCTTGCTTCAGTTAGCTGAATATCTTTAATCAGGGTTATTTAATAGGACATTTATCACACTGAATATCCGGGATAAGTTATTCAGCTAATTGTAGCTGGATAACTTATCTGAGGTAAGATAAATGGCCATTGTTCTTGATTAAGAACATAAGAAAATGCCATACTGGGTCAGACCAAGGGTCCATCAAGCCCAGCATCCTGTTTCCAACAGTGGCCAATCCAGGCCATAAGAACCTGCCAAGTACCCAAAACTAAGTCTATACACTATTTGGTTCTAGGAGGCTTGCAGGTATTTACTGAGATTGAAGTGTAATTTGTTTAGTTGTGAACTAGAATATTTGGGTTGGGGAAATATGTTTAGATTTTATGCTGAGGGTGGGGATTCCTTGGGTAGTCAGTATGGATTTTCTTTTTTTTTTCTTTTTTCTTTTTTTATTATAATCTGTATTACGAAGCAATTTCAAAGGTGGAATTCAAATCTTAAAAAATTATCACTGGAGGGAGAAAAATAAAACTAATGTACTAGCTACAGTAGCTTCTAACTTTAGAAAGGGAGACGATAAAATGAGGAAAGTTTATTAAATGGACACTAAAAGGAGCAATTATGAGAGTTAAAAATATTCATAAGGTATGGAGACTGCATAAAAGTACCGCTTGGAAGCCAAGATAAAATGTATTCTACAAGTTTAAAAAAAAAATCTCAAAAGAACAAACATCTGTCAGCATGACTAAATAGTACTAAGAAAGAGGTTATTAAGGCCAAAAATGCATCCTTTAAAAATGGAAATCAGGATCTAAAGAAGAAAAGAGTATAAGCACTGGTAAATTAAAGATTAAATGTTAAGGCAGGCTAGAATAAAAATTTGAGGCAACATTTACTAAAGAGACAAAACTAATTAATAATAAATACTTTTCAAAGCACATGTAAACAAGAAACATGAGAAGGAGTCAGTTGGGCCATTAGATGACTAGGAAGTAAAAGATATACTTAGGGAGGATAAGGTCATAGCAGAAAAACTAAATTAATTCTTCACTGCAGAGTATTTTAGGTGATATATTCATGCTGGAAACATTCTTTTAGGTGATGATTCAGAAGAACTGAAACATCAATATGAATCAAGGAATGGTAGCAAATAGAGAAACTAAGTAGTAGCAAATCATCTGGATTTTATGGTATTCATACCAGAGTTCTAACTGAACTGAAAGATGCAATTGCAGACCTATACTGGTAATCTGTAATATTTTTATTTATTTATTTATTTATTAATTTCTATACCGGCTTTCACGACCAAAGGTTGCATCAAGTCGGTTTACATTTAACAAGTCATGTAATAAACATAGAACTAGGGTAATTGAACTGGTGCAGAAAATAATAGTTACAATGAACAAGGAAATTACCAACTGGGATAGGAGGAAAAAAGAGAAAAGGGACAGGAATATTTACATAGTAAAACGCATTTACAGTGAATATTTACATAGTATGCAATAAAGGATCTGTGTCAAGAGGATGTCAAGAGCTAAATGCAGTCAAGGACGGGGAGGGGTATGGGCTGGTGGGGTTTACACTAGGATAGAGGGAAGAGGGAGGTGACAGATGGTGGTTGAAAGGGAACCTGGATCAATCTGAACTCTGGTAGGCTTTTTTGAAAAGCCAGGTTTTTAGTCTTTTCCTAAAAGTAGGTAGGCATGGTTCCTGGCGAAGCTCTGAAGGGATGGATATATAGCATTTAAATATATAAATATTTAAATATAGCATTTAAATATTCCAATGTGACTGAGGACTGGAGGGTGGTCATTGTAACACCATTTTTTTTAAAAAGGATTCCAGAAATGATCCAAACAACTACAGACCAGTGAGCCCGATGTTGGTGCCAGGTTAATGGTGAAAGTTATTGTTAAGAACAAAATTACTGCTCATATGAATAAACATGGCTTAATGGATTTAACAAAAGGAAATCATGCCTTACTGATCTAGAAAGTTTTTTTGAAGGTGTGGATAAGGATGAACTGGTCAATATCTGGATTTTCAGTATAAAGTCCCTCATGAGAGATCCTCAAGCAATTAAGTCATGGTACAGAAGACACTATCCTTTTGTGGTGCCATGGACTGGCAGGCTGGAGTCAGAGAGCACCCCCACAGTGCCAGTACAGGGCTGCAGGTCAGGACTGGAGATGATCTTCTGCCCAAACAACCCACTTCCCCACAGGTTGGGCTCTTGGGTTCTGGGGGCCAGTAGGACTTGAATTCTGCAGATCATCAAGCTGGACAAGGTGGGGCTGGCTAGATGAGGCAGGGCTAGATATAGCACACGGGCTGGGGCTTGGACACAGAGCACAGGCTGGGGCTGGACTAGGCAGGGACTGGACAAAGACAGGACTAGACGAGGACAGGCAACAGGAAACATGAAATCCCAGTAGGGCACAAGGCAGGGTAGTTGAACCTAGAAAGCCTGGAGGTCATGTGGAAAGACAGGAAGGCCCAGGAGGGCACAGAGTATGGCAGCAAGGAGGCATGAAAGGCAACAGAGCAAAGCTAGAAGGCACAGAAGGATCTAGAGCAAGGCAAGAGGCCACAGAGCTAGACAAGAGGCCACGTTAGACCTGAAGGCAAAACAGAGTTAACAAAATAAGAGAGACCAGGTCAGAGAGATGAGATGACTCAATGAAGAGGCGGGCACTGAGGCAAAAGACAGGCTGAGTTGAGTAGGTCTGAGGCTTAGACATTCTGTAATCAGCGAGGAGGTAACTGGCAACGTAGTGAGCAAGACTCGCTGAGGACCCCTGGTGGAGGAAAGGTTGCACAGCAGCCGTAACCTTGGTACAGGGAGACTACATAACAGGTGAAACCGTGACATGGATTAGTAACGAGTTAAAAGATAGGAACCAAAGAGGGGGACTAAATGATCAGTTTTCCAGTGGAATGCCCCAGGGATTTGTATTGAATAGTATTTAATCTATTTTTTAAGAATCTGGAAATGAGAGAATTGAGTAAGGTAAGCAAATCTGCAAATGACACAAAGGGGTAGATTTTAAGAGGAGCACGCGCAGGGTACATTTCTGCGTGCTACCCGGCGCACACACATGTACACCTGATTTTATAACATGCGCGCGCTACCGCACGCATGTTATAAAATCCAGGGTCGGCGCGCGCAAGGGGGGTGCACACTTGTGCACCTTGCGCGTGTCGAGCCCTAGGGGAGGCCCAATGGCTTTCTCCGTTCCCTCCAAGGCTGCTTTGAAATCGGAGTGGCCTCGGAGGGAACTTTTCTTCCGCTCCCCCCCACCTTCCCCTATCTAACCCACCCCCAGCCCTACCTAAATCCCCCCCTACCTTGTTTAACTTTTTACGCCTGCCTCTGTCAGGCATATCTTGCGCGCACAGGCCAGCTGCCAGCACGCCGTCCCCCGGCACAGCCGCTGTGCTGGAGGCCTCTGTCCCACCCCCGGATCGCACCACACCCATGACCCCGGCCCCTTCCCACCCCTTTTTCAAAGCCCCGGGACATACGGGCGTCCCGGGGCTTGCGCGCGCCACCAAGCCTATGCAAAATAGGCTCGGCGGGCGCAAGGGCAGGTTTTCAGGGTTACGTGCGTAACCCTTTGAAAATGTACCCCAAAATTATTTAAAATACTTAAAACACAGACTGTGAGGAACTACATAAAGATCTTTTCACTAGGGAACTTGATATTTAAATGACAGATGAAATTTTATATGAATAAATGCAAATTGATGAACATAGGGGAAAATAATCCTATATATGGGGCCAATTTATTAAGCCATGTTAAAACAGTATTCCATTTTAATTCAAGTTATTTAATGCATGATTTATTAAACAGCAATAACTGAATACCACATGTTGCTAAATTCCACTTTTGTGCCAGGAACGCATTTTTGCCATGGCCAGAAAAATACTTGTGCTCCTGGCCACAGCACTGCGCATTCCTGGGACTGTGATCTTTAAAAGGGCAGAAGTTCTGAGTGAAGCTCCCTGCCCTAACACAAATCAGGACTCCCAAAAAAATTAATACCTTTGTATACCTCCCTCTCAGCAGAGGTTAGTCCAGTAGCTTCAGCCCCCCACTCCAAACACATCCCCCACCCAATTTTGGAAAATATACTCTTCACTTATAGACTAAAGGGGAAACGTTGGTCAGCTGGCGCCATTTTGAATTATGGTGCTTGCAAGGCACAAGTGGCTGGACATTTTTTATACCTGGAAGACCTGGAGGCTGCTCTGGGGTTAGGATGGGGGGTCTAGGGAAGTGGCCCTGGACAGACCATGAGGTGGGTATAATTTACTAAATGGGGCAGAGCTGGGTTTGGTGCGAAGGGCCAGGGCTAATGGCTTAGTCTATATTGGGAGGGAGGGGATCTCTGGGGAGAGGAGGATATGCAGATTGGGTTTTTTCCCTGGGGGACTAATTTTTGCCAGGGGGAGGAGAAGAAGCTTCACTTGAGGCTACTGCACTGAGGTCCTAAATCCAGTCACTAGGTGGCAGCGTTGCAAAATGACTGAGCATTCCTTCCCCCCAGGGGCGATAAATGTTGCCTCCACAGCATCTCCAACTGATCTGAACGTAATCCTTGCAGTTCCCTTGTGAGTGCATAGACTGTCACAGTTGCCTAATATATAACAAAAATAAAGATTACACAAAAGGAAAATAAGGTAGGAGCTAATCACAAGGAGGAAATATACAGGATAAATAGAATATATATGCAATAAAAGGAAATGAAATTATATCAGAGTAATGATGGAAAAGAAAATAATGAAGATAAAAGCAAGGAAGAAAGGAAAGGAAATGAGGGCAGGCCAGGGGAATGCGAAAAGGAAAAAAACATAAAGATGGTATCTGAGAATAAGGAGATGGAGGTAATACAGAAACTAAAAAGTCAAGGAACAGAATCAATGTTTCAGAATATACATTTCAAAGTGATTGAGGCACATAAAACTCTGTGTATATCGGGCTTTGGAAAACAACTTGGGAGTTGTGCATGTGAAAACCGATTGCACACATGCTTCTATCTGCAGTGGAAGTAGGCAGAAGCGGGGCGGGGAAAGGATTTATATGCATACTTTGGATTTTGGAAATAATACATGTAAATCGGTGCACAAAAATTACATTTGCTTTAGTACCAGTAGTATCTCTGTCTATGTCTATGTGCGTACCCTGCAAACTCACAAATGTTCAAAGCAGACTTGTGGGCAAAAGTCCGCTTTGAAAATTCATTCTGAAGTTTGTGGGTAAAAAGTAGCCACAGACTTTTTAGTCCTTCATGGGCTGTTATAAAATTATTCTGTTTATTATCAAGTTACATTGGCATATCAAACTGGCAGATGCAAGAGAATACAGGATTAGCAATGGAGAAGTGGGAATGGGGAATCTTAGTCAGTGAGTACATATGAATAAGATGCTTGAGCCTTAATCAGAGCCATGATTGTGCGACTCATCATATTCAGCCACACCTCCTTGGTTCCTATAGGAGACTCCTTTGGACACAAATCTCATCTCACTTGTGGCATACATTCCTGGATAAAATACCCCGTCCCCGCTTCTCCATTGTTAATCCTCTTACATCTGACAGTTTGATATTCCAATGTAACGTGCACGGCCTAGCATGCCTGAGCTAACTTTCTTCGCTTGAATTAAGCCCTCCCATGGAACTACCAAGCATATGAGCAGCTAAATATAGCCACCCAGTAGCGGTAAATTTTCAGAGGCTTTGATCCAGCCTAACTCCATAGCTAGGTGGCTAATGGCTTTGAAAATGTACTTCTTGAGTCCCTAGATTCTTACTATCTGTCATTATGATGATTTGAGTGATTTTCATATCAATGTCTATAGATCTGCTGTAAATGAGGCTGATATGGATATGCCTTCTTAATAATTTGCATATTTTTCAACACAAAATTGCCTTTTTACAAAGGCTTAATATATTCTCTATGTATTGCACACACTTTATATGTTGCTGTAACCCTTACAGATGTCTCTTAGCGTATGCCATTATTGTTCTGTGCATGAAATGCCCTGCACCACTGGTGGTATGCTCCTCATGGCAACTGCAAAATGAATTTATAAACCAGAGGCCAGTTTAAAAAAAAAAAAAAAAAGGCAGATGAGCTGATGCTGCAAAGAACTCACTCCCTGCAGAATGACTGATTTTTCTTTAATGCATTTTGTGCTCATCTTTTTATTTTTCTGTTCTGTTTTAGGGCAACTGGCTTTGGCTTCTTGAACGCACTATGCAAAGCAGCAGCTGTTCTTGGAAACTTGATATTTGGTTCTCTTGTGAGCATCACCAAATCAGTCCCTATTCTACTCGCTTCTACTGTGCTTGTGTGCGGGGGTCTAGTAGGACTTCGACTTCCTGACACAAGAAGCCAGGTGCTGATGTAACTGGATACAAGCCATGCCTGATTTATTCCCTACCCTCTGTCTCTCCTATGCCCCCTTCTTTCCAAGAGTCAGCTCTCCTATCCCAAAGGTACAAAAGCTTCAGATTTCTAGTCAGTAGAAAACCAATAAGAAGTGAAAATCAGATGTTTAGAAATAACTTTATTTAACCATTTATTTATTTATTTGTTTATTTATTTAGAGGGAGGTTTGGTCCTCCTGCTTCGGCAGTGGTCATTACATCACTGTGTTCCCAGTGGGGGTCAGATAGCAAGGTATTACCCCTGGCTCCTGGGCTATACAGGTTATCAGTCTAAGTCAAGAGGCCAAGAAGGGGCTGTCCTGAGCTCATGGCTTAGACCCTGTGTTTGGATCTTGGCCAGAAAGTGGCTAAGAGCAATGCTCCTGTTTTATTCAAGAGAAACTAGAAATACACTTTCATTAGAAATTTTTAAAATAATTGTTTTACATTTTGCTCACTTCACATTTTGAGCTAGATTTAAGGACTGGATGCAAGGTTTTTTTAATCTTGTTATGGTTTTGGATTGTGTGAGTGCGTTTTTTCGCACATGTTGCACTAAATTTCGGCCTGGGGTAAAAGTTATGGGGCGAATTTTAAGAGCCCTGCTCGCGTAAATCCGCCCGGATTTACGCGAGCAGGGCCCTGCGCACCGGTGTGCCTATGTTCAATAGGCCTACCGGCGCGCGCAGAGCCCCGGGACTCGCGTAAGTCCTGGGGTTTTCCGAGGGGGGCGTGTCGGGGGCGGGGCCGAGCGGCACGCCGTTTTTGGGGTGGGACGCTGCGTTTCGGGGGCGGGCCCGGGGGCATGGTTTCGGCCCGGGGCGGTCCGGGGGCATGGCCGCGCCCTCCGGAACCGCCCCCGGGTTGCGTCTAGGCGCGTGGGGATTTACTTCTCCCTCTGGGAGGCGTAAATCCCCCAACAAAGGAAGGGGGGGGTTTAGACAGGGCCGGGGGGGTGGGTTAGGTAGAGGAAGGGAGGAGAAGGTGAGGGGAGGGCGTTAGCGAATTCCCTCCGAGGCCGCTCCGATTTCGGAGCGGCCTCGGAGGGAACGGAGGTAGGCTGCGCGGCTCGGTGCGCGCCGGCTACACGGAATCGGTAGCCTTGCGCGCGCCGATCCAGGATTTATCGTTCTACTAAAATCCCGCGTACTTTTGTTTGCGCCTGGAGCGCCAACAAAAGTACGCCAACGCGCCGTTTTTGAAAATCTACCCCTAAGCTCTTTCAAAATGGAGGCTTTTTTATTTGTATCGTTTCTTTATATAATTCTTAATGCAGGGTAATATTTTTGAGGATCTTTGTTAAATACTATGGTATTTGAAGGACGTGGTCCTAGTATAGTTTTGATGGAGCAAACATTATTGTAAAACTTTTCAGCCCTGATTCTTTGGCGTTCCAGCTTAACTCGTACGAGATCTGCTTGAACTCTGGTGCCATGAACCTTCACTTGCAGCTTCTCAGGGGTTCCTATCTAGCCCCAGCATTGCAGCAACAATCCTCAACCAAAGATCACAGGCCCATAGTTCCCTCCAGAACTGGGTAGGCGTACACCCTGCCTCTGGCCCCAAGTTCTGACTTAGGAGTTGGACCTGTCAAGAAACCATCAGTCTACCATTTTATCATAGAAACATGACGACAGAAAAAGACCATTCAGCCTATCTGGTTTGGCCATCCATACAACCGCTCAGCTCAAACATTTAAATGATATTTAAGCCATATACAAAGGGCTGAGGAACTTGGATTTTATCTTGATTTTATTGCACTTTTCTAAAGATGATGTGATTTGGTAGTACCATAGGAAAACCAGTGAATGTTTCTTTTATGTTTAATTTAATAAATGTATATACTGCCTTTCCAGATTGCAAATCTGCTCAAGGCAGTGTACATTCCGAATAAATACATAATACAAACATAACTGCATAAATAGATATTCCAAACATAATAAAATATTGACTATAGGGATGTGCAGAGGGACAGCATACGTTGATTTCGGTATTAGTATTCGTCGGGGGGCAGATACGTTGCATTCGGCAAGGGGGCCCCCCAGTGCGTTCATTCTTATTCGTTTCCCGGCTAAAATTGAATTAACCACAACCCCCCCCCCCCCCCAAGACTTACCAAAACTCCCTGGTGGTCCAGCGGGGGTCCGGGAACCATCTCCTACACTCATGCAGTTGGCTGCCGGTATTTAAAAGGCTATCGGTGACATTTTGAATACTGGCAGCTGACGGCGTGAGTGCAGGAGATGGCTCCTGGACCCCCCACTGGACCAACAGGTGGGGTCAGGAGGGTGGAGAATTTGTTTAAGTTCGCTCCTTTAGATGGCCGAATAATTCAGTGAAGATTCATTGTATTCGTGGGGAATCGCGATACGTTTCGCTTCCCCACGAATACAATGAATATGGCCCTATATGTTACGGATTACCAATACGTTGGAAACGAATGTAAACCCCTAATTGACTACAACATTGTAAAGGTCAATAAGTTGTACACACATTACCCAAGTATATAAATCCCTTACCCCAGTCTAAAATTTAAGATATACATTTTTACTCTAAAAACATCTGAGAAATGAAATGATTCAGATACCGGTATTTTACAAATATTTGGGGGGGGGGAACTGCCAACAGATTTCAATACACTGATTGATGGGATTAAATATGTAGGGGGACCTTACCAAACATGCAAATATTAATAGTTCCTCCAGAAAGAGAGAACAGAAATAGTTTTCATGATTTTCAATGAAAATTGTTTTCTACTATTCCTGGTGAAAACATCTTACAAATTCCATGGATATAAAGGCCAATGAACAAGAAAATATAAGGTGATATCTTTTTTATGTTATCCAGCATATAGAATATCTGTATAGCCATGTAGTTTATTTATATCTTTGATTTACCATAAATTTATATTATAACCTTGATGCGGTTTACATAAAATATTGCTAATAAAATAATTAAACTAGTTTAGCAAAATTATAAAACCATTTTAAAATACATAATATAGAAACACAAATTTATAATACTTAGAACATATATATAAAAGAAAAATATATAATTAGCAAAATAAGAAACCATAGTATAAAAATAATTTCTAAATACAATATATTAAAAAGCATAAGTGAGAAGATAGCATATTAACCTGATAAGACCATGAAATAACAATGATTGCAAAATAACATCATATTTTAAAAAAAGCTATCAAAAAACAAAATATAACATAATTAACCAAATTAAAATAATTAAAACCACAATCTGTACATGATTCAACCAGGATTCAATAGAGCAGAATAAGATGAAATGGAACATAGTTAACATTAACTGTAAATACAGCTCAGAAAACTAACATTAAAAATTCAGAGAACAAGGTCCATAAATTTTAAACATCTGACAGGCCTGAGAGACAAGAAAACAAAACTAATATTTGGAGGCTTTTAGAAGAAGCCAAGTTTATATTTCTTTCCTGAATATTAAGTAGTTTTTCTCTTTCCTCAAAGTAAGTGGCACAGTATTCCTAGGATGAACATCTGTAGGCACAGAAATGCTCCAAAAAAGGTTAGAAATTCACCAAATTTGCATACAGGAAGAAAATGTGACTATCTCAAGCTAGTTTGAAAACCAGAAACATCAAATCAGTAGTTTCAGAAAACTAAGCCTCCAAAAAAAGATCTGGGAAACTGTTAAATGCTGTTACAGCTATTAGAATGATGCTGACCAGTAGGGATGTACTCAATATACATACACTCCAGAGGGACTCAGCAAATTATAATGCTGCAAAACATTTTTTATTATGTATGTACAATTCCACACTTTAATTAGGCTCAACTAATCTAATACATAAGACCCACTATGTGTATAGTGATCTCCCTTACATTAAAACTATATACTCCATGCATTACCCTCCATTCATACTCTATTCATCCATACTCCCCTTATCACTCATCACCCCTAAAAATAACCAACATGATCGTATACTTAACGCCAGTAGGGATGTGCATTCGTTAAAAAAAGTATATCCATTTGTTTCATTTGTTTGGACACCTAGTATGGTTTTAATGAATGAATGTACGCACAAAATGAATGGTGTGTATGTTCGTTTAAAGTACGTCCATATAGGTGTGCACCATTTGTTGTGTGCACATTCGTTCATTTGTTAGATATGTGATAAGCATCCAAACGAATGAAACGAAAGGATGCACAAATGCACATCCCTACTGACCAGTGCTCCATTCCATTCCTCGCATATTATCCTATATACAGAATTCTCTTACTCTCAAACGCACTCCAAATCCCCACTTACCTCCCTCACACTCCCCAGACCCCCACATACAGTTGTGCTCATAAGTTTATATACCCCAGGCAGAATTTGTAAGATGTGTAATATTTAAAGAACTGTCCAAAAGGAAATGTTAGGAAATCTTCCCCAAAATGCCAGTCCCAAAGATTTTTTGTCAACAATTTTTTGTTAAATCTATAACCGCATCATCAAGCCTGACAGCATGCTCCCTGTGTATTCAAAGCGGGGGCCGCCCGGACCTCTAATCATCTGCGGCATTCGTTTTCTACTTTTTTTTATCATTTCTTCTATTTTTTCTTTTTTATCAGATAATTTTGTAAACAATTTTCATATCTAAAAATTATCATCACTTTTGTAAATCTCCAACTAGCTCGACAAATGGCCGAAGTTTCGCAGAACAAACTGCTTCATCAGGAGCTGTAGTTCATAACACACTGTTGAATGAGATAGCGATACTCTTCCATATTGTGAAGGCTCACTGCCCGTGCTGCCCTGGGTGCCGCTCCGCTGCCTCCGGTTCAGGCCCCTCGCGAGTCCTGGATATCCCTGGAGTCCCTCAGTCTCACAGGACTCCCTGGGTTCAGGTCTCCACCGGCCCTGGTTTTGCTGGGCTTCTGGGTTCTCTTTGTATGGAGTGGGGTTGAAGGAGTCCCCCAACCCCAAAAGATAACACAGAGAGAGAAAGGTTCCTCAAAGTATTTTTATAAAGCAAAGTAGCGGAGTCTAGTACATTGGCTCCGTCACTTCAGGAGCTGCACAAATGACCCTGCCCCCGCTCTCCAGCATTCTAATCCCTTAGCACACGTGCTGGATCAAAGGCACTGTTGAGCCCCCCCCCCCCGGCTCTCCAGTTCACCAGCAAACACCCCTGCCCTAACTTCCCTTAGGGTACAGGTTATCAGTTTCCCTTTTCTGGCTAGACTGTACCCATGAGGCAGCTGGAGGATTCCTCTCCCCTGGAACCTACCTCCATTTCCTTTCTCCCCTCTTGCTTCCTGGCACTGGCTTTTTCTGGCCACTGCCGCTACCTAGGCACGCCCTCTTCCTCTAGCTTCCTAGGCTCACCTGTGTGACTCATTAGTCCAAGTCTGCCACCTGCTCTCCTCCAGGCTCTCCCTACAGGTCAGGTGGTGGTTCTAGGAACCTGGGATTTGTAGTTTCTCGCCTTCACCTGCTCCCCCTGCTGGCTGGGGGGCAGTAGCGCACGCCCTTCACTGGGAGCGCGTGTACGGGAGCAGTGAGGCGTTCCCGCCCTTAGGTAGCTGCGAGCCTCGGGGTCCCGCTTGGGCAACCGGGAGCAACCCCACAGCCCCCCCCGCCAGGGTTACGGTTTCCCCTCCCTCCTTCCCTCTTTCCCATCAGTGCACAGGTGCATGCCTGGCAGTGGTCCCCTCCTCCCCCCCTCGTCTTTCTCCCTAGCCTCTGCGCGGGGAGTGTACCTCTTTGGTCAGCTGCGTCACATCTTTGTGATTTTGTTCAGGCCTTTCTTCTGTGTTCCCTGCGGGATGCAGGGCGCAGTTCTTTGACTATTTCGGTGAGAGAGTGGGCTGGTGCCCCTCTCCCGGGCATTTTTCTGTACGGTCTGAAATAGGCCCCCTGCTGGCTGGGGGGCAGTAGCGCACGCCCTTCACTGGGAGCGCGTGTACGGGAGCAGTGAGGCGTTCCCGCCCTTAGGTAGCTGCGAGCCTCGGGGTCCCGCTTGGGCAACCGGGAGCAACCCCACAGCCCCCCCGCCAGGGTTACGGTTTCCCCTCCCTCCTTCCCTCTTTCCCATCAGTGCACAGGTGCATGCCTGGCAGTGGTCCCCTCCTCCCCCCCTCGTCTTTCTCCCTAGCCTCTGCGCGGGGAGTGTACCTCTTTGGTCAGCTGCGTCACATCTTTGTGATTTTGTTCAGGCCTTTCTTCTGTGTTCCCTGCGGGATGCAGGGCGCAGTTCTTTGACTATTTCGGTGAGAGAGTGGGCTGGTGCCCCTCTCCCGGGCATTTTTCTGTACGGTCTGAAATTGGCCCCCTGCTGGCTGGGTCCCCTCCTCCCCCTCGTCTTTCTCCCTAGCCTCTGCGCAGGGAGTGTACCTCTTTGGTCAGCTGCGTCACATCTTTGTGATTTTGTTCAGGCCTTCTTCTGTGTTCCCTGCGGGATGCAGGGCACGGTTATCTGACTGTTTCGGTGGGTGAGTGGGCTGGTGCCCCTCTCCCGGGCATTTTTTCTGTACGGTCTGAAATAGGCCCCCTGCTGGCTGGGTCCCCTCCTCCCCCTCGTCTTTCTCCCTAGCCTCTGCGCAGGGAGTGTACCTCTTTGGTCAGCTGCGTCACATCTTTGTGATTTTGTTCAGGCCTTCTTCTGTGTTCCCTGCGGGATGCAGGGCACGGTTATCTGACTGTTTCGGTGGGTGAGTGGGCTGGTGCCCCTCTCCCGGGCATTTTTTCTGTACGGTCTGAAATAGGCCCCCTGCTGGCTGGGTCCCCTCCTCCCCCTCGTCTTTCTCCCTAGCCTCTGCGCAGGGAGTGTACCTCTTTGGTCAGCTGCGTCACATCTTTGTGATTTTGTTCAGGCCTTCTTCTGTGTTCCCTGCGGGATGCAGGGCACGGTTATCTGACTGTTTCGGTGGGAGAGTGGGCTGGTGCCCCTCTCCCGGGCATTTTTTCTGTACGGTCTGAAATAGGCCCCCTGCTGGCTGGGTCCCCTCCTCCCCCTCGTCTTTCTCCCTAGCCTCTGCGCAGGGAGTGTACCTCTTTGGTCAGCTGCGTCACATCTTTGTGATTTTGTTCAGGCCTTCTTCTGTGTTCCCTGCGGGATGCAGGGCACGGTTATCTGACTGTTTCGGTGGGAGAGTGGGCTGGTGCCCCTCTCCCGGGCATTTTTTCTGTACGGTCTGAAATAGGCCCCCTGCTGGCTGGGTCCCCTCCTCCCCCTCGTCTTTCTCCCTAGCCTCTGCGCAGGGAGTGTACCTCTTTGGTCAGCTGCGTCACATCTTTGTGATTTTGTTCAGGCCTTTCTTCTGTGTTCCCTGCGGGAAAGATGCAGGGCACAGTTATTTGACTATTTCGGTGGGAGAGTGGGCTGGTGCCCCTCTCCCGGGCATTTTTCTGTACGGTCTGAAATAGGCCCCCTGCTGGCTGGGTCCCCTCCTCCCCCTCGTCTTTCTCCCTAGCCTCTGCGCAGGGAGTGTACCTCTTTGGTCAGCTGCGTCACATCTTTGTGATTTTGTTCAGGCCTTCTTCTGTGTTCCCTGCGGGATGCAGGGCACGGTTATCTGACTGTTTCGGTGGGAGAGTGGGCTGGTGCCCCTCTCCCGGGCATTTTTTCTGTACGGTCTGAAATAGGCCCCCTGCTGGCTGGCTCTAGTATTACTAGCCGCCTTATGGTATCTTATCCATTCCTGCCCCCCGGCAGCGCTGCACTACATCACAATATATATATATATATATATATTCAACTTTTTTCTGTCAAATGAATTCCTATATGAAAACAAATAATATAATGTAAAAAACTCTTATATATAAATATTTCTGTTACTTATCTGAGGTCGGCAAACAATCAAACCTTGTAGCTGGATGAACATCGTCTCACAACTTGTTTAGACGAAAGGAACAGAGACCATCTTAACATCAGACGTAGGCTTATAAACAAACACCGTCCAATCCCAGCAGCAAACGTCATTGCTCGCTGTGACGTAAGCAACAAGTTTTCTTCACAAAAATACATTTAATTCTAATTCAGCATTCAGACCTTTAGGATGTAAAGTGTCCAAAAAATGTATCCATCTTTGTTCAGCTTTAAGTAATTTCTTATTCATGTCACCTCCACGCCAATGAGGCAAAATTTGTTCCAGAACACAAACCCGCAGTTCCTCAAATACATGTCCTTTCTCAAGGCAGTAGGTCACCATCGGTGCATTTAAGCGCTGTGTGGCTAAACTAGAGCGGTGTTCAATGATTCTTGTTCGCAATTGTCATGTAGTCTTGCCCACATAGGTCATCTCACACGGGCATTGAATGATATATATAGTTCCCATAGATTTACATGTCGTCTGTTGTTTCAACTTGACTACAATTTGTGGATTTTTAAATTGAATGTGGGTAGTCACAAGCATATTTGCACAAACAGAACACGCTCCACAGGCTGTGTGTGAACCAACACAATGTTTAGATGAATAGACCGTAGAGTCAGAATGTACCATCTGGTCCTTTAGGCTTGAATTTGTAAGATGTGTAGCATTTTAAGAAAACATGAGTGATCAGACAAAACATGTCTTATTTTTAATGTGTTTCAAATTAAACTATTATGCATCACAGAATAGCACAATCATTAAACAAACCATAGGAATAAGGAAATAATAAAATGGTCCTGTTCAAGGTTGCATATCCTTGAATGTTTGGGCTGATAATATACACTTAAGGACACACACAGGTTGAGATAGCAATGAAGAGTAGGTATCTACACCTGTGCCTTGTTTGATTGTAATTAATGTGTGTATAGTTAATGAATTTCTTAACTCTTCAGAAACTCTTGTGCATTTCATCCAGGGCTGCACTGACTTTGGTGGTTACTGAAGCATGGGGAAAGCAAAAGAACTGTCAAAAGATCTGCGAGTAAAAGTAGTTCAACTATATAAATCAGGAAAAGCATATAAAAAGATATCCAAAGATTTGAAAATGCCAATCAGTACAGTTCAAACTCTGATCAAGAAATGGAAAATTATGGGTTCAGCTAAAACCAGCACGCGCCAAGCAGATTCTAAAAGCCACCTGAATATGTGCATACTTGCCACTACATGCACACATGAAAAATTCAAAAAAAGAGGTGGGGAGAGGCATGGGCTTTCCTGGACTTTAACTTGAAACGAGTGTGTAAATATTTACATGTGCAGGCGTGCGCAGGATCCCCTGCTGCGTACCTTTACTTCTGCTATGGATGACATAACAGTTATAAAATATAAATAGCAGATTGGCGGGGTTTTAAGGGTCTTGGCTAATAGAGGGGTTTGGAAGTCCTGTTCCTTACCTGAGCGAACTGGGAACGAACTGGTAAAGATGGTAATGGTATCGACACATGTCTTTTAAAATATTTCCACTTACATGGTAGAAGCAGCATTTGCATACATAGGCGAGCGTCCACTTAAAATTGCACGCACATGTGCACGTGTTCAGTCTATTTTATAACATGCGCGCATGTATGTACATACCATAATGGTCATGTCCCTGGGTGCGAGCCGATAAACGTGCGCACATATGCATCCACACTCCTGTTTAAAAGTTACCATCATACGCCTGGATTTTTAAAAGGCCTGGGGTTTACGTGCATGGCTGAGCCTTACATGCCACCGGGCAAATTTTCAAAGGGGCCCAGCCTCGCGTGTAAACCCTGGTATGTGCACAACTGCCGGGCCTCTTCAAAGGGGCAGGCTGGGGGGCATGTTCTGGGTAAGGAGGGGTAGGGCAGACGGAGGCTGGCCGGGATAGCATGCTCTGGCAGCCAGCCGGCGTACGTAAATTACTTCTGCTCTTGAGGAGCAGCAAATAATAAAATTAAAAAATTAAGACCAGATAAGTAAGCTTTAGGAGTGGGGAGGAGAGGGGAAGGGGAAGGAAGGTTAGGCAGGGGGTTAGGGAAGGTTCCCTCCCAGTCCGCTCCATAATTGGAGCGGACTGGGAGGGAACTGGGGAAGGCCCAAATGCGTTGCCGTGTGGAATTTGTTTAAATTCACCCCTCCTTGCACGCGCCACACACACGGCCATCCAATTTTATAACATGCGCGCATTATAAAATTGGCACGTCCAAGTATATGTGCCGGGAACTGTACGAACATGGATGTGTGCTTGCAAGTTATAAAATCTACCCCATAGTGTTTATGGTTGTGATCATAAAGTTCAATTTTGTTCGAGAAGTTTTTGAGGCTTCTCTGAATACCGTTTGGTGTATTGTAAGCAGGCTGTTTTGTGGTATTGGTGCAGCAATGGCTTTTTTCTGGCAACTCTACTATGCAGCCCATTTTTGTTCAAGTATCTCCTTATTGTACATGCTGAAACACCCACACCACTTTGTTTCAGAGAAGCCTGTATTTCAGTAGAAGTTGCTTGTGGGTTTTTCTTTGCATCCCATCAAATTTTCCTGGCAGTTATCTGAAATCTTTCTTGATCTACCTGACCATGACTTGGTTTTAGCTGAACCCATAATTTTCCATTTCTTTATCAGTGTTTGAACCGTACTGATTGGCATTTTCAAATCTTTGGATATCTTTTTATATCCTTTTCCTGATTTATATAGTTGAACTACTTTTACTCGCAGATCTTTTGACAGTTCTTTTGCTTTCCCCATGCTTCAGTAACCACCAAAGTCAGTGCAGCCCTGGATGAAATGCACAAGAGTTTCTGAAGAGTTAAGAAACTCATTAACTATACACATATTAATTACAATCAAACAAGGCACAGGTGTAGATACCTACTCTTCATTGCTATTTCAACCTGTGTGTGTCCTTAAGTGTATATTATCAGCCCAAACATTCAAGGATATGCAACCTTGAACAGGACCATTTTATTATTTCCTTTATTCCTATGGTTTGTTTAATGATTGTGCTATTCTGTGATGCATAATAGTTTAATTTGAAACACATTAAAAATAAGACATGTTTTGTCTGATCACTCATGTTTTCTTAAAATGCTACACATCTTACAAATTCTTCCAGGAGTATGTAAACTTATGAGCACAACTGTATATCCCTGAATATACCAACACCCTCCATGCCCCCTAAATACACCCACACTACAAACCCACACACTCACATACTCTTCTTCTACAAATATATGTTGAAAAACATTCCCAAAGCCATTCCTCTGCATGCTTTTTCTACTTGCTTTGTTTTGACCATTATTTCTGCAAATTTTAGTGAAAAGCAACCACAGTTATTACAAATTCCAGATATTAGATCAATAATATCAACTCTAAGAGGGAAGCATGAGAAATGAAAATTTTCAATGGAAACATTTTCAAAATCTTAAGTAAAAGCTCCAATAGAAAAAATTCATACAAAAATCCTGACAAGCAGTCTGCATTGCAAGAATCTTAGCATTGCTTTATTTTAATGTTTAAGTTCACAGGATTTGTATTTTCTGTGTAGTGGGACATTTTTGTGGCTTTTTTTTTTTTCCCAAGCCATAAAATTTGATATTGAGGGGGAAAAAATCACCACACCCTCAAATAGGAGCAATTTTATGTAGCTTTTATGCAGGTTTTTTGCCCAGTCCTTAAATCGGACCCTTTTTCTTTCAAGCTGTGAAGTTCTCTCTGAAAACATTTTAAATGGCCTTTGAATGAGGGAAAACTGCACCGAGAACGCAGTATGAAGTGAAGCGCAAAAATATTCTAAAAGCTTTACAATGGTGTCTTATGTGCGTCATATTAGGAGTGCCACAAGGATAGCAATTACACAATCTTCCAAAGAGAAAAGCAAATGTTGTTCTAGATGGCATTAAAGGGGTGCAGGGCCATTGCAAGGGGATTAGGTGCCCTATGCGAACCTTCTGCCTTGCGCCTGCCACTCCCCCCCGATCACGCCACCAGCCCCTGGTCTCTCTGCCCCGACTCCTACCTCATTCATGATCACGCCCGCCAAGTATGTGCTTCTCTGGGCCGTGAGCAGGTTGGGTGCTGCTCACAGCCCTCCGAATCTCTACTCCTCTTTGCCACTGCTCGCAGCTGATTGTCTTCAGCACCCCCTAATGGTCGGCGCCTTAGGTGCAGGGCTAGTTCACCTAATAGGACGCACCAGTCCTGAAGGGGTGGTTCTGCACATCCAGAAAAAAAATAAAGCTGTAGAGGAACCACTTTCGTAGGCAGTTTGCACATAAAAATGAACGAAAAGAACCTACTGAATGTTGCTACTGGTGAGCATGTGAAAGCTATAACTCTGCCCTCCCCAGCAGGGTCTAGTCTGCAAAGCTATATCCTGCGAGATACTCTGCAGCTGAATACAGCAGAGTCACAACACCCAGGTACATTTTATATATTTTTTTTTCCTTTGGGGTTGTCTGTCTAGCACTGTTTAGCCAATCATATTAAAGCCACCTGAAAGTGCTACTTTAAATAGATGCAGCTTTATTGCACAATTACTGTGCATGAAGACAGAAGTTTGGTTGTGTGGATTTACATATCGTACAGTGCCTTTCATGTATATCTCTGTTCCTCTGAACGAGGAAGGGGTAAATTTGAGTAGCCCATGTACTTTGTAGCTAATTTTCAAAGTGAAACTACCCAGGTAGTCTTGCTTTGAAAATTGGCTAGCATATAAAAAGTATGCATATTGAAGGCTCCTGCCCTCCGCGTGCCTATTATTTATGTGAGCAGCTAAGGCGTGGTAAAATAGCCCGCACACTTTTTTGAAAATTCCATGTTGTTGGCATCGATGGGGCTTGAACGGGGAAACCTAGAAGGCAGAGGCCGGGATGCTGTACAGGTAGGGAAAGGTCAGAAGGTAGGCCCGCCCTGGGAAGACCCTGCTCTGTATGCTAAGATAACTGGCTTCTTTAGACTTTCTGCTCAAGTCATTCTTTCCTCCCATGGCTGCTTTTTTTTCCCTTGAGAAAGTCTGCATATGTGGAACAAACCAGGAAAATCAAAGGATGAACAATTAGACTCATAATAGCCGACATCATTCACCTGTGCAGCGAATAAAGCAAGCACAATCGCACATGGCATTAGAATGCCAAACAATGCTCAGAATAATAGACTATAGCATTAGCAATGTCTTTAGTGATTTCCTAATGCCCAAGAGAATAGTTAAAAGATGTTGAGAGTGACAAAAAATAAATTATCATTTTTAGAACCCTTTTGTATCTGAAAGTTAACTATTCTCAGAAACAAAGTAGTCTGCATATGCTTAACGTCTTTACTTAAAAGCTTTTAGAAAAAAAATGCTTTTTCTTGCAGGAAAATATTACATTTGAGCATTTCAAGTCAAGCCTTTTACTTTGAAATCTGAAGCCTCTGTATAGCATCAGCCAGAAATCAAATCTTTAATACTGCCCATTGTCAGCATACTCCGTCTCTGTGGGTTAATATTGTGTCATCTAAGAATATTTGCCTTAGCTCGTGATGTAGTAAGGGCCAAGGAAAGCATAGTGAAACTGCCAGGCACGTGAGTGACTTAAGGCCCTGAGAGGAAACACGTGTAGGATTTCAGTTGCCCTGCATTTCAAAGCATGAAGAAATCTTCATCCATTGTTATACTTTTGGTACAGTCTGTGATTGGGGTGGGGTGGGGAGGTGGGGTTATCCAACATCGAGACAGAACATGGATACATAGGGGCGAGTTATTTTTCTCTAGGAAATGAAAAGCAAATGGCAACATTTAGGAGAGGACATGAAAAATGAGGGCTGTGTGAAAATCCTGTTCCCTCCTTCACCCCCCATTGGTGTCTGCAAGGGGATTTTAATGACTAATCGTTTTTGTAACTATTTCTATGTCTTTGTTTTTTTGGTTTTTTTTTAATGAATCCTTCCCCCCAGATAAATGTTTTGTAGGCAGTCATGCTCATCCCTCACATCTATTTTTTCCCCTGTGGCATATGCAGTTGTATGGAAAACTTAAGGCACCCCTGGTCAAGCTGTAGGTTTCACTGAATTTCTAGTGAACAGAAGCTGACACAACCTCTGCATAGTGCAAAGATAAACTCTGCATCTTTCGTCAATATTTAATGCAAAATTACTATTTGCTGATTCTAATAGATTGGAAATAATAAAATGGTGAATATGGCATGTGCCAAAGTTTGGACACACTTACAACTGATTCATTACTACTTTCTTTTAAAAAGTTGTTAAGGTCCTAAAACTTGATTGACTCTTTAAGCCTTCAATTAATCAGGTGAAAATAATTCCAGGGTTGAACAAACCAAGGCCTGGATTTATCAAAATGCGATAGCAAAAGGGGTGTGTTTTATGCAAATAGACAGTTTTTCGCAATTTGTGCTAATACCTATGTGAAGAGCTAAATTAGTGCAAATTGTGATAATGTTTTCACATTTTGCAATACATGCCAGACCTGTTGTATTTCCTACATACAACCACTGGGGGACCATTTTTAATGGTCCCAGGGAACTCAGACATATGAGAGAGACAGACTAGCCATAATGCCCTCTCCCTAGATAGGCATTTATATCCCTATGGGAGGCCCACCTAGTAACTCGAGGTGAAGTTTACGTATTAGTGTAGGGGATTAGAGGCCACTTTGACATTCAACGTGAGACGTACGAACAGAACAGTGCTCTCTTGTGAAGATTTGATGACCTTCGGAGAGAGGAAACTCACTCAAAGATGAGATTGGTGCAATGTTCTCTCCACCTAGCTTGATGGTTACCAAGGTAGAGAGTCCATCAAGCTAGGTGGAGAGAACATTGCACCAATCTCATCTTTGGGTGAGTTTCCTCTCTCCATAGGTCATCAAATCTTCACAAGGGACCACTGTTCTGTTCGTACGTCTCATGTTGAATGTCAAAGTAGCCCCTAACCCCCTGCACTATTACCTAAACCTCACCTTGAGTTACTAAGTGGGCCTTGGTGCTCCGGGAGCTTCACACCTACTAAAACAAGCCTTTCAGGACACTTCGTGAAATGCACTAACACCTTACCACCCTGTAACACATGCTATCATAAGGCTTAATGCTACTGAAAAAGGTGTAGCTAAAATCGGCGTTAAGTCCGTGCGATAGGACTTCGCAAACTGGTAAGCCCACTCCTCTTTTTCGAATTTGCATCGCACCATACGATATGGTGCTATCACATGCATTAAAGGCGTTTTTGCATGCGTTAATGGGGCTTTTCGCGTGCGATAAGCCCTTAAAGCATGCGAAAATGCCTTAGCGCATTTTGATAAATGACCCCCCAAGTTTGATGTTGACCCCTCTAACATCTCAGTTTGATTGTTGTTCTGTCTGTTTAATATTTGTCCTCATCTTCAGAGTGGGACTGCTAAAGGCAGGCACACCCAGTGATGATTAGCAGCTCCATAGTAAACTTCAGCACCCTCTCCTGAATTCAGCACTCCCAGCTGAATTATACTATTGCCCGCCTATGTCCTGATTAAATATAGTCCCTACATGGGGAGGAGAGCAATGACTCTGGCCAGGGAGGCTTTGGGATTGTTCGTGCTTGCCCAAGGTGCAACCTTAAGGCTTACTGACTAAAAGGGGAGATGCTTCAGTGCCCCTGTACGGACTTTGGAGGTAGGGGGAGACAGAGCATGCCATCTACTATCTACAAGCCTGATCTGGATCAGTCAGACATCTGAATTTGCCATCCAGGCAGATAAACTTTCTTTCCAATCAGTTCTCGACAAAGATTCTTTAAGTTTGAAATTAATTATTGTACAGGTAGATTCTACTTAAATTGTTGCATCTCAAACGTGAGCTCCAAGGCAAAGATCTTTGGTAACTGGAGACAGGGTAGCAGGAGGGAGAAGGAAGTCTCTTGAGTTGCAGGAATTAGTTTATGGTGGAGGTGGGGAGCTTGAGGGATATGAGGCTGATTTAGTCTTCAGAAGAAGGCAGTAGAAAAGAAAATAAAACTCGATCGTTTCAGGAGCTTTACAGAGCGCTGCTCGCTCTGAAGCCCGCATGGGCAAGACTTGCTCTCACTGAGAGCTGCTAAGGGAAACGCCTCCACAAGCTGGGGGCAGGGAGCAAGGTCCAATGGCAGCGAGCCTAAGAACCATGTGACACGGGGAACATGAAGGACAGTCTCTTGAGCCTATAAGACACCTAGGAAGACTCAAGTTAGATTGAGGGGCATTCAAGCTCTTCCGATAGTGAGAGAGGGAGGAGGGAGCTTCTCTTAAGGGCAAAGGCTCCTCTTAAAGGGAAGGCTCACAGACTATTATCATGGGTTACAAAAGTGTTTCAGTATCCAGAATCCTCAGAAGGAAGGACTGCATTAAACACAGTTAAACTACAGTATATACAGATATGAACATGTACCCACTGCTGGGGACAGAACAAAGCCATATAATGCTCTGCCCATAGCGGGGCATGCAAAATTGCCCTCATCGGGGCCCCAGATTCTAAGGGGTTACACCTGGCCAACTTATCCTTCCTAGTCCATCAGATGACCTGCTTGGCCATGGCAAGCAGGTCATCAGTCTTGAGCGTACATGGGAGCCCTAGGCATTGCCTGTGTGTGGTTGAGAAGTTGGGGAATGAAGCACAACCAACAGCAGAGGAATAACGAACACATAAAAGGAAGAGAATGGGGTAAGATGAGTGCACCCCCAGTGCATTGTGATCTAGGGACTTCTCTCTCCCACAGAATGGGCAGAGTTGGGAGGATCCACATACCCAGGATAAAAGCCTGCCTGTCACCACTGCGCTGTGCACCAACCTCCATGCCAGGTCCCTGGTGTACTGGGAGCCAGCTTGTCATTGTGACTTCCAGCAGGGACCTGCTTTGCTTCCCAGCACCTCCCGCTGGACAGTGTCAAGATGAGGGCAAGGCAGTGCACCATGAGGATAATGAACAGGTACAGTCCCGTTTACCTTATGGTGCAAAGGAGTTTAAGGAGAATGTCCCATAGCTTACTAAGACTGCAGGCGGGAGGAAGACATGGCAGAGGAGATTCGTTTGATGGCAGCCTAGACCCTATATGCAGGACCAGAGGGGTGGGGATTTTTGGTCTGGTTAGTGAGCTTTTAATCTGCCAGAGGAGCCAGTCAGTGATGTAGAGAGAAACCATTCCCATACACTAGGCCAGCTCTGATGGCTCCACCAAGAGCACTCTAGCAGATCACTGACTTTGGTGGTGTGGCTGGGCATTGTGGGATTCCCCAGTGCCTCCACACCCAAAGCAGGGTTGTGGAAGGTGGTTTCTCCATGGGGTCCTTCTTGGGTGCAGCTGGCTGTCTGGCCATAGTCAGCAGGCTCCAAACTTTAAAGATTTCTCAGGTAAAAAAAAAACGGCGGCATCTTGCGTGGATGATGAAAAGCTGCCAGTCATAGCATAGCTGGTGGAAATATGGACTGCCGTGCCACTGTAGAGGGGGGTCTGCATACAGAAATTTCTACAGAGCTTGCAGGTGGAAAGCTGTGCACCTGACTTCTCAGGCACACTAAATCTCATCTGCCCTCCTACAGCACACCTGCAGAAACCTAGTGCATCCTACTGTCCCAGAAGTAGTTCCTCATCTTCCTCTGAGTTCACATGAGAAACTCTGAGCTCTGGCTGAGTGTAGTCAGCTGATACAATGGCATGCTTGACACCAGCTGATTCACCAGCAAGACTCTGCTCCAGTACAACACCAGCAGCAGCAGACTCCTCCATGACTTCAGGATGAGCTTTGAATCTCTCCACCACCTCCAGCCAGTTTTTAGAGGCCGTGGCTTCTGTGATGGAGGTGCACCCCCAAGTACTTGAGTGTTTCCCGCCCCTCTGGCTATGGCCCCACCAGAAGGCTGGATCACTTGGCCCAGTTGATCCTCACAGATCACCTGCTTGCAGGCTGTCATCCGGTCCAACTCCTCTGAATGTTGACCCACAAAAAGTACCTCATCGCCTTAGGTCAAGAGAGTAGCATACAAGCCAGGTTCCTGCAGCACCAGTCCAGTGAGCTGCCTCCATAAAAGGCACAGGAGCAGCTCAATGGCTAGCACAGACCGTTGCCTCAACAAGATACACCCTTGTGCCTGAAGGCTAGGAGCAAGGTCAGGGACCAGTTTGCCTTGACCAATCACTCTACATTTGAGTACAAGAGGTGGAGGAGACCCACAAAATGGGAGCTGACCACAAATGCCTGCAGTATGCCTCAAAAAAGATAGTCGCGCTGGACAAGATACAAAGAAGGGTGACCAAAATGAAAAAAGGGATGGAACGGCTCCCCTGTGAGGAAAGGCTAAACAGGTTAGGGCTGGTCAGTTTGGAGAAGAGACAGCTGAGATGGGATAGGATAAAGGACTATAAAATCATCAGAGGACTAGAACTGGTAAATGTGAATTGGTTATTTACCCTTTCAGATAATAAAAGAACTAGTGGGCATTCCATGAAATTAACAAGTAGCACATTTAAAGCAAATCGTAGAAAATGTTTTCGCTCAATGCACAATTACGCTTTGGCTAGGATATTATAGTCTAGCCAGGGAGACTGGTTGCAAATTGTATATGTCATGTGGATTTTTTCACTTAGGTAAGAGGGTCAGCACAGTGCACTAGCTTGGCACTCTGCAGGGCTTTGGTCAGGATCCACAGATGATCAGGCCCCCACAGCTCAAAAAAGTGACACAAAAACTCTGTCGTCAGCTTATCGATGCCCAGGGACTTCAAGCAGGCATCAGGCTGAGAGCAGTATCAAGGTCCACCAGAACCAGGGGCTTATCCAGACTCTTCCTGTCTCCCTCACTGACTATAAGAATCCCTTTCCACAGAACTCTGCAGGCACTCAGGTCGATAAGGTCCAAGGACAATAGAGCAGAGTAGAAGTCCTGTGCCCTCACTCTAATTCCATCTCTGTGAAGAGGGTACCATCTTTCACCAACAAGCAAGTCATTCGCTCTTGCCTTGCTCCTCTTCTCCAAAGCTTTGGAAGTTAAAGCCATATTTAAATCAAGCAGACTTTTAGTTAGTAGTTCAATCTTTAATTCTTCCTAACATTGACTAGTGCAATTCACCATTCCTTGATCTATCCCTTTACATTATAAAAGCTATTCAGGCCATTCAGAATTCTGCTGGTAGAATAATTTCAGGGACCTCTCATTTTAAACACATCACCACAGTTCTGAACGCCCTTCACTGGTTATCTGTTCAGTTTTGTATTTCTTACAAAATAACAGGCCAATTTTAAAATGAGCGCATGTGTGCCCATACATATGCGTATTGGCATACAAGTGAAGATATGTTGGAATTATAAATCATGCACGCATTTGATTTAAAATATACCAACTGCGCATAAGTATGCTCCTAATTTTAAGAGGTTACTTGAGCAAACCTACCTTGTATATCTTCCATAGGACTTTGCTGGTTTTAACACTCATATGTAAGCAGATTTTAAAACATATTTGCACAAGGGACATTCCCAGTTTTTCCAATTAGTCCACCAGTTTGCCCAGTCAATACAAGGTCTTCCAGACATCCTGCACACTTTTAAGCTGACTGACACCTCACCCTGTCCTGTAAACCCTAAAACACGAGATCTCATCCAGAGCAGCAGTAAAGTTAGAAGACGGAGTTATGGATGTGTTGGCCTCACTCTGAAACGCCCATGTCCCAACTAGACCCCACCCCTTTTCCGTTCCCTTATTTTTTGGCACGCTCATGGCTGTATACACGCCTAAGTTGCGACTTTTAAAATCTGCTTTGCTTGCTGGGGGCTCTCCTAACCATTGTGGTTGAGAGGCTCGAGGGTGCCCACCCCTTCCTTGGCATCCAGGGCCTCCATGTAGGCTAACAAAAGATGAAAGAATGCCAAACCTTCCCTCACATTCAGAAGTTGATTAGATTGAGAGGGTAGCCCTTCAGCTACAGGGGGACATGAAGCATCCAGCACCTCGGCCTGTAGAGTCCTGGCAAGTAGGATGGCCACTCCGCCAACCACACTAGTGCCATTTCTGAAGGCCACCTTGCTGCCCCACTCCAGAAGCCAAGTGGTTTCAACCTCTGGAGTGCTATGAGCCTATTGTAGGAAGGTCAAACTTTTGCACATACCATATTCACTGTTTTATTACTTTCAAGCTGTTAAGATTCACAAATAGTAATTTTGATTTTAACTTTGTATACACAAAGAAACTACCACAACACTGATGGACAAAACATTCTTTTAACAGCTCTTTGCAGGAGTGTAAAAATAATTTAAATGTATCATATATAAGGGGCACAGAACATCTGCAGTATTTACTGCTAACATAGATATCCCACAATATAATTTGTTTGTCTTGAACTTTGCCCATTTATTGTAGAAATCTCTTTTAAGCCCATATATGTGATATCCCATTAATCTCCATTCATATACAATCACTAAAGTGAACCAAAAAATATTGAATACGTATCTCATTAAAAAAATATAAATGTTGGCAAAAAAATATAACCCCCATCCAGATATGGCTTCATGTTTCTGTAGAAATTCTGTGTTTCAGGGGAAGGTATCATATTTAGTAAAATCCCAATATTGTTTAATTTTGTTCCATGAGGAGGCTATGTCAGTTTCTGTTAACTTAGAGCAGGTGTAGGCAACTCCCAGTCTTCAGGTGCCACAAGCCGGTTGGGTTTTCAGGGTGATATGAATATACGTAAGATGCGTTTGCATGCAGTGGAGGCAGGGCATGCAAATGCATCTCATGAATATTCAGTGTAGATAGCTTGAAAACTTGACCAGCACTTGAGGACCGGAGTTGCCTATGCCTGACATAAAGATGCATTGAAACATGCATGTTGTCCAGATGTGCCTAAACGTTTGCACCCAACTGTACTGGTAGACTTGCATGTTAGTTCAACAAAGCTTACTCATGCAATGTAGCATAAAACAGGAGAGACAAAGGGTACTGCCAATTTGTTTCTTGCACGTGAGTGTTAACATCTGAATGGGTATCAGAGGAGGAAGGTTCATATTTCATCCTACAAGCAGACATGAGTACAATATAACATAAGAATAAATGCATCTAGTAGGGGTTAGAGTTCTCTCATCTGTCTTATACAGGTTGTATGATGCATATGTGCGGTGTATAAATGGTAGCATGAAGTAAATGGATTTCCTGAAAAAAATAAAAAAGCTGAGCTATACAGTTTGGAAACACTGGGGAAAAAAAGACATTTGGTACAAATTTTGATTTAGAGATTAATATTTAGTTATTCTCCATAATGTATAATTGTTCATGTATGCACATTTCTTAGGTTCTGAAAGTTATCTTAATTTCTATTAACTGCACATTGTTCGAAAAGTAGGCATTGGCTTTGTAGTAGTTATATAATTATTATATCTTCTGAGATTGTGCCAAACTTAATATAACTGAAAGGTACAAAAAAAATATTTAAGTGACAGGAAATGCTGAATATAATATCATGAACTTACTGCACCTGTTGTAGTAATCAATATATTAAATGGAAATTATTGCGTGATTTTTCATATCCAAACCAAGAAAAGTATTTTAGACAATGTTCCATGTTTATTTCAGTAATGAATTTCTATGTAATGTATGAAAGTCAGTCTGTCTCCATGTACTGAAGTGTTTCCTCTTTGCCTCCATATCATATTTTCATTAATGTTAGTCTAGTAAATGTTGTTGTAACTCTAAATTGGTCATTGCTTGAATCTATCTTTGACCAATTTGTGGTAAAGCCATTGCCAAGAATCCCACAATCATTTCCTTGTATTCAAAGGAACTAATTCAGTCACAAATTATATAGTATTTGTTTTACAGAGCATTCAGTCTGCAAAATTTCAGGCAAGTGCTGTTTTAAAAGGGTACAGCTTTGTCTGGTTAGGAGTTTTATGACTCACTAATCCATCTCTTCTATTTCTAACTGACGAGAACTCTGTAACCCTATTCCTATGAGCATGAATTAGAACAACAAAATGGACTGCTCTTGAATCCGTAATCTTGGTGACTAGGAAATGTTCACCAGCTTACCCTAGTGAAACCAGAGATGGGCACCAAAAACACTTTAGGTTTCCCTAAAACATTGGAATCAAAGTTGATTTTCTAATTCACTTAACAGATTGCTTAGATATCTTTTCAGCCCCCTTGTATTTTATTCATAGGGGTGCCATCTGTACCCCTATGTAATTGACATCAACTGTTGTCATTGAGAGATGAAAATAAAGTTTGACTAAAAAAACAAACAAACAAGAAGATATGAGACAATGAATTCTATTATACACCCCATAATAACTACCACCTTCCTCCAAATATGAAATGTTTCCTTTTAGTACAATTAACCTTTGTTTACTCTCGGGCTGCAGAGAGGAACAGCAGCTCTTAATAGCCCCATAGCTTGTATGCAAGTTTTCTGTGCTTTCTCAGGTCTATTACATTTCCTTATCATGGCACAATGTAGTAGTTTCATACTAATATGGAATATAGATTTAATGTGACTTGACTTTCTTTTTCCAGTTAGTTGTATTGATGTGGCTTGTATACCTCAAATAATATACCCTACCTTGTGTATTTTATTTATAATTATTTTCACGTTGATTAAAGCTACTCAGAATGAAATGGCAGCTGCTTGAGTAAGCAGCATGTATTATCACCAAGGACAACAATCATTCCAGCGACCACATGACTGCAGCTGCCTCCGTTCACTACAAGAGCATGTAGCCTGGATTGTGGAGGGAAGGGGCAAAGGCAATAGTGAGATATTTTGGCAGCTGGAGCAGCATGTCAGTTTAGTGTTGCCTTTACCACTGCACATTTATACTTGTAAAAAAGTTTTAAATTTGGCATTATTTATTAAAGTTTGTACAAAATATTTGCTTAATAATGACGTATTCATGGCTCCATATCCCAAACGGTAGATAGTAAGATTCATTGTGTCACTTTTATTCCATTCCACCGAACAAGGCTTTAAAATCACGTGCGGTAAAAGCCATTTCTGTTGTACCATTGAACGCATCACTGTCTCAGCTTCACATCTCTTGAATAAAGTCTGCTAGAACAGTCAGGTTAGCTCTCCAAATGGAATCTTAAGGTTCCAGAAAAAAGGATATTTTTTTAAGAATGAGAACCAAATACCAAAATGTAAAGTAACCCAACTGTGACATGTTCTTATTTGGCATCAGGACTTGTAAATAAATATTTGTATATAAAATAATATATTTTAAGTTACATTTTCCATTGTAAACTTGTCCTGTATCCCCCAGTCTGTTCCAATTACACAGCTTTATACTTGATATTGGCAGCGATCCTTACAGATTTGTTTAGGTAGTTGATTGGGAATATGTATTTCTTTATATGATACTTTGAGGCGAGTTATCAATTGTCAGTTACTTATGGTACATGTTTGCATGGGTGTAGACTACTAGAATCCTCATTTTCAAGTTTCTGTATTTTCATAGTACATCTGAGACACTTCTAATGCATCTTTCCAGTATGCTCCTTGCTGTCAGCATGCTGGCTGCCAAAAACTTTGACCCAGTGTGTGCGTGTGTTACAAAACTCCCCATGGCTCTTGTCTGTATAATTGTGAAAGGGCATGCTCCGTGTAAGATGGCTGTATGTACAATATAAATCTATAAAGAGTGAAAAAATAGACATTTATGTGCCAAATTCCTTTCATGTAATAAAATGCAATATTTAATGTACAACAGATGAATAAAGGGGCATTTTTGCTCTATTGTATTCAAAATAAAGAGTGCTCTATAATCATTGCATTGCATGTGTATTGAAGACTAGAACTGATTTCTTAAGTATTCTCATTAACTGGAGACAAATGTTTAATTTGAAATTGGAAGGATTGGGCCACATCAGAACTGAGATATTTTGTGCACACAGAGTATATGCTAAATGTAAAATGGTTTATAATGAGGATCCCAGACTGTGAATGCAACATTTTGGTAGCTGTGTGATAGTAAAAATGAACATATACTTAAAATTGGCGTTAGGCACAATTTGTTGAGACAGGACGACGGGCTAGGGTGGCCTGTGGGGGAGGCTGGCTCCGGTGGAGGTATTAACAAGGGGGGAGGGGCTGGGGTGGGGGCAGAGAGCTGTGGCTAGGGTTTTACTTTAAAAAAAATTTTACTTTTCCTTGGGAATTGGCTGCCTCCAGAAGTGGTGGGGTGGTACAGGGGCTCTCTGGAGATCCCTGACTTAGATTTTTTGGTTCAGAAAATAGTAAGTGCTATTTGTAAGTAATGCACTATTTTATGAAACCAAAAAAAGAAATCAAAATAAAAACAAACAACAAAGCTCTCCAACACAGACATGATAAATTAATCATTCCAAAATACCCAAAAACATTCCCCAGTATAAATATTTAGTACTTATTAAAGGCATATATATGTGTTTGACTTTCTTGCTCTGATGAATGGGTTCAAACAAGATAGATCTATATGTGACCCGGGTAGAAACCTTCATGGAATGTGATTGTTTTTAAGAAAAATAAGAAAAAATATAACAAAAGTTAAGTTTTTGATAAATGAATAAAGTAAAAGTGGACTTGAAGGGTAATACAGCTTGTCTACATTTCCAAGCTGTGCGCATTAAGGTCCTACATATATGCCTTTACTAAGTACTAAATATTTACACTGGGGAATGTTTTTGGGTATTTTGGAATCTTTGTGATTTCCTCAGATTTCTGAGAGATAAGGGCTTTTTGTTATAGATCTGTTGATGATAAATTAAGCAAACATTTTTGCTATGCACAGCCCTAGTTATTACTTGTGTGTGTAAAAGCAATTGCTCCTAAAGTAAGACAAAGTAACTGATTTTCAGAAATAGATTTTATTTATTTAAAATCATTTATAGCCCGCCATTCCTGTGTTCAAAGCAGGAAACAGTAAAAACATAGATAATCTGATGATGCAGCACAGAATCATTCATTTGGAGTGCAGAAAACCAAGGGAGCACAACACAGTGGTGTGCGCTAACTGTGAGAGAGACATCAGATACTCATATCCAAGACTTCAAGGTAGCAAACGTGGTGGGGTACATAAGAAAAGGTACAACCAAAAGAACACAAAAGTGATAATTCCTCGCTAGAGGGCATTGGTAAGAGCTCATCTGCAATTTGTCTCCAGTGCTGGAGTCTATACCTCCAAAAGGATAGAGACCAAGTGAAAATGGTCCAGAGAGAGGTTCTCAAACTAGAGCAGGGTTTACACCAAAGTCCATAGCAGATAACATTTATGGACCTAAATATGTATGCCCTAGGGCAATGGTTCTCCATCAGTGTGTCGCCACACTTCCCGGTCCCCTGCTGACCTAGCTGCTTCCCCTACCTGAGCAAAATAGGTTCTCCACCCGGGCTTAAAATGCTGATAGCCCAGACGGAACACGGCAGGACAGCTGGATTCAGCGGCACCGGCATGCTCTCTTCTTCCCGCCCGCTGGTCCGGAAGAGGAAGTGGTAAGCAGCGGGTGCGTGTGCGGGAAGAAGAGACCATGCTAGTGCGGGCAGTGTCGGCCTGAAGAAGAGAAAAGAGGCATGGCCTGAGGAATGAGCAGCGCTGCTCAGAGAAAAACAAAGAACGTCAACCTCCGCGGCTGATGGGACTCCTTTCTCCGCAAAGGCTGAAAGTGAAGGAGGTTGCTGCTGTCTTTAGGATCGGAAGTGGAAGAGGCTGCTGCTGTAACTAGTCTGGGGGGGGGGGGGGGGTTTGGGGAGAGAGTGAATGAGCAAGCATATGTGTTTGAGATCCTGTGTGTGTGTGAGTGAGAGAGCATGTATGTGAATGATTGAGAGCTTGTGTGTGAGAAGAAGCATGAATGGAAGTGTATGACAGAGAACCTGCATGTGAAAGTTTGTGATTGAAAACCTGTTTGTGTGAAAGAGTATGTGTGTGTGATTGAGATCATGTGTATGTATGATTAAGAGCCTGTGTGTATAAGTAAAAGAGAGACCATGTGTGTCTGTGTGTGATTGAGAGCTGGTTTAGGTGAGGGAGTATGTGATTGAGAGCCTGTGTGTGAATGAGAGAAAGAGAGCACATGTATGTAAACGTGAATGAGAGTCTGTGTGAGCGAAAAAGACAGCATGTATGTGTGCGATTGAAAGCCTGTGTGTGTAAGCATGAAAAGGCAGCATGTGTGTAAATGTGTAATTAAGAGCCTATATAAGTGAGAGAGAAAAGGCATGTGTATATGTGAGCAATTGAGAGCCAGTATGAGAGAGAGAGAGAGGAGAAAGTTGCAAGCAAACCATCCCTCCTCCTGCTAATTCAAAACAATCTCAGGGCACCTGGATATCAAACTTTCCCAGGTATGCAGAGCAAAACATTTTTTGTATCTTTATTATTTTATTATTTGGCCTTTTTGTGTCTGCTATTTTGAAATGTTATTGGTATCTAGAAATTTTTTATGAATTTTTAATTATTGGATATTCCATTCATCAGCTGTTTTGAAATAATCTGTTCTTTTTGTTAGTATGGTTTTGCTGCTATTGATTTTATATTTCTTGATTTGTTTTATAAGGACTGGTGCTGTTTCTTTTCTTCCTTTATTACACTGCATACAGATACTCTGGCTTGTTGCGGTTTCCAATTCAGTTTTTGTCTGCATGCTTCTAATTATGCGTTTTGGTCTCTATTCTTTGGTAGGTGAGAGCACGTGATTCACCTGTGTAGGGCTCTATGGTAGCCTGGCTTGTTCTATTTTCCTAATAGGAGGTGTATTGATGTCTTAAGGCCTGGTGTAATATTTTCAGTGTTGCCTTTTCTTAAGTAAGGTGTTTACTGTTTGAGTACTGGAAATTGGTGCTGTTTTGCTGTGGGATGTTTACTATTTATGCAATTTCTGTTCAGACAGTATATGTATCTTTCTCTTGTGTCATTATTAACAATAAAAATAATACTGGGCCTTTATTTTTTATTTCCGCCATGAATTGTAATGAGCTGTGTGTCCCACATGTGAGTGTGGTCTGTCAGATGTGTCTCGGCGGGAAAAAGGTTGAGAACCTCTGCCCTAGGGAAAAGACACGGGAGATAATGCTAGAGACATTCCTGTCCCTGAATGGGGTAAGAAATGCACAGAATGCAAACTTTTAAAGGGGAAAGAATGTTTAACAAGATGTCATGGAATGAGGCTCCAAGAGGGGGCAGACTCTGAAGTAACATTAGCAAATATTTTGTCATGGAAAAGGGTGATAGATGCATGGAATGGCCTTCCCTGGGGAGATGGTGAAGACAAAACCAGTACTAAGTTAAAGAAAGCATGGGATAAGCCGCACAAAGGATCCTAATTGCGAAGAAGTGAGGGAAAAGCAAAAGATCAACCAGGCTCTATAGCATTGTACAAGGGAAGCAGGTAGACCAGGGATGGTTGGTAAAAGGAGGGACCATATCACAGAAACTCTAGCCAAATTACACTGGTTACCCATAGAATACAATACAAAACCCTATGTACAATACATAAACTAATACATGACGATAAAGCAGAATGGCTGAACACAGCACTACGCGTACATGTCCCACATAGAAACCTGAGATCAGTCAACAAAGCACTCCTAACCATCCCTTCAGTCAGGACAGCAAGACTAACCCAAGTGAGAGAAAGGACTCAATCCTTAGCAGGACCTATACTGAGGAACACCGTGCCACTAGAGATCAGACTACAAGGAGACCTCAAAACTTTTTTTTTAAAAGTTAAAAAACCTGGCTTTTTAAACAAGCCTTTTACATAGAGAACGGAGAATTGAAAGTTTAAAAAACCGGCAGAAGAACATCAGCACACAGCACTTTTTTTTCCAACACGTGCGTTTTTTATTAGTTTATTATTTTAACTCACGGCTAACATAATAGAAATACACAGAGCATGAGAATTATACTTGTAAATAAAGTATGACATGCATAAAAGGACAAGACTTATCACACTCATCAAATAATATTTATAATGAAATGATGTAACCAAACCTTAATGGCACTTATTAGAATGTACTACCCGACACATTTACCAACTTTAATTTATGTGCCTGTATGTAAACCATTGTGATGGTATAAACGATGGTATAGAAAAGATTTTAAATAAATAAATGGCGAACTCCAGTCCTCGAGGGCCGCAAACTGGCCAGGTTTTCAGGATATCCAGTGCCACAATGAATATACATGAGAGAGATCTGCATGCACTGTCTCCACAGGGTGCAAATCTTTATCATGCGTGCTCATTAGGCCTCATCTGCTCTCATCATCTGATTCTATGACTTCCACAGACATGAAACTATTTACAAATTTTAATACACAGGATGGTTATAACTTTAAAAAAAATGCATAGCTCCATTAATATGCTATAAATGTGTGGGGAATATAAAGGAAGTACTATACTCTTGATGCCACTAACAGAAAAGTTCAGTTATAAGAACATTCTGCTTCTGCTAACATTTCAGCAGATACCAATGTAGCAGTGTGAGTAATTCCCATTCAGGCCAATTCAATAAACTCCGCGGGAGAGCCAGCGCTCCAAGGCGAGCACCCGGCACTCTCCAACGCGCACCCAGGCACCTCTCCTGGGCATGCAATTCTTTATTTAAATTAGGGCCCGCCCTAATAAGGAGGCGCTAGGGACACTAGCCGCCACCTGTCAATAAGGAGGCGCTAGGGACACTAGCGTGTCCCTAGCGCCTCCTTATTGACAGAAGTGGCGGCTGTCAACAGACACTTAATTTTACCAGCGTCAGTTGTCAAACCCGCTGACAGCCACGGGTTCGGGAAACGAACGCTGGCAAAATTGAGCATCCATTTTCCAACCCGCGGGCTGGCAGACAGCTTTTTTTTAACTTTAAAATTTTTATTTTTTTTTATTTTTGGGACCTCTGACTTAATATCACGATGATATTAAGTCGGAGGGTGTACAGAAAAGCAGTTTTTTCTGCTTTTCAGTACACCTTTCCTGGTGTTGTCCCTGATTAACGCCTGCCTTTGGACAGGCATTAATTTCTGAGAGTAAAATGTGTGGCTTGACCGCACATATGACTTTCAATATCCTGCAGGTATAACTAATAGGTTCATCAACATGCATTTGCATGCGATTAGCACTATTAGTTGTGGGGGTGGGGGTTGGCTGCGTGTTTTCCACGCGCTATTACCTCTTACTTATTACAACTTAAAGACAACGTAAAAGACCTCGGTATTTGGATTGACCTACAAAAAGCACATCACTACAAAAACAAAAGAAGGTTTCCACAAACTCCAAATACTTAAAACAGCTTAAACCGATGCTTCACCAACAAGATTTCAGAACAGTCTTACAATCTTTCATCTTCACCAGCCTTGACTACTGCAATTCACTCTTGATAGGCCTACCTAAAGCTACCTTAAAACCACTTCAATTGCTACAGAATGCCGCTGCGAGAGTCCTAACTGGCAAAAAGAAATCAGATCACATCACACCCGTGCTCAACAGCCTGTGACTGTGGGACACATGTGTCCCACAGTCACCCATTCTTGACAGATGGGAAGCCAACAAGTATACCCCCCCACTCAATCAGTTCATCAAGTAATTCATTAAAAAACAGGATCACAGTGGGCTCTGGCAGAATTAGACCTGTAACAAGGAGACACACACAGTATCAAATGCAACAAGAACATAAAGCCCTCCCTATATTAACTGAAGAAATTCTAGAGAAAAACATTGACGTGTTACCAGAAAAGAGAAAAAAACAATGCATGCAGAATTTCAAGATCCATAACCAAAAGAAAAAGCTAATTGAGATGGATAACTCTGTCATCAATGGTACAACTGCAAAAGGAAAGAGTAAAGTGAATAACAAATCTCAACTAAAGTCTCATAAGGAGTACAGGAAAAGCAATAACCATAAAGAGAGTACCTGGAAAGCTATGACTACAAATGCTCATAGTTTGGGAAATAAAATCCCAGATCTGCAGGCCCTAATGACAGAGGCAGAACTGGACATCGTTGCTATCACAGAGACATGGTTCACAGAATCTCATGACTGGGATACGGCAATACCAGGCTATAACTTGTTAAGGAAGGACAGAGTGGATAGAAAAGGGGGAGGTGTGGCTCTTTATGTCAGAAATAATATCCAAGCATCTGAGCTGCAAGGAAGTTGGGGCAAGGAAGAAGCACTATGGGTCGACCTAAAAACAGATGATGGAGCATCCATTTATATTGGAGTGGTTTACAGGCCTCCAAACCAAAAGGAAGAGCTGGACAGAGATCTGGTTGAAGACATCCATAAGATAGGTAAGAAAGGGGAAGTGGTGATCATTGGTGACTTTAATATGCCAGATGTAGACTGGAAAATCCCATCTGCAGAATCTAAAAACAGTAGAGCAATAGTGGATGCCATGCAAGTATCTTTGTTCAAACAAATGGTATTGGAACCCACGAGAGAAGGAACTATTCTCGACTTAGTGCTCAATAATGGAGATATCGTCTCTGATGTCAAGGTGGGCGCCCACCTCAGCACCAGTGATCATCAAACGGTATGGTTTAATATCACTAAAAGAATATGGAAAAGAAGCACAAAGACCAGAGTTTTACAGTTCAAAAACACAGACTTTGAGGAAATGGGGAAGTACCTAGAGGAAGAACTAAATGGATGGGAAAATGAGAGAGATGTGGATCAGCAGTGGACCAATCTAAAAGGAGCAATCGCCAAGGCAACTGCTCTATATGTTAGAAATGTAAAGAAAAGCAAAAGAAAAATGAAACCTATCTGGTTCTCAAAGGAGGTGGCTGACAAAATTAAAGCTAAAAGAACTGTATACAAGAAATACAAAAGATCCCAAAGGGAGGAGCACAAAGAAGAATATCTGATTCAACTGAGGGAGACTAAGAAATTAATCAAGTTGGCAAAAAGTCAAGCGGAAGAGAGGATTGCCAAGGAGATAAAATATGGTGACAAAACATTTTTCAGATACATCAGCGAAAAGAGAAAAGTCCAAAGTGGTATAGTGAAATTGAAAGGTGATAATGATCAATGTGTGGAGAGAGACGAAGAAATGGCAGAAATATTAAATGAATACTTCAGCTCTGTGTTCACTAAAGAAGACCCTGGAGAAGGACCATCTCTACACAACAAGAAACTGGAGGGAAGCGGAACAGAGGAAAATCCATTTACAGTAGATAATGTATGGGAAGAGCTAAAGAATCTGAAAGTGGACAAAGCCATGGGGCCTGATGGGATTCATCCAAGGATACTGAGGGAGCTCAGAGATGTGCTGGCGGGACCGCTGGGCGACCTGTTCAATAGATCCCTAGAAACGGGAGTGGTGCCGAGTGATTGGAGAAGAGCAGTGGTGGTCCCGCTTCACAAGAGTGGGAACAGAGAGGAGGCTGGTAACTACAGACCGGTTCGCCTCACTTCGGTGGTGGGAAAAGTAATGGAGTCACTGTTGAAAGAGAGAATAGTGAACTATGTACAGTCAGGAGAATTGATGGACCAGAGGCAGCATGGATTCACCAGAGGAAGATCCTGTCAGACAAATCTGATTGACTTTTTTGACTGGGTAACCAAGGAATTGAATCGAGGAAGAGCGCTCGATATCATATACTTGGATTTCAGCAAAGCTTTTGATACGGTTCCGCACAGGAGACTGGTGAATAAAACGAGAAGCTTGGGAGTGAGTGCCGAGGTGGTGACCTGGATTGCAAATTGGTTGACGGACAGAAGACAATGTGTGATGGTAAATGGAACCTTCTCTGAAGAGAGAGCGGTTTTAAGTGGTGTACCGCAAGGATCGGTGTTGGGACCGGTCCTGTTCAATATCTTTGTGAGCGACATTGCGGACTGGATAGAAGGTAAGGTTTGTCTTTTTGCGGATGACACTAAGATCTGCAACAGAGTGGATACGCCGGAAGGAGTGGAGAGAATGAGACGAGATCTAAGGAAACTGGAAGAGTGGTCGAAGATATGGCAGCTGAGATTCAATGCCAAGAAGTGCAAAGTCATGCATATGGGGAGTGGCAATCCGAATGAACTGTATTCGATGGGTGGGGAAAGGCTGATGTGCACGGAGCAGGAGAGGGACCTTGGGGTGATGGTGTCTAATGATCTGAAATCGGCGAAACAATGCGACAAGGCGATAGCTAAAGCCAGAAGAATGCTGGGCTGCATAGAGAGAGGAATATCGAGTAAGAAAAGGGAAGTGATTATTCCCTTGTACAGGTCCTTGGTGAGGCCTCACCTGGAGTACTGTGTTCAGTTCTGGAGACCGTATCTTCAAAAAGACAAAGACAAGATGGAGGCAGTACAGAGAAGGGCGACCAGGAAGGTGGAGGATCTTCATCGGATGACGTACGAGGAGAGATTGAAGAATCTAAATATGTACACCCTGGAGGAAAGGAGGAGCAGAGGTGATATGATACAGACTTTCAGATACTTGAAAGGTGGTAATGATCAAAAGACAACGACAAACCTTTTCCGTAGGAAAAAAATTAGCAGAACCAGGGGTCACGATTTGAAGCTCCAGGGAGGAAGATTCAGAACCAATGTCAGGAAGTATTTCTTCACGGAGAGGGTGGTGGATGCCTGGAATGCCCTTCCGGAGGATGTGGTGAAGACCAGAACTGTGAAGGACTTCAAAGGGGCGTGGGATAAACACTGTGGATCCATAAAGTCAAGAGGCCGCCAATGAAGAGTGGGTAACTCGCCAGAATGAGGGCTACTGCCTGGAGTCAATACCCTTATTAAATAAACATACACAGGCTTACTGTGACTCCAACATCGCTCTAAGCTTCAACAGCAAGAGGAAATGTGGAAAAAAGGATTCACACTCACAAAGAGGGGAGTAGCTGGCTTGTTACGGCGGTTACTACCCCAAATCAAATAAGTCTGATACTTCACTTTCAATGCATATACAGCATAGTTCTCTGATTCAACGGCAGGGGAGAAGAAAAACTGATACTTCACACATCCAGCAGAGCTCTCTGCTCCAAAGGCAGGGGAGAAGAGGGTTCGCACTCACAAAGCGGGGAGTAGCTGGCTTGTTACGGCGGTTACTACCCCAAACCAAATGTGCCTGATACTTCACTTTCAATGCACATCCAGCATGGCTCTCTGCTTCAACAGCATGGGAGAAGACTGATACTTCACGCGTATCCAGCATAGCTCCCTGCTTCAACGGCAGGGGAGAAGAAAAACAACCAATAAGGGCTGTATAACATAGGCTGGGTAAAACAAATAAGCATGGGTGTAGCTTGCTTATTGCGGCGGCTACTACCCCTAACTAATCAAGCTAGATATTTCACTTGGATGCAGCTCCATCACTGCTCTCTACATTAAGCTGGGGGTGGAAGGGAAATAGAACCAAGAGCTAAGAGAAACAGATAAGTATGAGAGAAAAAATGTGTGAAGCTTGCTGGGCAGACTGGATGGGCCATTTGGTCTTCTTCTGCCGTCATTTCTATGTTTCTATGTTTCTATATATATTATATTTACATGCACTGCTGTGGTGCCAATCAGGAAACCCTGCTAAAAAGCAAAAAAAGAGACTTGGAACCATTATGTTATTAGGCTTTTGATAACGCATTTTGGGTATGGGTTTCACCCTGGAAAAGCCATGAGTAAACTGAATTATAATTGCAATATAGTAAACATCCCATGCCAAAGCAGCACTGACTGCCAGCACTCAAACAATAACAATCCTACCAATAAAAGACAATACTGCAAATTTACACCAGACCCATAACACCAACACTCCTATTAAGAAAACAGAATAAGCCAGATTGCTATAGATCCCTACACAGAAACTTTATGCCAGCAGAATACCATACCTTAATCTCAAGTGCAGAACACAGACAAACCCCTCACTAAATACAGAATAAAGAAATAATAAAGTATAACTAGAAACGTGCAGACAAAACTGAACTGGAACACTGCAATAAGCCAGACTCTTTATGTAGTGTAACAAAATAAAAACAGAAACGCCACCATTCCTCATAAAACATCAAACAAAATCAAGAAGTATAAAACATCAATCATGATAATAAAAATAGCAGCCAATAATTAAGAACTCATATAAAAGTTTTCCAAATGCAAATAAAATATTTCAAAACAACTATTAGATCAAATAGCACCCAATAATTAAAACCAATAAGGATATAAAGTCTCCTGCTCTCCATAACTGAGAACTTTTTGATTTCCAGATGCCTGCGATTGTCATGGAGAGGGGAGGGATTTGCTGCACACCTATTTTCTCCTCTCTAACACACATGCTCATTCACTTTCTCATTCTCACATGCTCAAACATATACACACACACACACATGCACGCTTATTTACGCTCATATAATCATACACACACATGCTCGTTTGCTCTCTCACATGCTCAGTTATACACACATGCTCGTTTGTGCTTTAACATGCTCAGTCACAAAACCACACATGCTCAATCGCTGTCTCTCATATACTCAATCATATACACACATGCTCATTTGCTCAGACATACATACATGCTCATTCACTCTCTCTCATATGCTCAATCATACACATACACACTCATTTGCTCTCTTATATGTACAATCGTACAAGCTCATTTGCTCTCTCTCTCACATGCTCAATCACTCACACACATATGCTCATTCACTCTCTCATATATTCAATCATGCTCATTCGCTCTCTTTCATAGGCTCAATCATACACACATCTACAAACACACACACACATGCTCATTTGCTCTCACAAATGTTCGATCATACACACAAATAATATAAAAAAGAAAACTACAATTAGTAGTATGAGATGTCATAAGAATAGAGCTTGTAGTGATTCAGTTAAAAGCGGTTATTTGGTGCATAACATTTTTACCCCAACTGCTTAAATGTAGCGCAGTTCAGCTTTTTAATCATAGGTTTCTTAACATGTTCATTGATGATTTTTTTTTTTTTTTACAATTTTTTGCATATAAAATGCAAGAAAGCACAAAAAAGCTTAATCCAAAAAGGCACTTATCTTTTGTTAAAACGAGCTAAAAATTCAATTGTTTGGCCTTATGGCTGCAAATCTTACGCCAAGCATGACACGAGTGGCCTGGGGGCGCCCACAATGTAAATCCAGCCAGCAAGCCATGTTAATCAATTTGCTGCCACCCTCTTATTATACCTGAAAGTGTATCAAAGTACTACCACTGCCCTCTGCTGGTCAAATTTGGCACATCTTCCTGGGAACTTGATGCTGCAACATCACATCTGCTTGCAAGTCACTTATGCTCTCTCCTCCTTTTGCTCCTCTACTGATGTGGATAGATGAGCATATGTGTGTCCCTAACTAAACCAAGTCCCAGCTCCCTCTTTCCTCTGCCCATCCAATTTTTAACCTAATCCTTCTCTGTCTATAGGACTGCTTTCTGTACATTTGTTTTATTCGATTTATATTCTGCCTTTCGGGCACTTCAGAGCAGATTACAATCAGGTACTGTAGGTGTTTCCCTGTCCCCATAGGACTTACGAGGTAGGCCCCCAAACCTACATGAATTCCATCACTGATTTGGTAACAACGATCTCTGCTGGTAGGCATTTCTAGGCATCCACCAACCTAACAGCAAATAAGAATTTTATCATATCTCCTTTAAATGACCCTCCAGTTTCATGATCCCTTATCTTTCAATTTCTCTCTCTGTGGTCAATACTGACTTCTCGAACTTTATTAAAAGCTGCAGGATATTTCAACGTTTGTCATATTCCCCCACTAGAAAGTATATTTTGAGCTCAGTAGCGCTTGTGTTGCAGGTCCTGTACCTCCTCTGAACTGCCTTCATCCTGTCAGTGTCCTTACATAGGCATAAGTCTCCAGCATGGAACACAGGTCATGTATGGAAATGTTTTGGGTTTGTTTTTTGTTTTTTTTTAACCTTACCAACAGGATGTGTTGATGAAGAGAATTAATTATTCTAAAACTGCCCTTGTGAGATTTTCTGGACTCTCCTTTAATGCTTCGTGTTTAGCTAAACAGATTAAAAGTACAGTATTTTATAATTCAGCATGGTTTGCTAAATGACCACTAGGTGGAGTAAGGGAATCATAAAAATGGAACAAGAAAAACATCTTTCCAGAAAATGGAAATCTTACAGTGAGAAGTCAACCACCAGAGTTTGAGTAACACCATGCAAGTATTAAATGTGTATAATCACAGATTTCTGTGTTTTAGTAAAAAAAAAAAAAAAAAAAAAAAAAAAAAACCTTCTAAATGCTTAGTCATGAAGAACGCCATTTGGGCAACTAAACAAGTCTCAAAGAGTCATATTAGTCTGTTTTAAGCCTCTCCATTTCCTTTATGACTTTAATGTTGTTCTGTCCTCTTCTGAGAATGCTTTGGCATGAAAATGTGAAGGCCCTGCAAAGTTAAGTATGATTTCTAGGCCTCTAGCTGAGTATCAGTGTATAAAAATGTCACAAAATGCTATAAATATGCAATTATCTAATAATCCAAACAATGTATGTATAATATAGCAGCTCTCAGGGCTCTGTTCACCTATAGCATAATCCAGACCTAAACATTCAGTCATGAAGAGTGTTTTTACAGGACTATAAATCTTAAATCAACTAACTGAATAGGCTGATGTAGCATTTCCAATTTTGTAAAGCACCAAATGTGGCTGAATATTTATACACTAAATGGATGCAACTGAGAACTGAGGGATGGGGTATTTAACCTGATTTTTACTGGCTTAACTTATTTTGTTTGGAGTGGGAGGATGTTAAGTGCCAACCACATACATAGAAAAATCTCATCAAATTGAACACTAGGGGCCTGATATATTCAGCTGCTGGCTTGATTGCAAAGTCAGCCAGATAAACTTATCCAGCTAACTTTGCTCAGATATTCAGTGGCACGGCCATGCCGCTAAATATCCACAGCCATATCAAAACTAGACAGATAAGCATATCAGGCTAACTTTAGGATTGATTTCACAAGCTATCTGGCTAAATACCATTGAATATGGACCTCATAGTGCTTTTCTTCAGATTTTGCAAAAAGCACATCTCTAAAAGTGTACTCCTAACTAGAATGTTTAAGAAGCAAATTACTGCAACTTATTTTGTTAAATTACAGGATAATGCCATGTTTTTTTCTTCAGGGAAAGATTCATGTAATTATAGGCAAATGTGCTTTAACTGGAATAAATCATCAGGCTTGTAATATTATGGCTCATGTTCCTCAGGGGATATATTATCTTACTAGTCACAAAAATGTGTATGTAGTTTGGGCCTAATTGTTTTAGTTTAAATGACTTCAATTAGTGCTTTAAAAGAGTCCTGTTAAAAGGAAAAAGCATCAAATATACAGTTTGGAGAGAATGTGCATTTGGTTAGTTCAGGTTTCTAAGGTAAATCTGTGGTGAGGTGAGTTAAGGTTGGGATTGCCTTATCAAAAATCAAACCTTACATACACGTAGCCATATGGTTACAAGTTCTGAGCCACTCCAGGGCAGGTCTTTATCTTCCCTTTGTGGCTACAGTAGACCTGGGACAGACTAGTCAGTGGCTAGAGTTTAGGGAAATCCTGGGACCCAAAATCAAATTCCCTCCACAGATAACTCTCACGGGGACCTTGGATAAGTTGTTTTAGTTTCACATTCCTCAATTTACATAAGCATGATAGGGTGACAATGACAACAGTGCTGTTACTTTTTTTCTTTTTTTTACCGTAGACTGTGCCCTAGATGTTTGCTTTCAGGATATCCATTCCAAGCGGATGCCTCTGATGTACTAAATCACTGTTCTGTTGAAAGACGCGATACATTCAAATTATTAAAATTGTCAGCTACAGCAGCTACTGTTATCTACCACACATGGCGGCCTTAATTCATCACTTTGGATATCTGGTGACAACAGAATATGTATGGATATGCTGATGGTATGCAATGTACACACACACACATACCAGGCAGGATGCAAATCTGTTCACCAAAATGGACTCAAAATGATTACTATTGCATCAGTTTCCCAAACAAAGCTTCTTGGTGCTAGTGTACTACAGTGAGCTGGTTGCTGTCCCATTTCCACAGTTATTTTGCCCTGTTACACAGTTGCAGATTAAGAGAAGGTGGTTAAAGCTACATCCGGACCTGGTGCTGACCTCGGGGGAGGAGGCTCCCCCTGCAATGACGCAGCCGGACCAGCCGGGATCCCTCTCCAACTAGGCAGCTGCAAACTCCCTCTCAGGAGGGCTCAGCTGCAAACTCCCTCTCAGGAGGGCTCAGCCTGCTGCTGTAGCGGCGCTGGGGCCCCAGCCGTTTACAAGGCCCCTTGGGCTGTCCCCACCTGGGCCTGATGCCCCTGCCAGTTGCCCATCTCACCTGCCCCTTCTAAAGGCCCTGCGTGCATCTTGTATTCATAGGTGCCAGCTCTGTGGGTTCAGTATGTGCTTGAGCATCCAGCATATTGAGCAAACTCCCTCATTCTGCCCAGGGTGGAGTAATTTGTGTTCAGTTTAGCCCCCCGTTTGGAAAAGCTGGCTCCTAGGCTTGCATTTCAGCGATGCTGCTGCAGTGCATACTTTTTTGTCTTATTAAATCCCATGCCAGCATCACTTTATGGGGGTCATTTTCAAAATAATTTGTGAGCACAAACTCCAGTGAACCCGCTTTGAAAATGATCCAGGGGGAAACATGTTTGGAACGCAATTTCACATGTACTTTCCCCTGGACTACTCAGAGGCGCATAGGAGCAGGGAAACCATTTATGTATATATCTGTGATTTTCGCAAGCATGTGTGCAAACATACCTTCCGGACACTCGGGAATTTTCAAGGAGGACTTAGGCACATAACTCTGCTTTAAAAATTTAGGCTAAAGTTTGTAAGTACTTTGTACCTGCAGACGTCAGCCTTACACAGACTATTGAAAATTACCCTCCTAATATATGTATTTATTTATTTATTTCTATTTTTTTTCTATACCGACATTCCTGTAAAAATATACAAATCATATCGGTTTACAATGTAACATCAACAATCGCTCAGGGGCGGTACAAGGAAAGTATATAGATACTAGTATAGCCTACCATGCTATATTTATTATGCAGGACAAAGGGTTCCTAGAAGAAATGAGAGTCATGGAAATTTTCCATCAGTAAGACCCTTTTCCTTTGTGGAGGGCTTCCGAAACCTGTCCCAGGGAGCCCCTCCCCACCCCCCGTCGGGTTTCCAGGATATCTGCAATGAATATGCATGAGATAGATCTACATATGCTGGCGACTCCGTAGTGGATATCCTGAAAACCCGACTGGCTGTGGGGGCTCTGAGGGACAGGTTTGGGAAGGACTGCTCTGGGTAGTGAAGCTGATGCTTATTCTGTGCCATGTACTGCAGGTGATATGAATCATACAGCATCTCGTTTTGTTTTAGAAGCAGGACATTTTGCATTCTACATTGGGCTCTTTGAGACGCAGAGCCTATAAAACAGGAGGACTCTCAATGAAGCTCCTGGTAATAGTTGCAGGGAGGCCAACAACGTACCATCTGAACTTCAGGTGTGAGTGGAAAGGACATACCCTCACATAAGCCCATAAATCCGTTGGATAACAAATGCCCTAGGATGCATCCCCAGCAGCAGTTACGCTCTCCACAGCACTTCTCTTCATGTTCAAAACAGTTCACCCCTGTTATAAACTGGTGAGGATATAAGGAGGGCACTGATTGTTTTGGTGGAGGCTGCACTATTATCTGCTAAACTAACCCCTGAGATTTTACGGTCTTCCTTTGCTCCTGCTGCCTCCCAGTCCTTCCCTTCCCTGCTAGCACTCCACCTACTTCCTCTGCCACTGCCCACAATTACAGTACCAACAGCCTAATGCCATGTCACGGGGTGCAGGGAGTGGCGTTATTTGCACACATAAACAAACACCACAGGCATAGCTTGAGGAACTGAGGAGAATGGTATAAATACCTAATAACAGCAACCTGCTATAATATTTATTCCCAGAGCTCACTCCACGAACATGATGAGATTCTGTGCTTAGCTTGCGATCTTCCACATGCTATATATACTGAAGACTGCAGCAGCTGGAAGGCATTTCATAAATTATTAGCGCATTTGGATATACAGCTGGACAATAAACACTTATAAAATCAGCTGAACTAGTCTGGAAGTAAACTGAATCTCCACCAGCTTATTTTTTTCACACACTGCTTCATTCAGTGGTTGAATTTTTGTGTAGAGTTTAATGGATGCAACTTGAATGTTCGATTCTCAGAACTGGGCACATTAAACAGCAGTAGTTAGGCATAATCAACCTCTCTTGGTCTTTAGTGTATAAATGCCTTCAGTTCATCCTCGCCAGACCTGCATAGAACAGTGGGCAGTTGCTGAGTCACATGACTTTTCCCTAACGTTACATATGCTGCTGTCTACGATAACTGAAACCTATGTACCATAAAGCATACTAATATGTAATATCAACTGTGCTAATTTTCGTGCACTATATTCCTGTGAATACGTTTAACAGAGCCATGTTTGGATTCCCCCACACTAACAAGCACAAACTTAAAGAGGCAATAACTGTAACTCAGAGAAAACTCCCCCCAGTCAAAAGTAGCAATCCACTCACTGTCTCCACCCTACTAGTCAATACTGGCAACTCTACCCCCACTTCCATGGGCCGACTTCCACTGTTGCTTTGATAACACCAAGAAGCACAATGAACATGGAACCACGGTGCCAGAACAATACTGGAAGCCAAGAAATATGATCATTTATCTCCTATTTTAATATAATTACACTGGCTTCCGATTAATTATCGTATTAATTTTAAAGTTCTATTTCTTACTTTTTGAGCTTTACATATGGGTTTTCCGTTAAATCTGTCTAAACTCTTATACCATAATGAGTTCCCTTCGTTTTTCTCAGATGGGTCTACTTTCTTTACTTTCGCCTTCTGTGATTCATTTAGAGTCAACTAGAGATTCTTCTTTCAGTTATCAGGTTCCTTTGCTGTAGAATGCATTGCCAGTGCCACTGGAAATTCATGTTGAGGCTAACTTTACTAAGTTCAGGAAGGCAGTTTACTTTTTAAACAAGCATTTAATATGTCCCTGTAAACAGGTATTTAAGATATGCCTGCAAACAATTTAGTTGTAAACAGGTAACATCTTCCTGTAAACAATTTTTTTAAAATCATTGATGTGTAATTATTTCTGTTTTGGTTTATTTTAGATAATTGTTTTAAGATCTGTTTTTTGATTGATTGTGATTTTTTATTTACTTTTATTATATTCCCCTTGTCTGTTTTATTTTATCCTCTTTTGTTTTTAATGTATCCCTGCTTGGTTAACATGCTTCACAAGCGGTATATAACATTTTAATAAATAAATAAAATAAAAATAAAGCTGGTTGGAGGTGTGCAATAATCTTCCTGCTGCTAGGCCTAGGGGAGGGCAGGGGGAAGTGAGGGTCTAAGATGCCACAAATATTGACAGGGGGAGTCCAGGGGGCTGCCAGTGTTTCCAGTATGGTCTTCTATGATGGCTGGTGGGGAAAAGAAGGTCATGTCCCCTTTAATAAACTCCTAATGTGCCAAACATGGCATGCTGAGCCAGTAGGCCTAGCATTTAGAACAGCCCCAGACCAGATCTTAAATTTCATGCCCTAGGAGAGGATGTGAACTTTAACTTTTGTTGACACAGGGTCAGCATATAGTGTGGTGATGATTAATGAGGGCATTACTATGCTATATAACTGGGGGTTTCCCAAACCTGTCTTTGTGAACCTACTGCTAGATATCCATAATAGAAATGGGACAAATTTGTATTGGGGGTTCGCCAGGACAGGTTTGGGACGCTGGGATGTAGCTATCTAGCATATGCTAGCTTTTAATGCCTTATTATATGTACTAAAAAAAAAGCCAGCTCCATGGTAGGGCCTTAGTAAATCACACTGTATTTGTTCATGCTATAAACATATAGGTTTAATACTTAGACATCTACATACAGCAGGTGAAAGTTCATAATCATCTATAATTAAACATTAACGATGCCCTACTCTTGGTCATATTACATATATTTTTTTTACAGAACAGGTGCATAGGAAGAGGCCTCACTACAGCATTGTCGTTACATAAGTCTCCTTTCTAAGAAACAACTGGAACCCTTCAAAGGTGACTTTTGCAGGCAGGATGCAGGTTACTTAAGAACATAAGGCTTGCTATTCTGGGACAGATCCCAAAACATTAAATAGATCCCATGCTGGGATCCTGCCAGGTACTTGTGACCTGGATTGGCCATTGTTGGAAAAAGGATACTGGGCTTGAACCCTCAGTCTGACCCAATATGTAGTAATCTACCCTCCAAAAATATGTGGAAGCTCATTCTTTAAAGTTTGTTACCACAAAATATTTCAAAGCCAGTGTTATGATAGTGGACCCTTGACCTGGGACGAGAGAACACCCACCTGCGGTACCTAGGTGAACTCCGGAAGGTGGAAATTCCGTAGTACGGCCAACCCACACGGTGACCTCAGCTGGGCCACAACGCAATCCGGGTTCCGGCTAGAAACAGGCAGGCAGACACGGTCCAGAATACCAGGCAAGGGTCAAGGCAGGCGGCAGGCAACTCAGCGAAGTCCAAAATCCAATCAGGGGTCGAGGCAGGCGGCAAGCAAAGCCCAGTCCAGATACCAGGCAGGGGTCAAGGCAGGTGGCAGGCAAACTCAGTCCAGATACCAGGCAGGGGTCAAGGCAGGCGACAGGCAACTCAGCGAAGTCCAAATCCAATCAGGGGTCGAGGCAGGCGGCAAGCAAAACTCAGTCCAGATACCAGGCAGGGGTCAAGGCAGGCGGCAGGCAAACAGCGAAGTCCAAATCAGTCCAAGGGTCAAACCAGGAAATGCAGGAGAGCAAGGAAACCAACCAACCACAGAGACCTGTTGCGAAGGCGTCCAAACCTTCACTGAGGGAGTTTAAATCTCCCTCCCAGATGACATCATTTTCCGGGGCCGGCCTCGATTCTGCGACACGGCCCCTTTAAGAGGCGGGGCCGGCCGCGGCTTCCCTGACGCTGCTCTCTGCAGACTAGATGCCGTCGCGCTGCGGCCCGTGTGCCACGGACCGCCGTGATGAGGACCCCGACCTGCCCGTGTGGAGGAGGTAGGGGGGTCCGGTCGCGTGTGGTCGCGATCGGACCTCACAACACCCAGTATATAAGCCTCAGGACTGGAGGCTATGTCCTGTATACAAGTAAAATAATGATGCACTAGGAAAAGTAAAATCAGTAGACAAAATCCCACTATTCCCAAAATAAAGATTTTGTGTAGGCGTCACATTCAGATCAGAGACTTTGAACTGGGTCCCAGAATATTGTACAATAATCAGTTAATATTGTCCAGCCAGGCTCCAAGATACTCAGACTTCACTGATTGGCTAAGTTGTGTGGAACAGGTCCGTGCAAATGCTTGGGATTTGCAGGCTCTTCAAGGACTCCCCTCTCCCCACCCGGGAAAAGGCAGCGCAGTAAATATTACAAGAGACCCTAGAACATCAACACACTTCCTACTGGGGGGAAAAGAACAAGCCAGGCTGCAGAACCTGCACGTTGTCAGAATCCATCATCTCAGTCACACACGCAGAACGCAGACAGACCCTTAAAACATACCATTTGGGTCCTTTCTCTCCTTTTCCCATCCTCTCCCCACAGCCCCTTCCCAGTCCTCTTCCTCATCACCCCTGCAGCTGCTGTACATCCCATGTCCTTTTTCCCTCCTAATCCTCCCCATTTCTCTCCTCCCCTCATATGATTCTTTCTCTCTAGTGCCCCCTCATATCCCCATGTGCTCCCCCTCTTTTGGCCCCATTCCCCCTCTTTGCCCACCCTATGACCCCACCCAGTCCTTCTTTACTTTTGATTCCTCTCATTACAAACCCCTTCCAGACCTCTCTCTTCCCTACTCCCTCAAAAGCTCTCCCCCCCCCTGCAAAATCAACCCCTTCCCAGCTTCTACCCTCCGCTTTTGTGGTTCTTCCAGGGCAGGTCCGTTGTCAGCTGTAGCAAGAGAAACAGGAAAGAAATATCCAGCTCGGGGCCTGGAGCCAACCTGCTTGCATGGACAGGCCCTGCGACGCCCCCCTACCCACCCACCCCCTCCTTCTGCATGTGCTTCCTGTACACAAGGAAACTCATGCAAGAGTATGGGGCTGGCTCCAGGCCCTGCACTGGATTTGTTTTCTGTCGGGATGGACTTGGCAAAGGATCTCCATGGACACTGGCTGTGTCTTTTGTGCTTTCATTATCTGCCGGCACTGGACACATGGCTGGACCTGACTCTGAAGTGGGCGGGGCCATGGCTACACCACTGTACTGTACACTCCCTCACAGCAGAATAAAGATATCCAGCTAGCTCTTTAAGATAACTGGGTATTAGGGGTGTGCATTCGGATTGACCGCATTAGTAAAACGCAACTCTTTTTTTTTTTTTACTTAAAAAATTGATTCGACATAAACGATCGGATTTCCCACATATCGAACATAGATATGTTCGATATGTGGGAAATCGCGATTGTTGAGCCAAAATAAAAATATAAACCCCCTCACCCTCCTTAATCCCCCCCCCCCCCGACTTACCACAACTCCCTGGTGATGGAGCGAGGAGTGAGGACGCCATTTCTGCAATCCTTGGCGAGAAGCATGTGACGTCGGCGGCACGTCGAGTGACGCCGGCGTCACGTGATTCCCGGCTCGTTCGCGCCGGACGGCTCGTTCGGCCCAAAAAGAACTTTTGGCCAGCTTGGGGGGGCCTCCTGACCCCCTCAAGCTGGCCAAAAGTTCTTTTTGGGCCGAACGAGCCGTCCGGCGCGAACAAGCCGGGAATCACGTGGCGCCGCGTCACTCAGACGCGACGTCACGTGATTCCCGGCAAGTTCGCGCCGGACGGCTCGTTCGGCCCAAAAAGAACTTTTGGCCAGCTTGAGGGGGTCAGGAGGCCCCCCCAAGCTGGCCAAAAGTTCTTTTTGGGCCGAACGAGCCGTCCGGCGCGAACTTGCCGGGAATCATGTGACGTCGCGTCTGAGTGACGCGGCGCCACGTGATTCCCGGCTCGTTCGCGCCGGACGGCTCGTTCGGCCCAAAAAGAACTTTTGGCCAGCTTGAGGGGGTCAGGAGGCCCCCCCAAGCTGGCCAAAAGTTCTTTTTGGGCCGAACGAGCCGTCAGGCGCGAACGAGCCGGGAATCACGTGACGCCGCGTCACTCGACGTGCCACCGACGTCACATGCTTCTCGCCAAGGATTGCAGAAATGACGTCCTCACTCCTCGCTCGATCACCAGGGAGTTGTGGTAAGTCTGGGGGGGGGATTAAGGAGGGTGAGGGGGTTTAATTTTTTTTTTTGCACATATGTACATATACCCAACTCATTGGATTTTTTTTATGTCCATATTGGCCGCAAGTGGGACCCCCTTTCGGACATAAAAAATATGAACATAAAATTTTGCTCTGCACATCCCTACTGGGTATATTCAGTGGAGTGGCCGCGACCACTTACGACAAACAAGAGAGAAAGCTATTTCTATAGCAGGCTCTATATGCTCTGGAACCCCTTACCTGAAAACGTTCGAACTAATTCTGACACCAAGAAATTTAAGCAAGGCCTGAAATCCTGGCTTCTCAACAATGCGTTCTTGATCTCTTCCTTAATATTAGGATTTGTTCATTGAATGTCTTCATGTTTAAATGTCTTGCTCTCACTCTTCTTTCAAATTTTTCATCTAACTTATACACCATTGTGATCTAGTGATTCTCACTTGGAATGACAGTATCTGAAAACCTCAAATAAACAAATAAATAAATATTCTGCAGAACTTTGCCTGGGTAAGTGTTCTGCTGAATCTACCCAGTTAAAGTTATCCCGATAAAGTCACCTGGGTGACTTTAAGGAATCTATGATTCCGACCACACTTAACCAACTAACTTTAGCTGGGTGAAACTGAACATTCTGGCTTACTGGCTAAAATGTAACCACACTCCCGGAACACTTCCATCACTGCCTCTTTTTATGCAGCTAAACTTTGGGTGGCTAATGAGTTACCCAGACAAACTTTACTTGGTCCATGGGAGGGAAAATATTTAAATCTCAGGTTTTATCCAGATAACTCCAAAAGTTATCAGGACAAATTGAATATTGTTCTCTATATGTCATTCTTATAGTTACTTAAAGCTACAAACATTCAAGGCGGTCAATGTGCACAGGTGAACTTAAAAAAATATCTTGAATTATCTAGGTCAAGAAGATACTGAACCAAAAGCAATACTTTGTAGTATATTTATATACTGATACCAAATATTTTTAGAGCTAAATTGTCTCTTTATCTTTATAAGGGTACATATTGATTGCACTGGAAACTGAAGCTGTGTGTTGGGCTTTTCTGTTAAAGCTGTCAGATTAAGGTCCAGCTGGTGTCAACTGTGCTGGTTCGCACTTTGCCATAATGAAGAGTACAGAGGCCAGCGACTAATTTCATGTTAGGATGTTCAGTCACTGCTTCCCTGGATTTAATATGAACTAGTGTTCTAGAAGTGGAAAGCTCTCCATCCGTGCTCCAGTCTACTGAGAGAGTTTGTCTCGCTGCTGCTGCTGCTGCTGCTGCGTTCTAAACTATATGCAAAAGATTCATTTCAATGAAGTCTGACAATAACATTCACTCGTATAACCAATCTGCCACATCAGTTGTGGTGACTTTTATAGCATGACATTGAGAGTGATTCACAAAACCTTTTTTTTTTTATAACAGTCGCAGAATGGGGCAGATCTTTAAACCTGTGCGCGGGCATAGATTTGTTTGCGCAACCCGGCGCGAACAAATCTACGCCCGATTTTATAACATGCGCGCGCTGCAGCGCACGCATGTTATAACATCCAGGGTCGGCGCGCGCAAGGGGGTGCACAATTGTGCACCCCCTTGCGCGCGCTGAGCCGCGCAGCCTTCCTCCATTCCCTCCGCCCCCCCGCACCTACCTAAACCCCCCCCAGCCGCCCCCCCAGCCCTATGTAAAACCCCCCTCCTCACCTTTATCGGGAAAGTTACGCCTGCCAGCTGGCTGCCGGCGCACCATCCCCCGGCATGGCGGCTGTTCCAGAGGCCTCAGTCCCGCCCCTGGGCCAGCGCCCTGCCCACAGCCCCCAGAACGCCCCTTTTTCGAAGCCCCGGGACATATGCGCGTCCCGGGGCGCGCACAGGGGCAGCTTGGGGCAGCTTTTCAGGGGTTACGCATAAGAACATAAGAACATGCCATACTGGGTCAGACCAAGGGTCCATCAAGCCCAGCATCCTGTTTCCAACAGTGGCCAATCCAGGCCACAAGAACCTGGCAAGTACCCAAAAACTAAGTCTATTCCATGTAACCATTGCTAATGGCAGTGGCTATTCTCTAAGGGGTAGATTTTAAAAGAAGCGCGATCAGCCTACTTTTGCTTGCGCATCAGACTCAAGCAAAAGTACGCTGGATTTTAGTGGATACGCGCGGAGCCGCGCGTATCCACTAAAATCCTGGATCGGCGCGCGCAAGGCTATCGATTTTGTATAGCCTGCGCGCGCCGAGCCGCGCTGCCTCCCCCCGTTCCCTCCAAGGCCGCTCCGAAATCGGAGCGGCCTCGGAGGGAACTTTCCTTTGCCCTCCCCTCACCTTACCCTCCCTTCCCCTACCTAACCCACCCACCCGGCCCTGTCTACAGCCCCCCCTTACCTTTGTCGGGGGATTTACGCCTCCCGGAGGGAGACGTAAATCCCCGCGCGCCAGCGGGCCTGCTGCGCGCCGGGCCGCGACCTGGGGGCGGGTACGGAGGGCGCGGCCACGCCCCCGGGCCGGAGCCACGCCCCCGTACCCGCCCCCAAAACGCTGCCGACACGCCCCCGGAACGCCGCGACGACCGGGCCCGCCCCCCGACACGCCCCCGACACGCCCCCCTCCGAGAACCCCGGGACTTACGCGAGTCCCGGGGCTCTGCGCGCGCCGGGAGGCCTATGTAAAATAGGCTTCCCGGCGCGCAGGGCCCTGCTCGCGTAAATCCGCCCGGTTTGGGCGGATTTACGCGAGCAGGGCTCTGAAAATCCGCCCCTAAGTGAACTTAATAGCAGGTAATGTTATGTGCGTAACTCTTTGAAAATCTGCCCCAATACGAGTAAAGTGCCTAGAAGATGGAAATGAAGAATTGGGGTAACCTGTAGTAACTTTGATGAAACATTTCTGCATAAGGTTAACCTGCTCGGAACAGCATGTACAAGCCTAAGCAGTAGCCAAGGGGAATAACTTGCATGGAGCAGCAGTTACAACCCTAAACACCTTGCCAGACCCAGACTGGAAAGACCATTCTGCGCTTTATCTGCCTTTATTTATTACGTTATGATGTTAATAAATCAGGAGCATGGTCTTTCTTTTGTAGACCAAAAGTAGTTTTAGAATAAATGGCTGCCATATGCATGAAAACCACAAGCTTAGAATTTTTCACTGATGAGTACTAAGGAAAGAATACGTGGAGATGAAATGATTGTGCTTGTAGCCAAGCACCTCGCCAATGAGAGACACAAAGAAGCGTTTATTGTCCTTGCTTGGAAGGCATGGAACAGAAAAAACATGAGAGCTCTTCTGAGCCTTTAATGAGGCCTCTTTTATTCAAGCTAACCTTTGTTTGCTCTTTCACAGCTGCCTCAAAACAAAGTAGGAACTAATGTATTATTTCTAAAGGAAAGACAAAATTCCATTGTGCTGGTACTGCAGACTGAAACTTGGATTTGCACGCTAACTAGAGTTAACTTCTAATTATTATCGGAGACACATATGCTCTTGGTAATGAGAAAGAATTGACATTTGCACATTCATAATGCAATTACATCATTTCTTGACATTTGAATAATCCTTTTCAGTTTGAATTTTCCTTTATAGAAACAACTCACTCTGTCAGGAAATCAAAATGTCTCATTTATTCATTATGCCACACATTTTATTCAATCAAATCACAGTAACTGAGGGCCAATACAAAATAATTATTTAAAAAGTGTGCAAATAGCTGAAATAGCTAAGGGGAAAAGTAATAAAGCTACATGATCAGGTTTCACCGCTGTCAGCTTTCAAAATACTCTTTCAAAAGTAAGTGCCCATTGTTGACACATGAAAGTTTTTTATATTGCCTTTAATTTAGTTAATTCTGCTTTGGAAGTGAGCAGATAGAGGAAAATTTTCAAATTGCCCACATAGGAAAGTTGGCAAAGTTACACTAATTTTAAAACAGACTTATGCACGCAAGTCTGCTTTGAAAACAATCCCACCAAATCTGTCCCACACAAGTTAAACCTGAAAATTGGTGTGCACAACTTTTCCTGAAAACTTACTGTGGATACTGTTCTCTGACCTAACCGCACACCTGATCCAGCTAAAGTAGGTGTGATCCCTGTGCATACGTTTACCTGAGTGAGGGTGGGCAGTTTTCAAATGGCCAATTTATCTGGATAAATGGCTTTTGAAAATTATCTGTCCTGAGTATTACTGTACAAATAATTGAGGAAGAGAAAGAATTCATCTGTTGCAAAGGATGATAGGCTATACATTATAAGTCAATAAGATATTAATATATTTCTGGTGGAGTTGGAGATGCTACTGATCCTGCTTTCCCAGTAAGCACAAGATAATGTCGCTAGTATTATGAAGGTCAATATGCAGCATACATAACATGAAAAAAAAAGGAAAAACAAATAAAAAAAATTGTTTTCAATAATGTGGTATCCTAAAAAGTGCTAAAACCGCTATGCACAAACAAGTAGTGTACTTGCACTTCTACAAAATAGTCTGGTAAAAAATGTTTTAGAAAAATTTAAACAATACTCAGAACCCCCAGAGTCTTAAGATATAACTCAAATAGTGAAAGTCATAAAACTTATCTTAGAGAAGATGATGCTTCCAAAGATCCCACAGATGTTACGCAGGTAGAGAGTCCATCAAGCTAGGTTGAGAGAACATTGCATAAATCTCATCTTTGGGTGAGTTTCCTCACTCTGAAGGTCATCAAATCTTCACAAGAGAGCTCTGTTCTGTTCGTACGTCTCACTTTGAATGTCAAAGTGGCCCCTAACCCCTACACTAATACCTAAACCTCACCTCGAGTTACTAGGTGGGCCTCCCATAGGGATATAAATACCTATCTAGGGTGAGGGCATTATAGCCTCTCTCTCTCTCTCTCTCTCTCTCTCTCACACATTTTGATAAATGAGGGGTCAGTCACCTGCTTCAGAGATATTCATAAAAGACTACAAAAGGATGTCAAGAATTTTTAATGTCATCACAGTTGAAGCCTCATCAATAGGTAAAAAAATGGCCTCCACACAAATGAATACCAGGCATCAAACAAACGTAGAAGATGTAATTTAAAGGATTGATTCACATCCCAAAGTAACTTGCAATTGGACACCTCTGTGTGAACTAGCCAATAAGAAAGAAGCAATACAATGTAAAAGTATGATCATTAAAACACTGTGAGGTTTTCCTCATTATTCAAGCCAGATGGACTTACAGTATTCAATAGAAAAATCCAACATTGTTCTCGCTGGAGGATGACCCAATCAGAATCACCCCTTGCCCCATCCCATGTTTTCTTTGGAATCACCTCAATTACAGTGAACACAAAATCTTCAAAAGTATGTCCATATTCAGCACAATTTGTTTACCTAAGGGGGTCATTTTCAAAAGGGACCGCACGCGAAAAGGGGTGGGTGAGTGGAGGTGCTCCTGGGCACAGCCAGCTATCTGGCTAGATAATGGACATGCTATTAAATATCCCAGAAAATGTAGCTGGTTAAGTCCCTTTTCGCGTGTGTTACCTAGATCGGGGCGGGTTTTGGACGGCATCCGCACCGGAAGGGGAGGAGTCAGGGTGGCAACAGGGCAGATGCTGCAAAGACGTTGCTGACGGTAAAAATGTAAGGGCCCTTTTCGCCGCCAGGTTCGCACCCAATAGCACCACCTTTTACAATGGCGCTATTGGGTGCGAAAGCCAGCAGCGATAGCACCGCGGAGGTTCGATCGCTGCCGGCTTTCGCAGGCCCACTCCCCACTTCGCCACCCTGCCCCCATTATCGCCGGATTTTCTAAGGTCGTAGACCTTAGAAAATACAGGCCTAAGTTTGAACTTAGCTGGACAAATGGGAATGGAATTTGAAAATCCTGCTGCGCTGACCTGCCCTGAGATATCTGGATAATTATTTATCTGGTTAAAACATTATCCAGCTAGTTCAGGGGTGGGTGAGCAGAGGTGCTCCTGGGCACAGCCAGCTATCCGGCCAGGCAATGGACATGCTATTGAATAACCCAGAAAATGTAGCTGGTTAAGGTAACTATCAGGGTCATTTATAATTTTGCAATAATGGTTGGACAGAGTTAATGGTAATGAGCAGCTTCTAACATCAAATGTGTTTTTTCTGTGCGTTATGTCCACAGTGGGGTGGGAGAGAGAGAAGTTGGAGTATTTTTTGTTACTTTTGCTGAGAATGTATATAGAGGGTACATATCAATTCAGAGTTTTCACCCAGACAGTGTCTAGTTTGAAGGCCACAGGCCAACCTCTGAGTGATCTCCTATTTACTGTCTTGCACTGTGAAATGTTTACAAACAGGCAAGAGTCTGTTTATTTAGTTATTCCACGACGTCTATGATGAGAAAGCTAGCAATTAAAGCCTGAGAGAGAATGAAGACCACACAGCTGTGCCTGAAATTTGATTAAAAAAAATCAGAGGGGGAGGGAACTTCACTGCTTTCACAAACATTTTTAGTGCAAAAGGAGAAATAGCAGGGGGGGGAGAGCTCTGGATGTGATGGTACAAGCTGATCCTTTGGAAACAGGGGAGGGGAGAAGTAAAACTAATACTTCACGCATATCCAGCATAGCTCTCTGCTTCAACGGCAAGGGAGAAGTAAAACTAATAGTTCACGCTTATCCAGCAAAGCTCTCTGCTTCCACGGCAAGGGAGAAGAAAAACTAATACTTCACGCATATCCAGCATAGCTCTCTGCTTCAACGGCAGAGGAGAAGAAAAACAACCAATAAGGGCTGAATAACATAGTCTGGGTAAAACAAATAAGTATGGGTATAGCTTGCTTATTGCGGCGGTTACTACCCCTAACTAATCAAGCTTGATATTTCACTTGGATGCAGCTCCATCACTGCTCTCTACATTAATGGTGGGGGTGAAAGGGAAATAGAACCAAAGGTTACTAAGAGCCAAGAGAAACAGATAAGTATGAGAAAAAAGAAGTGTGAAGCTTGCTGGGCAGAGTGGATGGGCTGATTGGTCTTCTTCTGCCATCATTTCTATGTTTCTATGTAAGCTTTTTATATCTATGTAGTATATGCTATTATCTACCATTACTTCTGCTGTGTAATCTGATTTTATTTGTTATATCCTCCTATTGCTCACATAAACTCACTTTCTTAAATACCTGGAACTGTGATATACTAAATCAAACTTTGTGTGTGGCTCTTTGTGTTGGGAATTAGCTCCTGGGTTCAAGCCCCAGGTCTGATCCCAGTAATTGTGTGTGGCTATTTGTGTAGGGAATAAGCTCCCAGGTTCAAGCCCCCAGGTATAATCCCAGTAATTGTATGTGTTTATATGGGATAAGCCCCTCAGGTAGCCCCCAGTGTAGACCTCAGTGAGATTAAGCTGCCCCCCCCCCCCCCCAGGTCAGAGCCCCTGGGCAGAATACCAGTGTGCACGGTGTGAACCCGTAACAAAATTGGCAACGAGGATGCTGGATTCCATGTGAAAGGATTATGAGTCTTTAATTTGTGCTTGTATATTTTTTGATCTTTTAGTGTGAAGGGCAGATTTGTTTATTTTGGGACCGTCTTACTTTGTGTTAAGAATTTTTCTTGCAATCTGCAGAAAACAGGATAGAGCATAAGAAAACCTATTGAGTACAGAATATTGGGGCAGATTTTCAAAGCCTATGCACGTAAGGGGGGTTACGCATGCCGAGCCTATTTTGTATAGGCCCAGTGACGCGCGCAAGCCCCGGGATACGTGTAAGTCCTGGGGCTTGAAAAACTGGGCTGGGCGTGACAGTCTGGGGCATGGGTGTGGCCAGAGGCCTCTCCACTGCTGCTGGGCCCGGGATCGAGCGTCGGCACTTGGCTGGCGCGTGCAACCTACGCCTGCCCAGAGGCAGGTGCAACTATCAAAATAAAGGTGGGGGTGATTTAGGTAGGGCTGGGGGGCTGGTTAGATAGGGGAAGGGAAGGTGGGAGGGCTGAAGAAAAGTGCACCAGGCATAGATTTGTGCGCGCCGAGTTGCATGCACAAATCTATGCCTGTGTGTACCTATTAAAATCTGGCCCATTGTGTGTGTATTTAACTTTAGCTTCATGTGGCCACAGAAGGTGTAATTTGTTAAGAATCAAATGGACAGTAAGGTAGAATTAAAAGTAGAAAAAGAGAAAGTACCTTTTGAAGATTGCAGCTGCTTGTGGGAAGAATCCTTGGGGTCCTAATGTTGCAGCAGACTTAAATTCTTTTGATGACGTAGAAAATAAGATTTCTGAGTATTTCAATGCCATAATTCCCAAAAATAAGTATAAACAGAGCACAGACTTAATATGGCTACTGTTAGATATTACAAGTACTTGGCTACAACACCTCAATATCTTGACAAATAAATTGTAACAAGAAAACTGTAATAAATTAATGCAGGAGAAGTTATCTTCTGCCCAGTTGGCAGAAGATAGACAACACTATTTATTTGATTTATTTGAGAAGCTAAAAATTGCTAGTACCCAGAATGAGGCTTTAAAGTCTGAAATTACCTGTTTAAATAAACTATTACTTATTTATTTTTTCATTTTATTTATTTATTTTTATATACCAACATTCAATCAGAGATATCACATCGTTTTACATTCAGGTACTCTTTGAGTACACTGTCAACCTCAACCCAAATCTCCCTCTAATTATGAGAATGAAAAAGAAGATACTATAAAGACCACTGCGTACAGGGGTGTAAATGATCTAGAAGAGAGAGGAAGCAAGGATGTAATTGCTGTAAGCCCCCTCCATGATAGGACTGTAACCTATAGTCCTGTGCTTAAATCAGAAGCATGAACCATCTTCTCAGCCAGTTAAGTTTTATGAGACTTGCTTGTAATGTAGGAGAAAAGGACTTACAGGCAAAATTGTTATAAACCCCGGATTTCACATTCAGTATTTACCTCCCCTTCCCAGAAGATTAGGTTGGGGGTGGCTGACTCCATTCCTTCTACTCTCTATCAGGCCGATTCAGTAAAAGTCGTGGGAGAGCAGGCGAGCTTTTCTGTACACTATCGGGTAGATTTTAAAAGGGTTACGCACATAAGTTATGCGCGTAACCCTTTCAAAACCCCCTGCATGCGCCGAGCCTATTTTGCATAGGCTCGGTGGCATGAGCAAGCCCCGGGATGGCGTGTCGGGGGCTTGTCAGGGGGGGTGTTGTGGTGGTGCGTCATTCAGGGGCGTTCCAGGGGCGTGGCCGTGGGTGTGGTTCCAGCCCGGGGGTGTTTCGGGGGCATAGCCGAGGCCTCTGAAATCGCTGCTGGGCCTGGGAATCACGCGGCGGCGGCCGGCCAGCATGTGCGAGTTACGCCTGCCCCAATAAAGGTAGGGGGAGTAGAGTAGATAGGACTAGGGGGGTGGGTTAGGGAGGGGAATGGAGGGGAAGGTGGGGGGAGGCTGAAGGAAAGTTCCCTCCGAGGCTGCTCCGATTTCAGAGCGACCTCGGAGGGAACGGGCAGTGCACGCTGGGCTCAGCGTGCGCAAGGTGCATGTGCGTGCCGGCGTACTTTTGTTTGCGCGGGCGTAGTTTTATAAAATCTACCCCTTTCTGTACACTTTCCCGGTGCCGGCAGAAATTAACGCCTACCTTTGGGTAGGCGCTAATTTCTGAAAGTAAAATGTGCGACTTGGCTGCACATTTTACTAAGTGAATCGCGCAGGAATAACTAATAGGCCCATCAACATGCATTTGCATGCTGCAGGCGCTATTAGTTTTGGGGGGGTTGGCGCGCGTTTTCGACACGCTATTACCCCGCTGGAGCGCACTGTACTGTATCGGCCTGTATGTGGCATATCCAATACTTACTTAAACAGTGTGGTGTCTGGCCTCAGTTGATAACCTAAATTCTTCCTTGATTTTTATAAACCTGCAGAATTCACAGCTAGACCAGAATGACTCTTTCTATAGTTTTCTTTCCAGGAAGTTAGCTTCATTTTGGTTTAGGTTGCTAACAAAGCAGAAAGACAAGCGGAATATTTAAAGAATAAATTCAAGGATAGAGGATATCCTAATAAAATCATAAATAGAGCATATAAACGAGCAAAATATGCTGATCGCAACCAATTGCTCCAATATCGAAGTAAAAAGGAGCAAGGTAGACTCACCTGTATCATTCCACAAAGTACAGCAACGGCATCCATTACAGCTTCCATAAGAAGACATTGGCCCATTTTATCTGTGCATGAAGCGTTTGGAGAACTCCCATTAATAGCAACAACGAGAGGTTGTAATATAAAAGATATGGTGGTCCATGCGGATATTATTAGAGAAACGGAAGAGAAAATTCGAGGTGGCAAACATAAGGCATGTCAACGTTGTGACATGTGTCAAACCACCATCGAGGGCAATGAATGGAAGGATTCCGTTACAGGGTACTGTATAAAGAGGAGTAGAGACACGGATTGCACATCGAAAAATGTGATCTATTTGATCCAGTGTCCTTGTCCTAAGAATTATGTGGGCAGGACATCAAGAGTCATAAGAATTCGGTTGATCGAACATAGATCGAAATTAAACACAAAAACCGTGGAAGCACCCATGGTGCAACATTGCATCGAACATGATCACGTTTTTGATCAACTCAGGTGGACGGTTATAGACAAGGTTGAAAGTAATAACATCGGTGGAGATGAAAAGAAGAAATTGAATTACATTGAACAGCAATGGATTTTTAGGTTGAATACTGTTGTTCCACATGGACTCAACGAAGAGATAGAGTGGGCGAGTCTAATTTGAAATAGAATGGTATTCACGTATGTTTACGTGGGCGAAGCGGCCCTTTAATTTTGAGGCCACCAATCAGCATCCGCTGGTGAATATGATGCAACACGTAACACGTATCCAACGCCATTGGTTGAGTAGTGATCTGCTGACTAGCTTTTAAAGCAAAAAGAAAGCGCTCAGAATAACGCCGCCACTCGGAGCTCGTAAGCCGGAGAGAGAGAACGGATAGCCTGAAAAAACGCCATGAACTTTGGACCAACTATAAACTAAGGATAACAGGAATGGACATTCTCCCCTGAGGAAGAAAAACCGAAACGCAGCTGTGTCGGGAGATAAGTCTCTAACAGTTCCATTTGGATAGTGGTAGTTTAATATACAGGAACTCGGCGTTCACAAAACCCTTGTAGGGATATTTAAGATAGATGGCGTATAAATTGAAAGGAGATTGAAATTTAATTGTCTATGAGCATAAGGGATACGTGAATTTCAGTCATTTAATGAAAGTTGATAAGACATTGAAAGCAATAGAAGAAAAATATAAGTTGCTTTATCCCGATTATGCAAAGTGGAGATTATAATTAATTTAAAAATCTTGTTTGATTTAAAAAAATCTTTTTGACATAAATATTATATTAAAGTTATTTATAAAAACACATAAAAATTCACATAAGGAGGAAGGAGGCAAGTTAATGATTATACTACGAGAAGGGCGCAAGGCCGTGGAGGCATGCACCAGTAATATGAAACTTACCTCTTTCTCCAATATATTTTATTAAAATTGATTGTCAATACAAATAAAAATAAGATAGTTTATCGAACACATTTTTAGGAGGTGAGAGCACGGAATTTTGGGAGTACATTTATTTGGATTTCTCATCACAAGCGGAGAGAGATACTGCTTTTCGTATGTCATAACACCTAATTTAAAGTTTGCAATGTTTTAATTGTGCAGCTATAGTTTTAGCAAAAACATTTGGTAGAATCAGGGAGAGGTCTGTCTAATTGTAAACTGTTTATTTTCTCTCTCTCTTTCTTCTGTCTCACACGACCAAGTCTGAAGGAATGTAAACAATTCTGGTTCGTGTGATTAAGCAATCAAAATCTCGTAGTTAGAAGAGTGAGATTTCTTTTTTTTATGGTGAAAGTTAATCAAAGTAGTGGTTTTCTACTTTAATTGTGTAGCTCAGTTGCTTATAGCTAGCTAGTTCTTATTTTGTGATGTGATTTAAAAGGCTGACAAGAATAAAGACCGCTCTGTGGAATAAAGTGAAAAACCTGAGTTTTTTTCTCCTAGATTTCAGTTTTGTTTTGTTTTTTAGAGATGTTTTAAAAATTCTGATTTTATGCTTAATTCTGGATCCAAAGATTTTTTTTTTTTTTTTGCTTTTAAAAGGCTTACTTTTTGAGCTCTAATGTTTGATAATTGTTTACTATTTGTGGGTCTCTGTCATTATGTGTTCTGTTTGTGTATCATTACTTGTACATGTTACATTGTGTACAGATGAAGACAGAGTTCACTGACTATAGAAAAGTGCAATGAATAAACAATAGCTTCTGACAGCATTTAAGTGAAACAGACACTGCTGAAATTTTATGGTTAAAATGTTTAAAATATTGTTCTTGAGTATAATATTCTAAGGGACAATAATTGTCATTTTTTTCCTTTTTCCCTGTTAAATTCAGACACAATCCATGAACTTGCAGGCAAGGTGGTACTGTGAGGTGCTTTTTTTTTTTCCATATTGGTTAGGTTTGGTTTTTTTTTTACAAGTACTTCTGAATTTTTTTAACCCCTTCCCTTTTCCTCCTTCCACTTTTTGGGGTTTACATTATGTGTCATGATTTTTATGTACAGTTTGAATGAATGAATGAATGAATGAATGAATGAGCATCTACCATAGGTTGCTTTTGTCTGAATATTGGGGTACATTTTAAGAAACAGCGCGCACGTGTACTTTTGTTCGCGCACCAGGCGCGAACAAAAGTACACTGGATTTTATAAGATACGTGCGTAGCCGCGCGTATCTTATAAAATCCGGGGTCGGCGCACGCAAGGGGGTGCACATTTGTGCAATGCGCGCACGCTGAGCCCTGCGCGCGCTGCCCGATCCCTCCGAGGCCGCTCCGAAATCGGAGCGGCCTTGGAGGGAACTTTACTTCTGCCTCCCCCCACCTTCCCCTCCCTTCCCCTACCTAACCCACCCCCCCAGCCCTATCTAACCCCTCCCCCACCTCTGTGGCAGAAGTTACGCCTGCTCGAAGCAGGCGTAACTTTGCAAGTGCCGGGTCGGCTGCCGCGTGCCGTGTTCGGGTCCAGGGGCTGGTCCGGAGGCCATGGTCACACCCCCAGAATGCCCTGGGCCAAAATCACGCCCGCGGCACCACCCCTGGATGACGCGCTGACCGCGTCACGCCCCCGACACGCCCCCCAATGACGTGCCGTCCACATCACGCCTCCTGACACGCCCACCGCAAGAAAGCCCCAGGACTTACGCACGTCCCGGGGCTTTGCCTGCGCCGGAAGCCTAAGCAATATAGGCTCGGCGCGCGCAGGGGAGTTTTAAAAGGGTTACGCGCGTACCTTATGCACGTAACCCTTTTAAAATCCGGCCCATTGTGTGTTACTTTATAGAAAAGTGGGGAAAGAAGGGATTCGACATTTTGTAGCTGCTTCTTTGAACTATGACAAAACAATATTGGATATCCATAGTGGGGTAGATTTTAAAAAGCATTTACTCGAGCAAAACTGTTTTTTGCTCGAGTAAATACACTTTACTCAAGTAAGTGGGCTTTTCAAAATTGCTACAATATATGCCATTGAATTGTCCATAGGATTTACTCAAGTAAGTGCACTTTACTCGAGTAAATAGCTTTTGAAAATTGCTACGATAGTATGTCACATTTACATGCGTAACTCCTTTGAAAATGACCCCCATAATTAGTGTATATAGGGATTATTACATACAAGAAGTAATTGATGTTTATTCTAGAATTTCACATTTGCTTCATTTCAGTTTTTATTCATCTCATATCAAGTATTAATCCATAAACACAAACATCTGAATTAGTGATGAGAGTGCAGAGGCTGTATTTTGAGGACAGCTTCCAGAGTGCTGTGCTGAGAGAATTGTACACATCATTTGTCACTGACCTCATAATTTGAAATCATCTCACCCTTTGCCATAGAAGATATCTTGAATCCTTCATTTTATGGACTGAAATATTCAGAGTTTCCTTATTCCATGACAGTAGCCTTACTTAGACACTTTTTAAGCAATATATCTATCACTCTTTGAAATGTAATAACTGATTATCATAATGAAATGTTTTTATGATACAATTAGCTAATACCTAGTCATATTGTTACTTGCAAATGCAACTATTTTCATTCTCACATTAAAGATACAGTCTGAATTGATGCAGTTTTATTGCTCTGTAGTTGCAGTTCTCTGTGTTAATGGTTCAGTAGAATATGCTATCTGTATGTCAATCTGACACCCAAATAGTATTTTTTTTTTGTAGAAAGAACTAGAATAGATTTTTGAAACAGGGATTTTGTTTTTGTTTTTTGCATCACTGTGGGTTGGAGGTGGGGTTGGAAGTATATACTACACCTGAGTTTAACTGTTCTAGATACCTAAAAGATAAGGAGATTAGCAGGCTGTACACTGCCAGTGGGAGAGGCCATTGAGCAAAAAGACCTGAGATCGAAGGGTGGAAAAGCACCCAAATACCTGCACATATGGACGCAGGCTATACTGAGCGCAGTAGGCCTGATATTGGATAATCAATGGTGGCCTATATATCCTGATGAGCTGGGTGTCTCCCAGAGGTCAGCCACACACAACAACCAGCATGGAGATCACAACAGATGATAGAAGATACAGAGACTGGTCGCTGTGGACACTTTTGGTAAGCTAGGGGCATGCCTTGCTAATGTTTTAAATTGGGCAGATCTCTGCGTCAGTTCAACTCCAGGGCCATGCAGCTTAGATGGGGCTTAAGGTTATTCTGACCAATTGCACAGAGGGAGCAATGATGTAGTGGATTCAGCTTTTCTTGCAAATATGGTAGTAGCCCTTGCCTTTTATATTTGCTAGTCCTAAAGGGACCAGTGTTTAATGAGTGTATATATCCAACAAGTAATACACATTAGGGCAAATTTTCAATGGGCTGCATGTAAAAATCGGGACTTACACGTGTGGCTGGCCCTGCGCGCACCGCACTCATTTTCAAAAGGACCCTGAAAAAGGGGCGGGCCAGAGCAGGGTCTGGGTGGGGCAGGATGGAAGCCGGCTGGGATAGCAGTCATTAGCCGCTGTCCTGGGGAAGCATGTACCGGCAGCCGTGTGGAAACTACTTCTACTTGGGAGAAGCAGTAAGTAGAAAAATAAAAAAATTTTGGGTAGCTAGGTAGGGGTTAGGGGTTGGGATGGAGAGGGGAAAGGGAAGGAAGGTTAGGCAGGGGGTAGGGAAGTTCCCTCCCAGTCTGCGGACTGGGAGGGAACTGGGGGAGGCCCGATTGCATCACCATGCATAACTTACTAAAATTCACCGCAGATGCGAGCACAGATTTTAAAATACGGTGCACATATTCGTAAGGCCAATGGATTTTATAACATGCGCATGCCAGCGACTGCATGTTATAAAATCGTCGCATCCATGGGCGCGCTCCTTTTAAAATTTACTCCATTGTTCTGATTAAATCTGACACCAATATAACTGTATATTCCCTCTACCCCATCTCACCTATGAAAAAGTTTCATTAACACACCACCTGCGCAATGTTACATTTAAGTTATGTCTTTATATGCTTAGCTTTATTAGTTCACACACAGTAAGGCCGATTTTTAGGTCGTACTCTATTATACCTGTTTATACACTATTGCTCTATGCCTAAATGTAACTAGTTGTTTGTACACAGTTTAATATGTGTTATATAAATGTGTTATATGTATTAAGTTGTTAAAACTGTAAACCGGAGTGAAGGCAGCCTGCTATACTTCGGTATATAAAAGAGTCCAAATGAATCCAGAGGTGGAGTGATATTTTGTTACTTTTTCTGAGCATTTATATAGAGGTTAGGCCATATGGATTCAGAGTTTTCACCCAGACATAGAATAGTTTGAAGGCTACAGGCCAACCTCTGAGTGAACTCCTATTTACTGTCTTGCACTGTGAAATGTTTACAAACAGGCAAGAGTCTGTTTATTTAGTTATTCCACTAAGTCTATGATGAGAAAGCTAGCAATTAAAGCCTGAGAGAGAATGAAGGCCCCATAGCTGTGCCTGAAATGTGATAAGAAATCAGAGGGGGAGGGAACATCACTGCTTTCATAAACATTTTTAGTGCAAAAGGAGAAATAGCAGGATTGGGGAGAGCTCTGGACAAGATGGTACAGGCTGATCCTTTGGAAACATGTAAGCTTTATATATCCATGTAGCAAAAGTTATTATCTACCATTACTTCTTCTGTGTAATCTGATTTTATTTGTTCTACCCTCCTACTGCTCAACTAAACTCGCTTTCCTAAATACCTAGAACTGTGATGTACTGAATCAAAGTTTGTGTGTGGCTGTTTGTGTTGGGAATTAGCTCATGGGTTCAAGCCCCCAGGTATAATCCCAGTAATTGTATGTGTTTATATGGGATAAGCCCCTCAGGTAGCCCCCCAGTGTAGACCTCAGTGAGATTAAGGCCCCCCCCAGGTCAGAGCCCCTGGGCAGAATACCAGTGTGCGACAGTTTGAACCCATAACAAGAGAGAGAGAGAGAGAGATAGACTCTGTGGAGAACAATATGTCACTCTACTATTTATACCACTGTAAGAGGGGTCACTTTTTTTTTTTCCATTCTTTATTTATATATTTTCCATAATACATCATAGAAATTAAACAAGTCATTACTTGGTTTACAAAGTGTATAATCACCAAGGATATAACTATATAACTAAGAAAAACTTCAATTATGTAAATTCAAGTAGCACTATGCTGTATTTCCAGGAATTAATAAACATTTTTTAGACAAATATTGAGCTGTACAGAGTCAAAGACATGGGAGAGTATTTTTAAGGAAAACTTAAATTTAAAGAATAAACATTGCATAACTCACAATTGAATTTCCTTATTTCTTCCCTAATCATATGGATCCATAGGGGATGATGTAGTTGGTAATTGTGCCTCCAGAAATTTTTGAAACTGATCTATTTGAAAAAAGGTGAAATTTTGATCTCCTCTCTTTATCTGACATTTACATGGATATCGAAGAAGAAATGAAAAACCTAAGGATAAAACTTTCTGCCTCATTGCAAGGAATTCCTTTCTCCTTAATCTAGTTATAGATGCTAAATCAGGAAAACATTTCAATGGTTGGCCATAAAACTGTACTAGAAGTTTCTGAAAATATCTACGCATAACTTTATTAACATCTAATTGTGTTATAAACGATACCACTAAAGTGTTTCTATTCATAACAGCATTAGTAGAATCTTCTAGAAAACTAGTTAAGTTTGCAGGAACATTTTGAGGCATAGCACCTTTCCTTTCCAAAACATAACAGGTATTTATAGATGGAAAATCAGTGTCATTAAACATTAAAACTTCTTTCAGAAGTCTTTTTAAAGTTACAAAAGGTATTTCACCTGCTATTGTGGGAAAATTTAGTATTCTGATGTTTAAATGTCTAATCCTGTTTTCAATTATCTCTAATCGTTTTGAACAATATAATTGATCTTTTGCTACTAATGCACTTATTTTCTGACAAGACTTTATGGCTTTATCATTTTCTTTTACCTTTGTTCCTATAGCTGTAATTACTTGCTGTGTATTATTTATCTGAAGTTGGAAATTTGAGGATACGTTGTCTATCTTTGTTTCAAGTCTATTTATGGAGGCACTTAAACCTGATACAACATCCCAGATGGATTCCAAAGTTACCTTCTCTGGTCTAATAGCTCCAACTGATAGTTGTTTTAAATGATCTGGAGTACTCTGTACCTCCTCCTGCTCAGTTTCAGGGTGCTGTTACTATCTCTACAGAGAATTTCTCTCCAGATACAGGCTCAGAAAGTGCACCAACTGATCTACACTCTCCTCCACCTTCCTGTGGGGATTGTTGGATCAGTTTCCCTCCTGAGCCTCGTTGTGCTGGTGGTAAACAAGCATTAGGGCTCAAAGAAGCCTCTTCCAAGGAGGAAACCCGTACCTCTCCACCAGTTCCTCCAATGGAATCACTGGCTGCTTCCTCTTCCAATTGTGTAAGAAAACGGTCTATATCCAGTTGGGTTAATGCGGGTAAGGGTTCCATAGGAAAAACCCTTATTTTCCCCTTTCGTTTAGGTGGCATACTTAAAGGAAATATCTTTTAACTGTAATAATATTCCAGATCCTTAATGTTATGCTGTTTTAAACTCTGATCCAGAGAGCAATATCTACTAGGAAATAGTTGCACATATAATTATTCTAGGATAAGAATAAGTTTACTTTAATTTCCTGCCACTCCGAGCGAAGCCGAGCAAAGCCGAGCAAAGCCGAGCAAAGCTGAGCAAAGCCGCGCGCGCCCCTTGGGCGCGCGCAGCTTTGGCGGCACGCCAGCGGCGGTGGTGCGCCACAGGGGAGCGTGCTCTTAACGCTCCTCTGGCCCCTCCCTCCGATGTCGGGTACGGCGCTCAGGTCTCACCAGGCAGGAAACAATCCAATCAATGGCAACAAAGTTCTTTCAGGGTAAAACGCTGAATTTCTCTGGGTGCTCTGGAGCTCACCGTAGGAGAGCCTGCTCTTAACGCTCCTCTGGCCCCTCCCTCCGACGTCGGGTACGGCGCTCAGGTCTCACCAGGCAGGAAACAATCCAATCAATGGCAACAAAGTTCTTTCAGGGTAAAACGCTGAATTTCTCTGGGTGCTCTGGAGCTCACCGTAGGAGAGCCTGCTCTTAACGCTCCTCTGGCCCCTCCCTCCGATGTCGGGTACGGCGCTCAGGTCTCACCAGGCAGGAAACAATCCAATCAATGGCAACAAAGTTCTTTCAGGGTAAAACGCTGAATTTCTCTGGGTGCTCTGGAGCTCACCGTAGGAGAGCCTGCTCTTAACGCTCCTCTGGCCCCTCCCTCCGACGTCGGGTACGGCGCTCAGGTCTCACCAGGCAGGAAACAATCCAATCAATGGCAACAAAGTTCTTTCAGGGTAAAACGCTGAATTTCTCTGGGTGCTCTGGAGCTCACCGTAGGAGAGCCTGCTCTTAACGCTCCTCTGGCCCCTCCCTCCGATGTCGGGTACGGCGCTCAGGTCTCACCAGGCAGGAAACAATCCAATCAATGGCAACAAAGTTCTTTCAGGGTAAAACGCTGAATTTCTCTGGGTGCTCTGGAGCTCACCGTAGGAGAGCCTGCTCTTAACGCTCCTCTGGCCCCTCCCTCCGACGTCGGGTACGGCGCTCAGGTCTCACCAGGCAGGAAACAATCCAATCAATGGCAACAAAGTTCTTTCAGGGTAAAACGCTGAATTTCTCTGGGTGCTCTCGAGGGGTCACTTTTAACTTGGCTTTGGGGGGGGGGGGTAGGTTTGGGGAGTGGTTTTACATACACAGTAGGAGTTACCAACAGCAAAGTGCACATCACTGAAGATTTTATGTCATTTCAATTGATAAAAGGTACAAGAGGAGTTGATTTGTACAATGCATTCTCTATCTAGCTTCAAAAAAGCTAGGTAGAGAGTTCAACAAGCTCGGTAGAGAGTGCATTGTACAAACCACTAGCTTTGGAGAATAATGCATAAATTAAAGCAGTTTTCACTTTGGCTGACTGGATGCTATGAATACTGAAATTCTGAGTGAGGTTTATTTTACTTTAATTTGTCTTATTTTAATCTTTTATTTCACTTCTGTTTTTACTCATTTTTAATTGTATAATAAATTTATCCTTTCACTTTTATTATTGATATATTTATTTTTTATATTTTATTTATTTATTTGAAGTTTTTATATACTGACATTCGTTTAGTAACATCACATCGGTTTACAGTTAACAAAATGACTAGCAATGGTTCTTTACAATTGAACTAGATAGAATAATATCAAAGAAAAAACAGGTCTAATTACATCTAAGGCACAGTTGAAGGAATTAGAAAGTACACGTTAACGATTAAGAAGCAGAGTAAAACGCATTTAAGTAAAGGGATAAAAAAACAGGTTGTGAGGAAGAAACAAATGTAATAGCAATATAGACATACATTATATTACAGTGCGGGATGGTAATATATGTTACAAATAAGAGCAAAAGATTGCAGCTATAACGGTTAGGAGGAAGGTTATTAAGGCTTTGGTAAAGGATGGAAGGCTGCGAGGAGTTACAGAGGGGAAATGTCTACTACTGTTATGACGTTGAAAGAGCATTAGGTAAAAGCTTGTAAGAAAAGCCATGTTTTAATTTTTTGTCTAAACTTCTTTGGGCATGCTTCCTGCCGGAGGTCCGGGTGTTACGGCTGTGGCTGCTGTGCAACCGCCTCACCACCAGGGGCCCCTCTAGAGCTGGCTTTCCTGACAGGCCCAGTCCATCTCCTCTGTCCACTCTATGCTCTGGGTGTGCCCTTATAACCCTGCCTGACAGTTGCCTCGGTGCTTCGGCATCGAGCTCACCTGGGCTCCCTGCTCTAGCCTGCCTTGCGTGGCCTTTGGGCCTTCTGTCTTGCCTTGCGTGGCCTTTGGGCCTTCTGTCTTGCCTTGCGCGGCCTTTGGGCCTTCTGTCTTGCCTTGCCTTGCGTGGCCTTCGGGCCTTCTACCTTGTCTTGCCTTGCCCTGCCTTCGGGCCTTCTACCTTGTCTTGCCTTGCCCTGCCTTCGGGCCTTCTGTCTTGTCTTGTCTTGCCTTGCCTTGCCTTGCGCGGCCTTTGGGCCTTCTGTCTTGCCTTGCCTTGCCTTGCGTGGCCTTCGGGCCTTCTGTCTTGCCTTGCCTTGCGTGGCCTTCGGGCCTTCTACCTTGTCTTGCCTTGCGTGGCCTTCGGGCCTTCTGTCTTGCCTTGCCTTGTGTGGCCTTCGGGCCTTCTGTCTTGCCTTGCCTTGCGCGGCCTTCGGGCCTTCTGTCTTGCCTTGCCTTGCGTGGCCTTCGGGCCTTCTGTATTGCCTTGCCTTGCGCGGCCTTTGGGCCTTCTGTCTTGCCTTGCCTTGCGCGGCCTTCGGGCCTTCTGTCTTGCCTTGCCTTGCGCGGCCTTCGGGCCTTCTGTCTTGCCTTGCCTTGCGTGGCCTTCGGGCCTTCTGTCTTGCCTTGCCTTGCGTGGCCTTCGGGCCTTCTGTCTTGCCTTGCCTTGCGTGGCCTTCGGGCCTTCTGTCTTGCCTTGCCTTGCGCGGCCTTCGGGCCTTCTGTCTTGCCTTGCCTTGCGCGGCCTTTGGGCCTTCTGTCTTGCCTTGCCTTGCGCGGCCTCCGGGCCTTCTGTCTTGCCTTGCCTTGCGCGGCCTCCAGGCCTTCTACCTTGCCTTGCCTTGCGCGGCCTTCGGGCCTTCTACCTTGTCTTGTCTAGCCTAGTCTTGGTGGCCTTCGGGCCTTCGGTCTTGCCTTGCCTTGCGCGGCCTTCGGGCCTTCTACCTTGTCTTGCCTTGCCCTGCACGGCCTTCGGGCCTTCTACCTTGTGCTGTGTATGGTCTTCGGACCTTCTGCCCTGCCCTGCCTTGCTTACTGTGCATGCGGTCCTACGGGCCCTCTGCTCTATTGTCTGTATGTGTTTGGCCTACGGGCTCTCTGCCCTGCTTACTGTGTGTGGCCTACGGGCCTTCTGTGTGTGTGTGGCCTACGGGCCTACTGACCTGCCTTGCCCCGCTTACGGTGTGTGGCCTACGGGCCTTCTGTGTGTGTGTGTGGCCTACGGGCCTACTGACCTGCCTTGCCCCGCTTACGGTGTGTGGCCTACGGGCCTTCTGTGTGTGTGTGTGGCCTACGGGCCTTCTGACCTGCCTTGCCCCGCTTACAGGTGTGTGGCCTACGGGCCTTCTGTGTGGGTGTGGCCTACGGGCCTTCTGGCCTGCCTTGCCCCGCTCACGGTGTGTGGCCTACGGGCCTTCTGACCTGCCTTGCCCCGCTTACGGTGTCTGGCCTACGGGTCGTCTGTGTGTGTGTGGCCTACGGGCCTTCTGACCTGCCTTGCTCTGCCGCCTGCCCTGACCCAGCCTAGACCCAGACACTGCTTCTTGCTGTCTGCCCTGACCCAGCCACGGTTTCCAGCCATCCCTGTCTCTCTCCACCTGGAGCCACCCCTTTGGGTGGTGTTCACTACCCCTGAACTCAGCCCAAGCGTAACACCGGGGGCATTCTGTTCCAGTTTGTCGGCCCGGCTATAGACATGGCACGTTTTCTAGTTGTGTTGTGTAGGGTGGCTTTGTGAGAAGGCATGTATAATGCGGCAGCATGTTGTGTTCTGGGAGGTCTGGAGTGTTTGCGGAAGTGTAAGGCATTATTGAGCCAGGTCATGTTTTCGGTGCATAGGGTTTTATGTATTAAAGATAATGTTTGGTATTTCATCCATTGAGCAATGGGGAGCCAATGTAAATCTTTGAGGATGGGTGTAATGTGTTCTGATCTACAAGTGTTGGTAAGTATATGTGCTACTGCATTCTGCAGCATTTGTAAGGGGAGTATGGTGGTATTGGGGAGGCTAAGAAAGAAGGAGTTAACAATAGTCTACTTTTGTAAGGATGAGAGATTGCAGGACGGAATTTGATGTTATGATTTCATTTATTTCCTATTTTGTAAACTGGTGTTATTGAATACAGAACAACGGTATATAAATAAATAAATAAAGGCACTTAACATGATCAAATACCAGTCTCCATTATCAAGAAACCTGGACATGAGCATAAAGAACAAAAAAAGTAAAAAAATTCATACACATAGGGGCGGATTTTCAGAGCCCTGCTCGCGTAAATCCGCCCAAAACCGGGCGGATTTACGCGAGCAGGGCCCTGCGCGCCGGGAAGCCTATTTTACATAGGCCTCCCGGCGCGCGCAGAGCCCCGGGACTCGCGTAAGTCCCGGGGTTCTCGGAGGGGGGGCGTGTCGGGGGCGTGTCGGGGGGCGGGCCCGGTCGTCGCGGCGTTCCGGGGGCGTGTCGGCAGCGTTTTGGGGGCGGGTACGGGGCGTGGCTACGGCCCGGGGGCGTGGCCGCGCCCTCCGTACCCGCCCCCAGGTCGCGGCCCGGCGCGCAGCAGGCCCGCTGGCGCGCGGGGATTTACGTCTCCCTCCGGGAGGCGTAAATCCCCCGACAAAGGTAAGGGGGGGGTGTAGACAGGGCCGGGTGGGTGGGTTAGGTAGGGGAAGGGAGGGTAAGGTGAGGGGAGGGCAAAGGAAAGTTCCCTCCGAGGCCGCTCCGATTTCGGAGCGGCCTTGGAGGGAACGGGGGGAGGCAGCGCGGCTCGGCGCGCGCAGGCTATACAAAATCGATAGCCTTGCGCGCGCCGATCCAGGATTTTAGCCGATACGCGCGACTACGCGCGTATCTACTAAAATCCAGCGTACTTTTGTTTGCGCCTGGAGCGCAAACAAAAGTAGGCTGTTCGCGCTTGTCTGAAAATCTACCCCATAAAGAATAACCAAACCAGCAGAGATTACTATTTAAACATTGTACTCTACCCTAAATTAAGAAAGTTCAATTAACTAAGTCCCAGCACTTTTATCTAATAAAACATTTTCTGAGTGTAGTGGATCGGTAAAAATTAACTTATTCTTTTGAATGGATATTTGAGAAAGAATGTGGCTCCAAGAGCCATAACTCTCTGTCTTAGCTGAAGAAATTGCTTCCTCTGAGCTTGAATAACAGGGGATACATCAGGAAATATTTGTACCTTATAGTCACATAAAAGGAAATCTTTATTTTATAAATATTTTTTAAGTACCAGGTCTTTACCTTGTTCTAAGCAAAAAGAAACTAATAAAGTTGCACACACAGGTATATAAAAGTAAACAAATTTGGACTTTCTGGCTGTAAAACATCATTTCCACCCTCAAGTCCATCTGTAATATCTTATCTTTAGCCTTAGAGACACAGTAAATTTTAGATAGAGTAGGAAGTTTCTTTTCTACAAAGCTTACATTTTCACGAAGATACTAGAACTAGGAAAGTTTTATCAAATGCAAGTTCTTAACTCTCAGGCTATTTGCCATAGCTTCTAATTGCCTATGAATAGTCAAACTGTCTTTAATATCATTAACATTAGAGTTTTGCAATGTAGTACATAGGATCCATAGAAGAAAAGAACATCTCCACCTCTACGCTCCTTGAATCATGGTCTTCAAACTTGGGATGTATACCTCCAGTAAAATTAAACAATTGTGCTTACAAAATTAGATAAGGACTTCCCTAATCCGGCTACCACCACCCTCCACACATCAAGGAGGGTGCTATTTCCAGGTTCTTCCATGTCCCCAACAACTTCACAAGGAGGAGGAATAAACTGATAGAATTGGAACGTTTGAGATTTTTAAAGAGACGGTATCAATGCTGGGAGAATTCAAAGCAGAATTAAAATGACCACTTGATATAAGGTCAGGCTTGACCAGTATAGAATAATCTGCCTGATACACCAAACACTGACTTGCCATGGTCTCTCCTTGCCCCTTCCCCCCCCCCCCCCCCAACTTCCTGAGTTCACTCAACCACATCCACGCACGATGAGGATTAAAGTAGCCCCAGCTGAACTGGAGGTGTCTGATGACACTACCTCCCTCAGACCCTCCACAACTCCCAGCTCTCCCATACGCATGTAAGAGATCTGGGGGTAATTCTCGACAATCGCCTAAACCTAAAGAAAATGATCAACATCACAACTAAAGATTGCTTCTACAGACTCCAGGTTCTAAAAAGACTCAAACCCCTCCTAGTCTTCCACGACTTCAGGACAGTTCTCCAATCCTTGATATTTGCCAAAATAGACTACTGCAGCGCTCTCCTCCTAGGTCTACCCATCTCTACCACCAAGCCACTACAGATGATTCAGAATGCCACAGCCAGAATTTTGACTAACACCAACCGCGGAGAACACATTTCACCTATCCTCAGAAACCTAAACTGGTTACCAGTTAACTTCAGAATCCTACACAAATCACTCACCTTAATCCACAAATCCATCCACAAACAACTTCAACTTGACCTCGAAATCCCTCTCAAACTCCATACCTCAAACAGACCGATTAGAGAAATCCACAAAAGAACTCTGCAAGCTCCTCCAACTAAAGCCACGCGCCTCACCTCGACCAAAGACCGAGCGTTCTCTACAGCAGGACCAACTATTTGGAATAACATCCCTTCAGACCTCAGGCTGGAACCATGCCTCCCAACATTTAGGAAAAAACTTAAGACATGGCTTTTCTGCCAAGCCTTCTCAGATCCCCCGGATACACACTAGATGACCTAATTCCCTTCATGAACGATGAACCTTGTACCTCAAAGTTCTTTATGCGCTAGCCCGCTCACCTTATTGTATTCTATTACTAGTTTTCCGTCATCCTAGGCCTCTCTTTCTAGCTGATTAAGCCTCCAAGTTCACCCTCCTTGTTGAATGTAACTTTGCCGCCTCCGTTCATATGTTTACTTTTGTTTCAGTTTTTTACCCTGTTCGATGTAAACCAATCTGATATGGTCATTACCATGAAGGTCGGTATAGAAAAGTGTTAAATAAATGAAATAATATCCCTAAGATTGAAATGTGCAGCTGTCTGGGAAGATGGCAAATTAACCCCAGGACTCAGAGGCAGCAGAAACTGATGCCATGCCACATGAGTCACCCTGGGAATGCTCAAAAAGACACTGCATGTGGAGATCTATAGGACCACGACCCTGTCCAAACATGGAGAAGACTGAAATCTTACCTGTTTTCTGCCCATTTAGAACCAGCAAACACAAAGTAACAGGCTGGTGGCTGTGTGGCACAAGGCAGATTTATAGGAACTTCGGCTCCTTCAACTGATGTCACCTGGAACCACCAGGGTGGGGGGTTAGGGTAGATTCAGCAGTGCTGGTAGGCTTTTCGCACAAGGCTCACCCCCCCCCCCCCCCCCAATAAATTCTAATATCTTTCCCTTCCCAGTAATGTCCACTTGGTGGCAGTGTAGCCTAGAAATAATACAGTTTGATGTCCCTCCCTGACTTCCCAGCAGGAGTGCTGGGAAGACAGGGACATCAAACAATTTAAGAGTCCACAATAAACACAGTTAATTACCCTTCCAATGTCTTTCAATGAACATTTGTAATTTGTCTGCCTATGCAACTGACAAAAGAAAGATTTCAAGGAACTGATTCAAGTTACCATCTGTCCTTGCTGCAGAGGAAGAAAGTTACATTTTATTTATTTTATTTATTTATTTAAATTCTTTTAATATACCGATGCTCAAGACCAGGTCTTATCGTACCGGTTAAGTCATTGAGTTATATTTGCTCTATTTCCCTGTGACCCCCAACAAAACAATCCTCACTACAACATTTAAATCAGTACTAAATAAGTAACTCAAAAAGTATTTCTTATCAAAAGAACAAAAGCAGAGGAAATGACCTAAAATGTAGCTGTTCACACTGCAGTATAAATACTATAGGCTGCCAATAATCTTAATCATTGGTCAGAAAAATCTCCAGTCTTTTTTACTATTTTTGTCACACTTATCCTAAGCACTCCTACTTATAAATCCCACATATCCAAAAAATCATTTATAAAATTGTCCCAAAATATAGATTGCACTCATAGAAGGCCACTGACTTATGCAGTCAGTGGAAAGATGAAATGTCACTGCCGTATGAATAATGAAACAACTATGTGTCCAAGCTGCATCAAGGCGATTTGTAAAAAGGCAACTGCATCAGGGCGATTCTAAAAACAAAAAAAAGTATGTATCTGAAAAAAATACTCTTAAGCATGCTTACAGTTTTCAATAAAGAAGAGTAACTTACTGCTAAGAAGTGGCAGTGACAGCAGGGATCCATCCTGCAGCTCCAGGTGTTCAGGGTCAGGGGATCCTGCAGTGGACCCTGCCTACACAAGAACCGTGTAAAAAATAAAAAAGGACAGTTTGCACCTGCCCTCTTGACGTCTTCTATGCAGAAGTGTTATCTGTTTGGCTCATGATATCCTGCACTCCTGTTCCTTCCATGCTACCATGTGCCTGTATTTTTGCCTGGCAATTGTGCTTTTCTCCTACAAACCTTCCTGCATTCTAAATCAGTTTCTGGTGCCCTGTTTGTGTTCAGTTCCACTGTTCCTGCTCCATGCTTCTTCCCTGGCTCCTCTCCAGTACCTGGGCTCCACTGCCTTGTCTCTCAGGTGCATACCTTTCCTCTGAGGTGCCCTGGCTTGCCAAACCAAGAATATCTGTGAGTTTGGACCAGCCCAATACCAGTGACAAGGTTGCTTAGTAAAAACATTTTCTGCTCTCTGCAAACCATATATGCTGTTTCAAGATGGACCATTCACAAAATACTTTTTGTGGGCCCTTTTCCTGTCTCTATGGCTCTTTAAGAGAACAAGACCCAAGCAGAACACAGCAAGAAACTGAGAGCTTGACTAAACCACTAAAATACGATTTTCACCTATCAAGAGATGAGAAACATATGGCCATGCTGGTGATTAGATTTACATCCTGGGCTCTTGGCCCATAGCAACAGGCTTCTGTGGTTTCGCTTCAGGTTGCATCCGCAGTAGTTTCCAAATCTCCACGCCATGCTGCTTTTCCCACAGTAGTGCCAAAGACTTTTCTCAAGGCTGCAACCACAACAGCACCAAAGACTTTTCTGCAGGCCATTCTGGCTCCAACAAGTCCAGCTAGATAGCTAAAGTCCTGCTCTGAGGACTTCTGCCACATCCTCAGCATGCCACACTGAGTCAGCTCCATTGATGACTCCATTCCAGGTGGCACCCCCTGCTCCATTGATGGTTCTGCTCCCAGTCAAGCCAGCTCCTGACCTGGCTCTGCTTCCGACTGAGCCAGCTCCTGCCCCGGGCCTTGCTCCCAGCTGACCCAGCTCTTGTCATGGCTCTGCTGCTGGCCAAGCCAACTACTGCAACGGCTCTTATCCAAGCCGAGCCTGTTCCTATGGAGGCTCTGCTCCAAGATGCACCGGCAAGTTCAAGGAATTCATGCCAGGCTGTCCCAGAGGTTCTTGCCCATTCACCACCTGAAGGCAGCTTCAGCATCATACTCCAGGCGAGGCTCTGTTCCTGCATTCAGCCTAGTGGGGTCTGGCCCCAGGCCCACTCTAGACTGTGCCCCTCAGAGTTAGATCTGGGATCCTAGATGTATTTTGGAGATGGCCAATGGTTATCAATGAAGGGGGGCATTTTGTCAGGGGCTGTGGGGATCAAACCTCTGGCCCTAGGTTTTCAAGGCCAGGGGATCCTGCAGTGAAGCCACCGGGACTCTGACTCAGTAAAAACCCTGTAGAAAATACAAAATGACAGTGTGGACCAACTCTTTCAGCATCTACTCTGTGGAAGTGCTATCCATTTGGCTCCGGATTTCCTGTAACCATGCTCCTTCCATGCCACCATGTTTGTGTCCTATAAACCTTCTTGCCTTCCATTCCAGTTTATGGTATCATCTTTGTGACCAGTTCCATGTTCCTGCCCCATGCTTGTCCCTTGGCTCCTTTCCAGTTCCTGAGCTCTAGCTCCTTATCTCTCAGGTATGCACCTTCCCTCTGGCCCTGGATTTCCAAGCCAAGATATCTGTGACAAGAAGGAACATTGGAAGCCTTCATGGTAGCAAAGATGCTTACACGGTCATCTAAAAAACAACTTGCTAGGGTAGCACAGAGGATTTAAATGCTGACACTTGAATGGCATCCATAAATAATCAGAGAAATCCAATTATGTAAAGTTAATGAATTATATGTAACTAAACAATTAAAAAACATAAGAACTTGCCATGCTGGGTCAGACCAAGGGTCCATCAAGCCCAGCAACCTGTTTCTAACAGAGGCCAAACCAGGCCACAAGAACCTGGCAAGTACCCAAACACCAAGAAGATCCCATGCTACTGATGTAATTAATAACAGTGGTTATTCCCTAAGTCATCTTGATTAATAACAGTTAATGGACTTCTCCTCCAAGAACTTATCCAAACCTTTTTTGAACCCAGCTACACTAACTGCACTAACCACATCCATGGAGGCTACTCCATGGAGTGGAGGCTACTCCACTCCATGGAGTAGTGGTTAGAGCAGTGGGCTATGAACCAGGAGACCACTGTTATTCCTTGTGACCTTGGGCAAGTCACTTTACCCTCCATTGCCTCAGGTACAAACTTAATTGTAAGCCTTCTGGGGATAGGGAAATACCTCCAGTACCTGAATGTAATCCGCTTTGAAGCGCTGAAAAAAAAGTGCAAAAAGCGGAATATAAAAATCTAAATAAATAAATCCATAACATCTGTACACATCTGTTGTGGCCGTGGGCTAGGAAAGAGCCCTAGTAGGATGTGTGTGTCTGATCAGGCTGCAGAGTGGGAAGGAGTTACGAGAAAAAAAAAAAAGACACCCTGCCCCCAAAGGATCTACCCCCCCTAACTTAAAAGGGCAAGTAGGATAACATAGGGGTCTGTTTTCAAAAGCCACTGACCATTTACCTTAGCCAACTAGATTTTAAATGGCTACGTTAGCTTGGACAAATGTTCAGCCACAATGTGGTTGGCAAGGTGATGGCTGAAAATTTGCCTAAACTTAGCCAGCCAAGTCAAGCTCTCAGGGTTTTTTAACAAATTTTTGTGTTACCCTGCCATATAACTCAACCAAAATAAACTATAATCCACCCTCCCTTTTGTTTGCAAGAGCAGCATCAACAATTTTGCTGATTTTGCTTTTAAAGCTCCATTTTCTGAAAGCGCTACTCATTTTTTCCCATTGCTTAAGGTCACATCTCATAAAACCCTCGGAGAAACAGTGTCCCAAGCCTGCATCAAAATGTCAATAAAATGGTGTAGAGCAAGTTGTTGCTTTGAAAAGAAGTGTGCAAAAGAGTCTTTAAACTGGTGATTCCGCACTTAGCTAAAATACGGAAAGTCTTAAGAATTTGCAAGAAACTGTTTCAGATATTTTGGGGCATGGAAAAACACTTCAGGAGGAATACATCATTCTGAGGTGTTTTTACCCTTTAACATAATTCAGAAATTCACCATGGGGTACATTTGTTCAATGGTTTATCCTATATACACAGCTACCTTACATAAGGCTCCTGTACAGATTTCATTAAAACTGTACTTTACAAAAGTATATCAATTGCATCATTTTGGATTAAATAAAGAGTACAGCATATTTATTTTTATGGTATACTTTTGAATTCACATAAAAATGCCAACCCATATTATATATTATAAGACAATAATAATACTTTTCATAGCTAAAAGAAGTGTAGGTTGTATATCAATGTACATTTTTAATATTCCCAACAAAACTACTGGAAGATGTAGTAGGCCAGATTGACAAACTAAAGAGTAGCAAATCACCTGGACTGGATGGTATGCATCCTAGGGTACTGAAGGAACTAAAAAATGAAATTTCTGATCTATTAGTTAAAATTTGTAACCTATCATTAAAATCATCCATTGTACCTGAAGACTGGAGGGTGGCCAATGTAACCCCAATATTTAAAAAAGGCTCCGAGGCGATCCAGGTAACTATAGACCAGTGAGCCTGACTTCAGTTCTGGGAAAAATAGTGGAAACTATTCTCAAGACCAAAATCATAGAGCATATAGAAAGACATGATTTATTGGAACACAGTCAACATGGATTTACCCAAGGGAAGTCTTGCCTAACAAATCTGCTTCATTTTTTTGAAGGGGTTAATAAACATGTGGATAAAGGTGAACCAGTAGATGTAGTGTATTTGGATTTTCAGAAGGCATTTGACAAAGTCCCTCATGAGAGGCTTCTACAAAACTTAAAAGTCATGGGATAGGAGGCGATGTCCTTTCGTGGATTACAAACTGGTTCAAAGACAGGAAACAGAGAGTAGGATTAAATGGTCAATTTTCTCAGTGGAAAAGGGTAAACAGTGGAGTGCCTCAGGGATCTGTACTTGGACCGGTGCTTTTCAATATATATATAAATGATCTGGAAAGGAATACGACAAGTGAGGTTATCAAATTTGCGGATGATACAAAATTATTCAGAGAAGTTAAATCACAAGCAGACTGTGATACATTATAGGAGGACCTTGCAAGACTGGAAGATTGGGCATCCAAATGGCAGATGAAATTTAATGTGGACAAGTGCAAGGTGTTGCATATAGGGAAAAATAACCCTTGCTGTAGTTACACAATGTTAGGTTCCATATTAGGAGCTAACACCCAGGAAAAAGATCTAGGCATCATAGTGGATAATACTTTAAAATCGTCGGCTCAGTGTGCTGCAGCAGTCAAAAAAGCAAACAGAATGTTAGGAATTATTAGGAAGGGAAGGGTTAATAGAACGGAAAATGTCATAATGCCTCTATATTGCTCCATGGTGAGACTGTACCTTGAATACTGTGTACAATTCTGGTCGGCGCATTTCAAAAAAGATATAGTTGCGACGGAGAAGATACAGAGAAGGGCAACCAAAATGATAAAGGGGATGGAACAGCTCCCCTATGAGGAAAGGCTGAAGAGGTTAGGGCTGTTCAGCTTGGAGAAGAGACGGCTGAGGGAGGATATGATAGAGGTCTTTAAGATCATGAGAGGTCTTGAACGAGTAGATGTGACTCGGTTATTTACACTTTCGAATAATAAAAGAACTAGGGGGCATTCCATGAAGTTAGCAAGTAGCACATTTAAGACTAATTGAGAAAATTCTTTTTCACTCAAGGCACAATAAAGCTCTGGAATTTGTTGCCAGAGGATGTGGTTAGTGCAGTTAGTGTAGCTGGGTTCAAAAAAGGTTTGGATAAGTTCTTGGAGGAGAAGTCCATTAACGGCTATTAATCAAGTTTACTTAGGGAATAGCCACTGCTATTAATTGCATCAGTAGCATGGGATCTTCTTAGTGTTTGGGTAATTGCCAGGTTCTTGTGGCCTGGTTTGGCCCAGCATCGCAATTTCTTATGTTCTTACATCTTTAAATCTCACTGATGAGTTTTTGAACAGTAAAATGCACAAGGCACTGCCAAAATATTTATAAAATGCAAATATATTTAAGGGTCTGGATCAAATCTTTTCTGTGGGTAATATATGCCTGTGTAAATAGTTTGGTTCAATCCCAGACTGCATAGCTACAAAAACTACCAAACAGCATAGGCAATGGATAAGCCAAATTACCTTACTGTTACGCCCGTCGGTCGCAGACGGCTGTGACCACTCATGCTCACCTCCTTTTTTCTTGCACAGTCAATCCTAGGAAGATTAGTGGCCTCCGCCAACCACCGCCGACCTCCCCGGCGTCCCCAGGACTGCGTGGGTGCTGCCGACCGCCATCTTGTCTCTGAAATCACCTAAGGCACGCACGCGGGCCTCCTTTGTACACATCATGGCGGGAACCTCGGGGGCGTCCCCTCCGAATGACGTCCACTCGCTGCTGTACTTAAGCTGACTGGCCCTTTGCTTCAATGAGTTAGCAAGGAGTTCTCTCGTTGCTGAATCCGCTCCATTCTTGGACTTCCAGTTCCAGATTCCTCTCTTGGCGTGTGGACGCTCTGGGTACCCGCTCCTTGGGGGCCCTTCCGCATTCCTGGCTATCCGCTCCTCAGAGGGCTTTCCTGCCTTGGCTTGCTACCTGACCCGCTTCTCGGAACACTCTCCTGGAACTACCACTTGTGAGTACTTTACTACAGACTTCAACAATACTAGCTTTACTGTAGTGGCCTCGGGCCACTACCGTTTCCTCTTCAGTAGAAGTTGTTCCAGTATACCCTGTGCTGCAGTGTATTGCCGTACCAGCTACAAGATCCACTTCTGGGTTCCTGCACTTCAGACTTCTCTTCATCATCATCTACACTACAGACATCCTCGGTGTACCCCGCTCTACGGGCCAGTACCGGATCTGCACTTCTGAGGTAATCTCTACTCGTCTGAAGGGATTTCCTGGTGTACCCTGCTCTGTGGGCCACTACCGGATCTTCACATCGGTGGTATCACCCTGGATATACCCCATTGCTCAGAACTGTACTTATTTGCATCTCCTGCTCTGCGGGCTCTGCTTTTCCTTCCTTCATAATAAAGTCTCTATCATACAGCCTTGTCCTACGCCGCTGAGACCAAGCCCACCGACAGTGAGGCTCACAGGGCTCCTCCCTGTGGGCGGAGACACTTCTCATCTCAGCCCAGGGTTCACATCCTTACAAAAACATAACACATACTAGACTGGATAAATCATCCATAGAAACTATCCCACAATTTTTTAAGGCAACACCAGAAGGAAATAGGATGTTTTGTGATCATGAGTGGGGAATATGGTCTTAAAGCCCTTAAAGCCTGTGGCTTTAAGACCATATTCCCCACTCATGCTGCACCCCCTTCTGGCCTTCGCTCCGTGTGCAGAGGAAAGATGCAAATGCCCAAAAAGTGCACATGCCAAAAAAAACCCCAAACCTGCAACCAAAAAAAGACAAAAGTTTCCCGCAGCCAATCTCAAAAACTAGCCCAATTGGATGGGAAAACCGCCCAACTGGCAACACTGCTCAAGACAACCGCCTTGCTTAACCCAAAGAATTGCAGTCTTCCCAACATTAAAAGAGAGATTATTCTAGGCAAACCATTCATCCATTGCTTGCAAACAAGTTGTTAACTCCTCCAGTGCGCCAGAGAATTCCAAAATCACTAGGACCATAAGCTGCACATCATCTACATATATAACGACAATGAATCCCCCTTACTCTCAAGAACAAATAAAATAAAACAGAATAAATAGTCAATCCCTGTGGTACTTCCAACTTGACCTGCCTTTCTCCTGATGTACCTGAAACATTCGACTCTTCAAAATCAACTGAATACAGTATAACTCGATATCACCAATCCCTATGTCATGTAACCAGTGCAGCAAGTGGTTCACTAAGTCAAAAGCAGATGACATGTCCAAGAAAATCAGCAGAATTGACTATCGAGGATCCATTTTTCGCAATAGAAAATCCTGCCAAGAAATTAATAGCATCTCTGTGCTATGCCCAATGCAAAAACAACACTGGAATGGATCTAATAAGTCATGATCGGCCAAAAACTCGGACATCTGTGCTAATACATAATTCTCTAGCAGTTTAGCCACTGATGGCAAATTAGCAATTGGGCAGTAAATGGCTAAATCAGAAGCCTCAAGCGATGGTTTTTTGCGAATTGGTCGAACCAAAGCCTTTTTAAATGAACTTGGCTGCTTAACATGGCCAGGAACAGGCAAGAGAAGGATAGAAAGGAGATAGCAGAATTCTTGCTTTAAGCAAAGAGGGAAAAGAGAACTGGAAGCCTCTAGGAGTTGTAATCCGAAAAGAAACAGAGAATAAGAGGCTGCTAGGAGTTGTAGTCTCAGGCCATTTAGGAAAAGGTATTGACCACAGAGGAACATGGTAGTAATTAAAGAATACAGGTGATTCTAATTAAGGATTTACTTAGGACAAAGCTTCCCAAACCTATCCTGGAGACCCTATAGCCAGTCGGATTTTCAGGATCTCCACTATGGATATACATGAGATAAATCTGCATATCATGGAGACTCGGTATATGCAAATTTATCTCATGCATATTCATGGTAGTTATTCAACCGGCTGTGGGGTCCCAGGACAAGTTTGGGAAGCCCTGCCTTAGAAAGAGCCTAGTCCAGGGGTGGCTAACTCCAGTCCTCAAGAGCTACAAACAGGTCCTGGTTTCAGGATATACACAATGAATATGCAATGGAGAGATTTGCATGCACTGCCTCCATTGTATGCAGATATACTGTATCTTATGCATATTCATTGTGGATATCCTGATAAACCATGCCTGTGTGTGGCTCTTGAGGGCCTGGAGATGGCCATCCTCGGCACAGTCTCTTGAAGCAGGAGATTGCCAGGGAGGCAAAGGGCTGCCACAGAAGCAGAACCTGGTCAGAAGAGACTGTCGGGCCGATACAGTAAAAATCGCGGGAGAGCGGTCTCCTGTGCGCGCAATACAGTAAATTAATTTATTTAGAGTCCATGGCAAAAAGAGGCGCTAGGGACACTAGCGCGTCCCTAGCGCCTCTTTTTGGACAGGAGCAGCGGCTGTCAGTGAGTTTGACAGCCGAAGCTCAATTTTGCCGGCGTCGGTTCTCGAGCCCGCTGACAGACACAGGTTCGGAAACCGGACGCCGGCAAAATTGAGCGTCCGGTTTTCAACCTGCGAGCCACGGGCCCATTTTAAATTTTTTTATTTTTTACTTTTTTTTTACTTTTGGGGCCTCCGACAATATCGCTATGATATTAAGTCGGAGGGTGAACAGAAAAGCAGCTATTACTGAATAAGGGGTAAAGCTAGCGCGTCGAAAACGCGCGTCCAATCGTGGGTTAACAGTGCGCTCTGCTGGAGCGCACTGTACTGTATCAGCCTGTGGGGTAGGCTGAGAGCTGCCATGCTAAGTGGATATTATCCCAGAAAGGGGGCTGGCAAGCCTGCTCTTAAGGGATAACTCAGGGGTGGTCAACTCCAATCCTCAAGAGCCACAAACAATTCTGGTTTTCAGGATGCCCACAGTGAGTAGGCATGAGATATATTTGCATGCAAGGAAGGCAGTGAATGCAAATATACCTCATGCACGTTCATTATGGATTGTCTGAAACCTAGGCTTGTTTGTGGCTCTTGAGGAGCAGAGTTGGCCACCCTTGGGCTAACTGTATGACAAGAGACAGCAGGAAGAGTGTACGATTGCCACATGGAGTTAATGCCAGCCTGTTTACAAAACACCGTTCATGTCTGAGGTGGCCCTGGTGCCGCGGGTGTGTGGAACCGTTCTATTGTCTGTGAAGGAACAGATGTTAAAAGGACAATAAAGAAACTGGTTGCCACATGTGCTTATTGTTTTTGGGTAATCTGGCAGGCTTCTGGAGCTGGTCACAGGCTATGACCCGGAACGAATATTGAACTTGTTAAATTGTCCTTGTCCCACACTGTTTTATTTCTAAACATAGGTAAATCACTTCCATGACTTCAGTCCTAAAAAAAACCAAACCCAACCTTATTGTACAACTATCATCAATAATTTTTTGAATGTGCAACATAAAACTTAAGGTAGAATGACAAACAGGGTAGCAATTCCATTACTGGAGCCACAATATTAAATTTGTATTTTGAATAACCATTATTAAAAAAAAAAATCATAAAATTTCCTGATGCAATGTTATAATTTGCACTCAATACAGTCGTGATGGGAAAACATAAAAGGGAAAACTCTCTCACCTATCTAGTCTGCCCAGCAGAGATTTTATGAGCATCCATCCAAAGTAGGTCAAATGCCCCTGTGAAACCCTACTCCTAATCCCTCTGTGTCCTCTTTAGGGTTGCAACTGCTGTTCTATGCGGTCACCCCTTCCTTCCAGGAAGCCATAATCACGGCTGCCTTGGGCTGCAACTGTCACTCAGCGAAGGTTGTCTAGTGCTTCATTCGGTGTAGCCACTGGAGATGCTACATCTAATCTCCATCCACTCACCACTGGTGTGCCCCAAGACTCTTCTCTATCCGCCACTCTATTTAATATATATTTGACTCCATTTTGCTCGGTTCTTAGGAGCCTGGGTGTGGTGTTCAGAATGTAAGCAGACAGCATACAATTCCTTGTGCCTATCAGTGAAACGTTGCAATTGACCTTCGAGAAGCTCAACAACTGCCTGACCCAAGTAAAAAAAAAACAAACCAACAACTAGCTCATCATAAACAAGCTGACCTTGAATCTTAAGAAGACTGACATTCTCTCCTTAAGCCGCACAACAGTTTCAGACTTGCCATTCGCGGACCAGCTTATTCCTATTTCCATGCACGTACGTAATTTAGGGACTCATGTTGATTCATCACTGTCAGTGTTACCAGAAATCAAGACTATAATTCACTCCTCTTATTACGAAATGCAGATGTCATGTTCTGTTACGCCATACCTATGTCCAGCAGACTTTCGTTTAATTACCCAGCCCTCGTCCTATCTCCTCTGGACTATTGTAGCACTCTCTATTTAGGTCTCCCACTTTCCTCCCTTAATTCTTTACAGGTAGTTTAAAACTTTAGGTAGAATGACAAACAGGGTAGCAATTCCATTACTGGAGCCACAATATTAAATTTGTATTTTGAATAACCATTGTTATTATTATTTTTTTTTAATTTTTAATTTATATCTTTGAATTACAAAGTAAAAAGATACATTATATATAATTCTCAAGCAATCCTGAGAATTTCTTTAAGGATAACAGGTAACTATAATCAAAGCAAATACACATTATAATCAATCATAAATTATGTCACCTGAATTCCAATTACCAAACAAATTGGGGAACTCTAAGAAGCAAGATTAATTTTAACTATAAGAAAATATCTAACATAAATACAGAAGATACAGGTCTATTTTGAAAAATTAACCCAATATTATTCCTGGCAGGAAATGTCTCCTGCTTCTCCATGGGTCCTAAATTCTTCCAGGAACTTTTCTAAGGGGTGGATTTTAAAAGCCCTGCTCGCGTAAATCCGCCCGGATTTACGCGAGCAGGGCCTTGCGCGCCGGTGCGCCTATTTTCGATAGGCCGCCGGCGCGCGCAGATCCCCAGGACTCGCGTAAGTCCCGGGGTTTTCAGTCGGGGGGGTGTCGGGGCCGATCGGCACGGCGTTTTGGGGGCGGGATGCGGCGTTTCGGGGGCGGGCCCGGGGGCATGGTTTCGGGCCGGGGCGGTTCGGGGGTGTGGCTGCGCCCTCCGGAACCGCCCCCGGATTGCGTCTCGGCGCGCTAGCAGCCCGCTGGCGCGCGTGGATTTACGTCTCCCTCCGGGAGGCATAAATCCACGGATAAAGGTAGGGGGGGGTTTAGATAGGGCCGGGGGGGTGGGTTAGGTAGAGGAAGGAGGGGAAGGTGAGGAGAGGGCAAAAGAAAGTTCCCTCCGAGGTCGCTCCGATTTCGGAGCGGCCTCGGAGGGAACGGAGGCAGGCTGCACGGCTCGGTGCGCGCCGGCTGCCCAAAATCGGCAGCCTTGCACGCGCCTATCCTGGATTTTAGAAGATACGCGTGGCTACGCGCGTATCTACTAAAATCTAGCGTACTTTTGTTTGCGCCTGGAGCGCGAACAAAAGTACGCGAAAGCGCCGTTTTTAAAAATCTACCCCTAAGTATTCAGGTTCATAATATATATATTTAACTCCTTTTACCCTCATGATACATTTACATGGGAACCTTATGATAATTTGAATTCCAAACGTTCTGGCCTGATTGGCCAGATTAATAAACCTCTTTCTCCTTAATTGGGTTTCTTTTGATACATCCGGGTATAACCAGATTTTCTGCCCTAAATAAAGAGAGGACCTATTTATCATATAAAGTTTCAGAATTTTTTCTCTATCCGAAGATAGAGTAAATTTTATCATAAGGGTTCCTCTACTTTCTATTTGGGCACTAAGAGATGTCTCTAATAATTCGGTGACATTCAAAAGTCTCCTGAATTTCCTGATTGATTTTTACTCCTTGATTATCTACACCTAAGAAAAAAGCATTAGCTATTACAGGATGTTTATCCAAAGGCAGAAGCAAAATTTCAGAAAAATAATTTTTCAATTGTTCCCTTGATGAGATTAATTTACACCTAGGAAAGTTTACTGCTCTGAGATTCAAGTACCTAGCTGAATTTTCCAAATTTTCTACCTTCCTAGAAAGTAGCTCTTCTCCCTTTATTATACTACTCTGCACATTTTTGATCACATTAATATTTTGTTCCACTTTTTTCAGTGTTACCCCATTACTGGAGACTAAGGGATTTATATTTAACAATGCTAATTGCATTTCTTTAATGCTATTATTTAAATTCACAATATTCTTCTGTAGAGACATCATAGTATACCATAACATCTCTAACGATATTTGTTTCGGACTCTCAGAAATGTCATTAGGGGTAGCAAGCAAAGCAGTTGCTCCTAAAAGTTCCTGACTTGACTCATCACCCATAGGTATCACAGGTTCCAGTCCTCCAGGTTTTACAGATCTCTTTTCGGGTCCCTCGGACCGTATTCCATCTTTCTGCTCCTCTAGATGGTAAGTAGGGTCTTTCCCCCATAGTTCTTCTAATATTAACCTCTCTGCACCAGAGACCTCCTCAAACGGGCTCAAGTCAGGTAACGCAATCCGTTCTCTAAATGAGCCTGGTTCACTGGTGCATGGGAAATTTTTTGGAGGAGATGGAGTATTGGGAGCTCCGGGACTGAGACTGACATCTCCTTGGAGTATAGGAGCTTGCTCTCCACCTAAAACTGCTACAGGATACTCCGGAGATGATTTCCCAGTGAGTGGGTAATACCCTGTTAATCTGCTTTGAATGGGAGAGGGTTTAGCAGGGGTTGAGGCATCCGGCCTAACCTTCCCTTTGCGCTTAGTGTGTGGCATCATAAGTCAGGCAAGCAAGAGTCAAAAAACAGGTTTACTCACACTTCTGTAGATCTCAAAATCTATAATATGGAGAGTCTGCTGGATCGACTCAGCAGCGGAGAGAGTTTTGCGCCTTACCGCCTTAAGCCGGACCAAGTCGCGCGCCCCTTATGGAGTGCGCGGCTTAGGCAGCGCGCCGGCGGTGGCGGTGCGCCGCCAGCTGCTTATTTTATAGCAGCTGGTACTTCCGCCTACGTCACCAGGGTCGCCTCCCTGTAAATCAGCTCTCCGGAGCTTGTAGATTGTCCGGGGATTAAGTTTTCAGCAGCGCTCTCCCTGGTGCGGCGTACTTGGGGCTCTCTCCAATAGCTCCCCGAATAACCATTATTATTAAAAAAAACAAAAAAAAAATCATAAAATTTCCTGATGCAATGTTATAATTTGCACTCAATACACTCGTGATGGGAAAACATAAAAGGGAAAACTCTCTCACCTATCTAGTCTGCCCAGCAGTGATTTTATGAGCATCCATCCAAAGTAGGTGTTTCTCACTTACAGGCCAGTCACTGTCACGCTAGCTTTACCCCTTATTCAGTAAGGGGTAATAGCGCGTCAAAAATGCGCGACCAACCCTCCCGAACCTAATAGCGCCCGCAACATGCAAATGCACGTTGATGGCCCTATTAGGTATTCCCGCGCGATACAGTAAGTAAAATGTGCACCCTCCAACTTAATATCATGGCGATATTAAGTCGGAGGCCACAAAAGTTAAAAAAAGTAAAAAATAAAAAATTTAAAATGGGCCTGCGGCTCGCGGGTTGAAAACCGGACGCTCAATTTTGCTGGCGTCCGGTTTCCGAACCCATGGCTGTCAGCAGGCTCGAGAACCGACGCCAGCAAAATTGAGCATCGGCTGTCAAACCCGCTGACAGCCGCTGCTCCTGTCCAAAAAGAGGCGCTAAGGACGTGCTAGTGTCCCTAGCGCCTCTTTTTGCCGCGGATCCTAATTTAAATAAATTACTTTACTGTATCGCACGCACAGGAGAGTGCCCTGTGCGCACGCCGGGAGAGCGGGCGCTCGCCCGCTCTCCCGCGATTTTTACTGTATCGGCCCGCCAGTAACTGGTGTTTCTTCACGGGAGCACATTACCCCCTCACTTATAAAACTTCCTTGGCTCCCAGCGAGTTGGCGTATACAATTCAATTCAAAGGTTTGTACGATCTTGCCTCACCATGTGTTTCTTCCTCCATTCAGTCATATCAGCTCTTTCTCGGGAAATTTGCTTCAGTTACCCTCTGCCAAGTTTTTACAACTTGCTCAACACTGGAAGAGAATATTTGTTGCAGCCGCACCTTTCTGCTGGAATAAGCTACCTGACGTGATAAGGGCTGAGAAGAACTTGCTTCGTTTCAGGAAGCTATTAAAAGCCCATATGTTTTCATTAACATTCAATCAGTCAGGTGGTTAGTTAGCAGTTAACAGTGTAATTCAGAATGAACCTCAGCTCTTTGACATATTCTTTAAGAAACATTTTAATGTATTTTTTTAATGCATTTGCACGTTCCAATTGATTTGTATGGACTGTATGGTTATTTTTGCCTATGTGTGTTAATATTGGAATCTGCTGAGATTTATGGATTAGCGGAATATAATTAAAAATAAATAAAACTTAAGAAATGCCATACTGGGATGGATCAAGGTCCATCAAGCCCAGCATCCTCTCTGACAGGAGCCAATCCAGGTGGCAATTTAAGGCCTGATTTTTAATCCCCTGCGCGCGGGGAAAATGGGGGTTATGGGCGCGTGGTTGGGCCTTTCGCGCGCTGCGCGCATTTTAGAAGAGGCCCAGCAGCGCACTTAACCCCAATTACGCACACTAGAGCCAGGCCTCTTCCAAGGGGTGGGGGGGGGGGGGGGGGGCGGTCCGGGGGCGGTCCTGGACCTTTGCGCACTGGCCGGCTGCCGGCGCGTGCCACTTACTTCAAGTTGGTCCCTGAAGTAAGTAATGAAACAACAACAAAAAAAGAATCGGTCAGACTTAGGGGTTGGAGAGGAGAGGGGAAGGGGAAGGGGAAGGGAGGTTAGGTAGGTAGGGAAGTTCCCTCCCAGTCTGCTCCTTAATTGGAGAGAACTGAGGAAGGCTGCGATGCGTCGCCACGTGAATTTGCAGAATTTTACCCGCACATACTGATTTTATAAGATTTTATAACATGCGTGCGCCGGCACACGCCTGTTATAAAATCGGCACGTCCATGTGCTCGTGCCGGGAAGCGCGTGCACATGGACGCATGCACACACCTTACAAAATCTACCTGTTACTGTATATGATCCCAAAGAATAGGTCCAATGCTCCTTGCTCATAACCAGGATAAGCAGAGGCTTCCCTAAGTCTACATGGCTATTAGTGGATTATGGACTTTTCCTTCAGGACCTTGTCTAAAATATATTTAAATCCAACTACACTAACTGCTTTCACTACATCCTCTGGCAACAAATTCTACAGTGTAATTGTGTGCCAAGTGAAAAAAAATACTTTTGATTTGTTTTAAATGTGCTACCCATTAGCTTCATAGAGAGTCCACTATTCCTAGTATGATTGGAAAGGGTAAATAACCATTCCCTATTTACCTTTTCTATACCATTCATGCTTTTATAGATTGCTTTCATATCTCCTCTCAGCCATCTCCTTTAAGGATGGAAGGGAAGAACAGTGATTGCTCTCTTGCCACTAGGGCTCCTCTGGTTTTATCCCATAACTTTTCTGTCACTGTACCTCTCATTATCATCTCCTCTAGGAGGGCCTTCCTGGTATCCCCCACCCTATCTGTAAAAAAATACCTCCTGATATCTACTCCCTTTGGAGCTTCATATTGTGATGCCCTAGTTCTGCAGCTTCCTTTCTATTGAAAACACTTGGCTTCCTGTGCATTAATACCTTTCAGGTATGTAAATGTCTGTATCAGATCCCCCCTGTTTTGCCTCTCTTCTACTGTATACATATTAAGTTGCTTCAGTCTCATCTCACAGGGCTTTTGGGACAAACCCGGCATCATTTGATTGCCCTTCTCTGGATCATCTCTAGCATCTCTGTATTGTTTCTGAGATATGGCCTCCAGAACTGAATTCAGTACTGTGAAATAGATCAACTATTTGGGATCAGCTGAGTATTTGTGACCTGGACTGGCCACTGTGGGAGACAGGATGCTGGGCTCAATGGACCCAGCAACGCACTTCTTATATTCCAGGTGAGACCTCACCAATTACCTATAAAGAGGCATTACTTTTTTTTTTTTTTTTTTACTGGTTAGGCCTCTCCCAAGCACCCTCCTGGCTCTGGCCACTACTTTATCACGCTGTTTTGTTATCTTGAAATCATCTGACACTATCATACCAAGGTCCCTCTCTTGGTCAGTGTATAACGTCAACAAGTGTTATATATAAATTAACTGCTGAATTTGTGGAACATCATATTGACAAATGTCTTCTTTTGAACTATGACTTGCCCATGATCCCAGAGTCAGCAACAATGAGGAAAAACACTTTTTCCTGAATCCTAGTCCACAGCTCTACTCAGTCCTTCCACATAAATCAAAAGCTAAATTCTGAATATTACCAGTGTAATTTACTGGTGGACTTAAGTATTTAATAGACTCCAGCCCCCTCAGAAAGTATTTACATTTATAATTCTGGTTTTCAGGCATTTTCAGCAACTTTAGGGTGCAGTGGAAGTTGAGAACCACAATCTGTGCAGGTGCAATTTTTTTTAATTATCCTGATTTTTTTCAACTCTATCATTAACCCCCACCCCTAATATAATTTACACATTTAAATACTTTTAAATTTAAATCTCTGAGATAAAACTTCCCTGAGGTTTGTATCATATTGGTCAATTAAAATCATATGACCTTGCAACTATTTTGAGTCGTGTGACATGAAAATGAGTAAATATATACTGATGATTATCAACAGTTTATAAACAGCATGCTGAAGTGCAGTGATCGGCCCAAGTGGAGCAGGGGAACGCCAGCTATTATACCATGCATAGAATGCCAACGTGGCACTGAACGGGAATAATCTAGGCACTGGGGCTGAGGGTATTCCGTGTAAATGTCTGCCAGGTTGCAACATAATGCATTCCTCCCGCCTCCCATTTCTAAAACGGCAGGAGAAGAACAGCTGGATCCAACAATGTCCCTAGTGCCCCGAACATAAATGGGATAGGATCACGCATGGTTTTGCTTTTGGTTCCCCTAATGCCATTCTCTCCTGGCACTCGTTTTCATATTTCCCGTGAGCACAGCCCGTGGAAGCGGATAAACCCGGGAACCGCCGTCTTGCGCTGGGCAAAACGAAAAGCCAAACACTGCAGTTTCTTTGCCAGGCCCAGCCTCGTGACTCGAATAAACAGGTAGAAGAGTTCGCCGCCGCGCAGTCCCTCCTCTAGGATCCTCTGACAGGAACCGAGGCGAAGGCGGGGCTAGGCAGAGAACTCGAGATTCAATAAAACGGAGAGCGATCGGCGTGCTCAGCGGTCCGCTTTCCTGGCAGCACGCTCCCTGTACCTCCTCCTGTTACGCTTTATAACCGCCAATAACTTTGGAAAGTTAGCAGGAAAGTTCACTCGGAGAAATGCAATAAAATAGAATTCCGGCGATCCACGTTCTGGTGCAGACACCTATAATGATTTTTTCCTGTTGTCCTTTCTTTACAATGAGCCACAATGCTGGGGGGGGAGCGCGCCAGAGTTGCACTTCTAGCCCCGCTTCTGCTGCAGTACCCGCGGGCGGCCGGCAGGTGCCGCTGCCGGGCTCTAAGAGGCCGGGTTGTGCGCGGCGCGGAGCCGGGGGCGGAGCTGGGGAGGGGGAGGAGCCCATCTCGAGCTGACAGAGCCGAGCGAGCAACAGGCGACGGTGCAGGCGAAGAGGGGAGGGGGAGGTCAAAAAGCGGGACACCTGCAGCCGCTGGGAGCCCGGAACCGAGGAGAGAGAGAGAGAGAGTGTGCGCGCGTGGTTCGCAGCCCGGGGCGCCACGAACAGGATGCACCATGAAGAGAAGCCGTCCCTGCTCAGACCTAGATATGGATGTAAGTGCGCTGCTGTCCGATCCCGTCGCCCGCTCGGGCTCAGGTACAGCGGTGCCGTCGCCGCTCAGGTTTAGCCCAGGTTTGGTTTCGCAGGAGCGGGAAGTGAACTGCTGCAGGACGATTTTTTTTTTTGCCATGTGCATTGGGGAGGGTGAGATTCGTATTTTCAGCTGCACCTGGGATGTCCTGGAACCAGAAACGAAGGGATTGGGAGTACGGAATCTCCCGGTCCTCTATCTTTGGAGGGGAGGGGATGAAACTCTTTACTGCTGCTTCCCCCCACTATTCTGCAGCCTGGAAAACGCTTGTTTCCGGCGCATGGTTTCACTGACTCGTCTTGATTGCGCTTGCATAAAACTATTTAGAAAGCTTTGTAGCCCGTTACTTTGCAACTGGATGGATTTAGAATAGAGGATACTGGGTCTGGTGGTCGGAGAAGGAAAGTAAAGCACGTGGCTGGTTTATATTGGAGCGACCCGCAGCGTTAACTGATGAGCCAGGAAGTGGTTTTAAAACTTGAAAGTTGTCTGTTAGCTCTGCTGTTTAGAAAAGGGCTTATATTTTTTTTTCATAATTATGTATGCAGTTTTACTTCCTGGCCTTGGTCCGCCGAGTGCACATGATTGCATGCTGAGATTGTGAGGTTATCGGGGGTTGAAACTGCTTTGTCCAGGACAGTCCTTAAGCAGTAGAAGGGAATCATACGCATGAGGTTTCTGCAGCACACCTTGAATACAATCCTTAACACCTTGCTTACTTGTCACTTTTACATAACACACCTGTCACCTTTTCTCATCCTTTAGCATGGGCTATAGTTTGTAGTCCTGACATTTTACCTTTCTGACAGTAACCTGAATAATAAAACAATTCATATTAATTCAGATGCAAAGTTTAAAGCCTTGTGAATTGACATCACTATGGCTCTGTGATTCAGGGTGATACTTTGTAAAAGTTGGCTATGTTGCAAGTGAGCAGAGGACAAGGAGGCTGGGGGTGGGAGAAACATGATGGGCACTGTCTTCCTGATCCTCGTAAGTGCCACCTTTGTTGTGTGAAGCACAAGTGGACTAACCTATTTATGAACTTTACCTGTTTTGTGCTCACCACCTTTAGCACAGTGTGACAGGCTGTGGGATGTTTGAACGGACCATATATGAGGCAGAATGCAAAATATGGAGTATTTTCACCAACTTTGGACTCCCCCCACCAGATGCAAGTTCAAGTTATGCGCTCAGAACAGTCCCTTTCTGGCTTTTTGGCTGAGATTGAAAAATGGGGATACAATTGTTTGGATCCGGGCCCAAACCAGGAAGATTAAATTTGTAGAAAAATATACACCTTCCTGTGGCGAGACTTAGTTTTGTTTTCTCAGTGCTGATTTCCCTCAGTGTGACTTGGATAAGGAGCAATAGATATCCTACAAGTGGGTCAGGCTGGTACGGCTGGCATCTGGTATATGAAAGATTGGTATATAAAAGTGTTAAATAAAATATGTTCTTGGCAGTGTGGACAAAGATTGCATGTTGGATGGGCCAGTGTGTCTCTTTCTGCCATCATAGACTGCTAGTCAGGTTAGAATTTCTCCATATGAGTAATGGTGGTTTTCTGTTCACAGTATATGCAAAGTGAATACAATTTTGAATTGATAAAATGTGAAGTGAACATCTATAACCAATAGTAATCAATAGAGAAAAGGGAACAGGGCAATCCTAACCAAAACAACTTTGAGTAACTGATTCCTTTTTTTGTTTTGTTTTGTTTGGACTCTCATTATGGAAGACATAGTGCATGGAGATTTTGTATTTTCAGTTGTTCTAACTGCCATAAATCAAGTTTGTGTGCTGATGCTTATCAGAGCTCCATGCAGAGGCTACTTTAATACTTCACACATATATATATATATATATATATATATATATATAAGTTTATAGCATGCGCAATGGAAGATTGGGATTCATGTAAGGAGCTGGAGGAGATAGCATCTTTTATGAAAAAAAGTATAAAACAATATAAGAAAATATTGGGACAATATGAAACTGAAAGAGGAAACCAAAAGCCAGGAAAGTTGATGTTTTGAGAATTTCATGAATAAATAGTTTTCCTAAAAGCTTGAGACCATTTGAGATAAGTTCGTTTCATCTATGTGAGCCTAATTTCAAATATTTCTCTCCCTCTCTTTATGTGTGTAAGAGTATAAAGGCTGCTATTCAAAAGACATAGGCACCTAAGAAAGAGTTATGCACCTGTATGTTTGAAAATATTTTTCTTGGGCTTACTGCCTTATTTAGGTGTCCTTTAAACACATAGTTCTTAAAAAGTGGATGGGGGAACACATTTAGGGAGTCTAGTCTCAGTCCTGTACTATAGGTGCCTAAAGTAGCATTTAGGAACCTTAAATCAGGCGCTGAGCCCTCCTTTGAAAATCAGGCTGAAGGTTGTCTTGGAGTAATGTGGTCACTTGTCGCTGGACTTTGATCAAACTTAGCTCACATGGTAGAGAGTAGTTGGCTGGTAATCTTTAATCCCTATTGACCTAATCAGTTGACAGGCCTGTTTCTGCCAGAAGAAGATGAAATGTAATGCATTTATGAGCTCTGCCTGATTCCTGTGCACTGTCTATAAAGCTCTTGTGTATGACAGGTTGTGAGAAGGACTTGAACAGGCCAAGTTTTGGGCCTGTTCAGTCTTTTTGCTGTCCACTGAGCTATGCAATTCCCTGCTTAGGACACTCTCTCTTTTAAAAGACCTCGTTTGTAAGTGGTTATGAACCATTATAAGACGTGGTGTTAAGATTTGTTTTTTTTGACATGCCATTATCCACAGCTAGGAATGAAGGCTGCAACCCCAAAAATGTTCTCCATATCATATTAGAGGGCCCTGATTTAGGGTGCACTAAGGCAGGGCTTCCCAAACCTGTCCACTTGTGCTTCACAGAACATATAGAAAGACATGGTTTAATGGAACAAAGTCAGCATGGCTTTACCCAGGGCAAGGCTTGCCTCACAAATCTGCTTCACTTTTTTGAAGGAGTTAATAAACATGTGGATAAAGGTGAACCGGTAGATGTAGTATACTTGGATTTTCAGAAGGCGTTTGACAAAGTTCCTCATGAGAGGCTTCTAGGAAAGTAAAAAGTCATGGGATAGGTGGCGATGTCCTTTCGTGGATTGCAAACTGGCTAAAAGACAGGAAACAGAGAGTAGGATTAAATGGACAATTTTCTCAGTGGAAGGGAGTGGACAGTGGAGTGAGTCAGGGATCTATATTGGGACCCTTACTGTTCAATATATTTATAAATGATCTGGAAAGAAATACGACGAGTGAGATAATCAAATTTGCAGATGACACAAAATTGTTCAGAGTAGTTAAATCACAAGCAGATTGTGATAAATTGCAGGAAGACCTTGTGAGATTGGAAAATTGGGCATCCAAATGGCAGATGAAATTTAATGTGGATAAGTGCAAGGTGATGCATATAGGGAAAAATAACCCATGCTATAATTACACAATGTTGGGTTCCATATTAGGTGCTACAACCCAAGAAAGAAATCTAGGTGTCATAGTGGATAACACATTGAAATCGTCAGTGCAGTGTGCTGCGGCAGTCAAAAAAGCAAACAGAATGTTGGGAATTATTAGAAAAGGAATGGTGAATAAAACGGAAAATGTCATAATGCCTCTGTATCGCTCCATGGTGAGACCGCACCTTGAATACTGTGTACAATTCTGGTCGCCGCATCTCAAAAAAGATATAATTGCGATGGAGAAGGTACAGAGAAGGGCTACCAAAATGATAAGGGGAATGGAACAACTCCCCTATGAGGAAAGACTAAAGAGGTTAGGACTTTTCAGCTTGGAGAAGAGACGACTGAGGTGGGATATGATAGAGGTGTTTAAAATCATGAGAGGTCTAGAACGGGTAGATGTGAATCGGTTATTTACTCTTTCGGATAGTAGAAAGACTAGAGGGCACTCCATGAAGTTAGCATGGGGCACATTTAAAACTAATCGGAGAAAGTTCTTTTTTACTCAACGCACAATTAAACTCTGGAATTTGTTGCCGGAGAATGTGGTTAGTGCAGTTAGTATAGCTGTGTTTAAAAAAGGATTGGATAAGTTCTTGGAGGAGAAGTCCATTACCTGCTATTAAGTTCACTTAGCGAATAGCCACTGCCATTAGCAATGGTTACATGGAATAGACTTAGTTTTTGGGTACTTGCCAAGTTCTTATGGCCTGGATTGGCCACTGTTGGAAACAGGATGCTGGGCTTGATGGACCCTTGGTCTGACCCAATATGGCATTTTCTTATGTTCTTATGTCCTGGGGACCCCACAGCCAGTCGGGTTTTCAGGATATCCAGAATGAATATGCATGAGATACATTTGCATACCATGGAGACTCTGATATGAAAATCTATCTCATGTATTTTCATTGTGGATATCCTGAAAAGCTGGCCTGTTTGTGGCACTTGAGGACTGGAGTTTGCCATCACTGTTCTAGTTGGCAGTACATGTACCAGATCAAGTAAGTGCTATGACCTCTTTAACCTAAAATTGTAAGTTTCTATAAAATTAAGTTGCATTCTGAACTTAAGTTTGTGATGTGGCTTACAGTTACATAGGAAAAACCTAGCACTTTGGTGTATGGTATAGGTGCAGACCTTAGTTATCCAGTACTTTCTCCATGGGCTGGAATTTGAGTCAGCACTGAGAACTCTCTCTTTAGTGGACTTGGATATTTGTCAGAATAGAGAAGTGCTTTTAAATGTGCATATCAGTTAATGGATTTGATTTTTCTTTTTCTTTTTTTTTTGTATTCCTGGCAGCCTCCTTGTTCTCTGTTTGGGCTGAGGCTCTGGCACCATAGGCTTTAATTTATAACTCTCTCCTTCCCTTCAAGCCCAGCCATTGTAATGGCAGTCCTTTAGCTGAGAGGCACAGACCATGATTCCCCACAGAAACCGGCACAAGTGTGCCCTTGGGCAGTGTTTCCCAACTGTGTGCCTTCAGACCTGAAATCAGGTGTGCCATGGAAAAGTCACCACTGCCTGATGCTTGGATCCAGGCCAGCTTTGCTCTCAGTACCTCGCAGAAATAAGATACCAACGGTAGCTCTTAAATGTGCAGTCCCACTGGCCGCTTCCAAAGCTACAGCGGGCGCCCTGTAATGTGGTAATTAATGGCTATGGATAGCCGGGACTTGCTTTGTGCAGTGCACACAGCACCACCGCATCTTCCCCTTTTGAGCCGTCTCCTTTAAGGAGTGGAGAAGTAGCCTAGGGAAACCAGAGTTCAAATCCCACTGTTGCTCCCTGTGACCTTGAAGTCACTTCACCCTCCATTGCCTCGGGCGCAGACTTAGTGATCCCTTTGGGCACAGGGAAATCCTACAGAACCTCTAAAATGTAATATGCTTTGAAGTGGCTGAAAGGAGGGGATATAAATCATAAAAGGAAATCCCACTTTCGGTGCCTGTCCTATCCCCAGACTGAATAAGTTGGGGAAGGTGTGCATTGAGTACTGGAGAGGACTTAATCTGACTGCTGAGAACAGCAGCAGTGACCTGGAACAGTCAAAGTCACTGAGCGGGGCTGCTCACACCACATCGACGACTTCTTTATTCTGCACGTTTGTATATGGAAGGGACTGTAAACAAACCAAACACAAATCAATATCCATTTTTCACAAACAAACCAATTAACAACATCATTAAGATCTTATAGATATTAAAAAGTCATTATTAAAAAAATACACTTTTTCTAGTTATCTTATGCAATACTGGAAATCAATGATTGTACATTGGATGAAAATCACACTACTGAGTTTTAATTACGACTGTGGAGTGTTTAAGGTAAATTTATCTTCGTATTTGTTAAAAAGTGAATATAGTTAGATATTTTTTTAAGCAAGGATTATTAAGTATAAAGATTTTTTAGATTTTTATATTTTATTTATTTATTTATTTATTTATTTCGGATTTTTATATACCGGCATTCTCAATACAAGTATCGAATCAGGTCGGTTTACATAGAACAAAACTGTCGCAATAAAGGCGTTACATTAAACAGCGTTTCTTAACATATGAGTAACATATAACATATAACATATCATATAAAATATAAATAAATAATACAAATTTAAATTTTGGGGAATTAAATTTTGGGGAATGTTTGATATTATTTCATTTCAGTTTTTGTCATCATTTTAGCAATTCATTTTTTAATCAATATCTGAGATCTTAGTGAAGGATTAAAAATGTTTTTATTTTTTAATAATGACTTTTTAATATCTTTAAGATCTTAATGATGTTGTTAATTGGTTTGTTTGTGAAAAATGGATATTGATGTTGATTTGTGTTTGGTTTGTTTGTAGCCCCTGAGGCAGCGGCCTTTGAGCCACGAAACTCGGCCTGAGTCGGGCAATTTGTGAACACGTCTCTGTTTTAATAAACATTGAAAAAGATCCAGGCATCTATTTTTGTGTTTTTCCTGACGGCTATCATAGATCGCCTACCTCTGTTTTCTATGGAAGGGACTGTTCCATCATGACAGGTTCATGTGCGCTCTCTCGCCCGTTGCTTTAAAATTGGGAAGAGAGCTTGGTGGCACGTTCAGTGTTTTCCTAGCTCTTCTCTGGCCATATGAGTCCTCTTTTATGACCTCACTGTCTGCTCCTTGGAGGATGGTGTGCCGCATGAAATATTTGTTGTGTGCCTTGGACTTGAAAACAGTATATTTAGGGCTGCAATCCTAAGGAGAAAGAGCCAGGTCTGGAGATTGCACTTGAGTCTTCATGCTGTTCTTGGATTCAGACAGGTTTTGATATTTGTATGAAGTAGAGACTTTACAAATACAACTTAATTCTTCTTTGGCCCTTTGTTACTTACTTCCTTGTTGGTATTTATTTATCTCTGGAAAGATGACTGTGGAATCAGCTGAGTTTTTTGTTTACCTGTGTGTTGGGGATAGGGAGGAAGCAAAGGAGTTCCCATGTGTTCTGTGGTTGCTTGCTCTCATTTGACTAGATGGTTTAGTTCTAAAAAATGATATATATATAGTGTTTGTCACATCTTGTGATTGTCCTGTGTTCCCTCCAGCTTGGCAGTCAGCAAATGCAATGACAATGCTGTCTCCTGGGCCCATCCTGCTAACGCTAAGTGGGTCCTAGTTTTCAGGATTTTATCGGTTGCACAGCTTTCCCTGATGTGTTGGGTCTGTTTCTCATGGCGTTAGAATGAAGAAAAACAAAAAAAAAATCTTACTGAAATATTTCAGCAGTGCAAAGATGATTGTAGACAGAAAATTCAAGGATCTTCACGATCTTTATGCTATTTTTTTTTTAAATTCCTTTATAGCTTGTTCCAGCCAGTTTGAGGGCTGTAACATAGAACAGTCTGGGCACCTGTGAACATCTGCACAAAGACCTGGACAAGATTTTCACAAACTTTTTTCCCTAGAATATCAGTAGAAAGACCTTCTTGTGGAGTAAATGGAAGACTCTGAAGTCCATGTATTTCCTGCTTGGCCACGGGACTGTAGCAAGCGTGTGTCGCAGAATTTCAGTGTTTGGTGCCCTCTCTAGTTAGATCTAATGCAATATCCAGGACAAATGTATTGCCCCTTCTTTTATCTCTTACCCTTGCTAGTTCTTCTCTTTCTCCTTTTTCTTTTTTTCTTATGTTTACAATTGTTGAAGCATATGATGGCAGCTGTAAAAAAAAAAAAAAATAAATAAAAAAAATCTCTGTATAACAAATGAGAAGAAACCATGCATATGAATAGATTTAGAGTGCCCTTCAACCTTGACCCTATTGGACCAGGGCCTCACCCTTACTGGATTGTAGTTATTTTTCAAAGAGGTAGGCACCAGGGCCATGCTGCAGCTCCAGCTCCTCCTTCCCCTCAAAACTGACTAACACATCAGACACATTTGTTATTGTGGCCCTAGATGGATGGATTGAATCTCTGGCATAATGCTTTCAGTTGTGGTTGGAAAGTGCTGGAAACCAAGTGTAATCTTGGGGCATGTGATTGTATGAGATTGCATTTGGATTGTGTGCTACCCCAGACACTGATATCTACAGTGTCATTGTGTATATGAAGCTCCAAAGGAAAACAAAATCCCCTTGTGAAACCAAGAAGCTAGTATGATGATTTGATTTCTTTTTGGGATAGGTGTTCCTGGAAATCAGGAAGAATTATTATATAATTCTACAGTATTTGACTGAAGAAACATTTCATGCCCATTGATTTCTGTCGTCAGATTTTATCCAAATACCGTCCAGCTGAGTCAGTTCGGATGAGGACAATGAAATAATACATTGAAGATGGTTGCAAATCATTTGCTGCTGAAAATGGACCCATTTGATTCACAAAATCTTATCCTTTTAGTCCACTAGAGACCAGTCTGGCACATCATATCACCAATGGGCATCCTCCAGTGAACTGGATGCACATCTTGCATGCTGAAAACACACCGGGGAGAAAGCAGTGTGATAGAACAGATTTTGACTCTTAAATTCATTCATATTGTCTGGGAGTTATTGTAAGTCTTCATCATAATGGTATTTTATTTTAATAATTGAAATGCTTTGTATTGAAATCAGCTTGAAGCCCTGGTATTCTCATTTTGAAGAGCAGTGTTCTGATTGGTTGTAGATGGCAGCCAGTTGCAGGGGAGGAGATAAGAATAGATGATGTAATTTGTCACTGTGCTGCGTCAGCCATATGTTAGTACCTGATTTCTGATTTGTTGAGAATCTTCTCCTGTATTACAGTGTAGCCATAATCCTGGAAGGAAATGGCACTCCTTGGCTTATTTATTTATTTATTTAAATTCTTTTAATATATCGATGCTCAAGAACCAGGTCTTATCGTACCGGTTTACAATAAACTAGGGGGAACCAGTTAAACAATGAAAGCAAAAAGTTACATTATAACAGGGAAAGTGGAACTGGGCTGTTAGAAAAAGGATAGGTTATGAATTCCTTGGCTATTAAAACCATTTCTGGAAGTGAAGCTGAAGAGCCTTTTAAAGCAGGCAACATTAACTGATTGCAAACATTCTGTCAGGGGTTACTGCTTTTAAGAGATCATCTTGCTGCTTTAAATTATTTTAAAGGTATAAACTGTTTTTGGGAAAAATACCAAAACATGACCTTTTTGAACGTTTCTATTGAAACTGCAGGTTTTGCAGAAATTAATGCTGTGTCGCAACCAGTCAGATTTGATCGAATCCTCACTCTTTATTTCATGACTTTATGCAAGTTTGCATAACACCTGTTCAGAATTTTGTGTGCAATTTGCGGAGCATACACAATTTGTATGTTGTAACATAAGCTTGATAGAATGAGCAGACAGGGATGGGATTTCCGTAAGGTGCGTCTCTCTCTAAATGATGTCAAATTGAATAGTCCTAGCAAGGTACACTTTCATGGTACTCCTTAACTAGGCAGGTCAGAGTCCTAGAAAAAGGTAGTTCTTGGTTTTATTGTTGTGTTTTATTGTTGTGTTTTCCTAAGCTCTTTGTTTCCTGCTTGTCTGTAAAATATCTAAACCTATAAGTTAATACTGCCTACATAACCAGCATCATGGGTGACTTGTAAGACCTGAAAGATTTAAGGGACAAAAAGACAACTTAAAAAAAAAATCTATATCCTAATTCTAAATCCTAGCTAAAAGACATCAGCATTTTTTTTATTGTATGCTTGAGCACAAACAACTCATTCAGTCCAAGGTTTTCCCTCATTTTATGCCTGTAGCAAAATCTCTTTTGTGAGTTTCAAATTATTTGTGTGACTGATGTTTTAGCTGCACATCTTGGCTCTGTTCTCCAAAATAGTCTGAACTGGCCAAGAACATTGTTTTAGGCCTTTGATGAAGAAAGCTGAGATGTGCACCTGCTTGCAGACAGCCCAGTGGAGGGCTAGCTAATGGAGACCGAGGAGAGCATCGTAAGTCGTACGAGGAAACACATGGATCCAAGTATACTTCCTTAGAGGATGGAGAGGGGTAAATGAATTCCACTTTCACGTACTTCAGAGGTGGAAATAATACACAAGTTAAGCATGTCTCAGTGAGGAGAACATTCTAGAACAAAAGGTGTCATGGTGTGAGGTGGATAGGTGGTAAACCTGGAGGTAACATAAGGAAATATTTCATCAAAAGAGGTGGTGAATGTATGGAACAGTCTCGAGGTGGTGGAGGTAGAAGTCTGTTTTTGGTGTTCATAAAAGTGTGAAATAAAACGCAGAGGATCCTTATTTGTGGGAAACTAAGGGTAAAGCTTGGGGGTAAAGTAGGATTCATGCTATAGCAGTTGAAGGAAAAATGGGCAGACTGGATGGGCTTTGCAGTAGTTATGTGCTGCCCTGTTCAGCGTTTCTTTTTAGGTATTAAAGTAGCAGGTTTGCACCAGAATGTGCATAGACCTCTGGTGCTTCAGTAATGAATCGAAGTGCATTGTCTCTATCTCCTGGTGTGTTCTAATAAGTGTTTTTATATGAATCAAAACTTTTCTTTTTTTTCATAAGGTATATGCAGCTTTATCCCACGGTGAACAATTTTAAATGGAATTGAGTACCCGCAATGGGTGATGAAATAAAAATTCCAGTGCAGTACAGCAAACAAACACCTCGTACATCCAAACCACCTGAAATACAGTGAAGCACAGGAGAGGCCTAATTTTAACCATTGTTTAAGGCCGTTTTAATGTATACTCAGAAAAATGAGGGTGGTTATTTTCAGTTTTATACTAGCCTCAAACTCATTTGCTGACACAAACTTGAGTAAAGAGCGTATTTATATATGCATTGGTTCTTTCAAAAGTCCATAAAAAAGGTGTAACTGATTTAGCAGCTGCTGGTATCGCATGTAAACCCCATTCCTAAAGATTTTGGTACAAACATCAATACAGTTTGCCAGTGGCACCCGAACTTGTGTAAATTTCATAAACAATGCGCTCTTCCAGTCTGTACTGCTTTAATTCTTCCATTTTGGGTAGATGAGAATATAAATTCCAATACTCACCCCAACACCCCGCCCGTACCTTATTTGTGAACTTTCAATTCAACCCTTTTCCTATCGCTGTCCTCCATATCTGTCCCAAGCATGCCCAGAATCCGTTAAAGTACTGGTTCCATCATTTCCGGCCTTGCCATCTTCCTCTGATTCCTGCAAGATCATACTAAGTCCAGCTCCCAGGTTCCCTTCCGTGTCTCATTACAGAGTGTGGTTTTTTTTTTTGTTTGCTTGTTTTTTTAATAATCCACACTGCCACCAAAACTAGCAAAGCCATTGTTCAAAATATCGGGCTTCCCCAGGTTCTTTAACGTTTTTTTGGTTGTAACCATAATCCACTCTGTGCAGGTTACCCAATGCTTTCCTGAAACCATAGGCTGCCAGTCTGTGCAGGTTACCCCCTGAGTAATCCATGGCCTGTACTGCCCCTAAGTCAGGCTTCTATTAGGCCCTCACTTTTTTGCAAGCAAGGGTCCTCTTTGTTCATTCCATTCTAGGTATCTGCCACTCCTTGCTGAAAACAATATTTCCTGAATTTTAGTTTGGTTTTTTTTTTTTGTCCTTGATTACCCACAAAATCAATCACCATGTCCATGCTATTTTCATTGAAAATCAGTTAATTTTTACAACAGTTAAATAATTAGACTTAAAAGCTAAAATATAAGCCAAAAGCATTCATAAGTTCCTGAGTCCACTCATCTTTGAGCTTCATATCATGACTCCTTAGTTCTACAACACCCTTTCTACTGAAAAAGGTTTACTGTTTGTGCATTATGAATATCTTTTAGAAAGTTAAATGTTTCTTTCATGTTCCCCTATCCTTTCCTGGGTGTGTATGTCTCACCTTTATATAGTTTTTGTTGCAGACCTCGTATCACTTTTGGTTTTCTTTCTTGCCTGTCTCTGTCCTTTTGGAAGATTTCAGGGGCCATGATCACTTCCTTTTTTTCAGCTAGCTATGCCTCTCCCTATGCACCTCAGAATACCACTAGCTCTGGCTACCTTCTTATAATATTTCACCTTGAGATCATCAGACACTATGGTCCTGAATTCTCTTCTCTCCTGGTCTGTGCACATCAGTTTCTCATCCGCCGTTAATGGAAGGCACCCCAGCACAGATGTGTGGGTGCTGGGAATAATTGGGTACCCGCTGCATCCATACTGCCCCCCCCCACCAGGGCTTGGGCCTACCTGATGTGTGTGGATGGCGCCGCCAGCATCCGGCCTTCACGAGTGGGTGCTCCTCTCTGTTGCGCCAGGCACTGCTGATGACGATGCTCCACCCAGTCAGTCGGGCGTCGGGTGCGATGACGTCTTCAGAATGCACCCCGATGCTGGGCCACGGGATTGGCCAGGAGAGCGACGTGGTTGGTGACATCGGCAAGGGGGAGGGACTGGCAGGATACTCAAAACCCGCCGGCTCCCCTTTGTTCGGCCTTTTCACCACCCACTGTGCGATTCTTGCCTGTCTGTCTTCGTTGTCCGATCGCCGCTTTTTATTTTATTCTGGCTCTGCCTTTCTTCGGGCTGTCAGGAGCTCCCCTGGCTCTTTGCCACTAGCAGGCAGGGAGCAGAAATCCCCGAAGCAGCGGGCTGCTTCACACTCATGGCTATGAGCCGCTTTGTTTTAAATGTGGCTGCTGGCAGCAGGAGGCTGCTTCTTCCTTCACAGCCCCCAAATAACATTTTTAAAAGCATTGGGTCACTCCCTTAGCATTGCGGCCATCAGCTGCTTTCTAATTTAGTGCTGCCTGGTGCTGCTGGCTGCAGGAGTCATGCTGCTTCCTCTATCCATGGCTGGACTATGCCTGGCTGCATTCTGTCCGTCCTGTTTTGGCAGCGTTTGTTTTGGGTGGTTCGTGACTGGTGCGGGGTGAACGGTGATGGCGGGTCGGTAGCCCGGGGGTGCGGAAGAAATTGCCCTGCGGGAAGGGAAGCGCTCATCAGGTTTCCTCACATGCATGACACCACCCCTGCGGGGGACTCTAAATGAGCTCGAGCTCCCTGCACCCTCTGCCCTGTGTGTACTGATCGTGGTCTGCCACAAGAGAGGGCGCAGAGGGAGACACACCTGGCAATGGAAGCGTGGGTGGCAGCAGACTCTCTGCTGGGATCTGGGGGAGGACGCCGGCCCCTTTACAGGGTCAGTCCAGTGGAGCTGGGAGGCCCTTCTCCTCATAGTAGGGCCTTGTAGTCAGTGCGCCCACGTTAGGCGACGCGTAGTGGCTGTGTGCTCTTCTGTGCACATAGGTGGTGTTGTGCAATTAAGTTTACCGTGCGCTTCGGTTTGACTGCTTAGGTAATTGCCAGGTGAGTGCGTTTGTGTTGGATGCATAATTTGGCGCCTGGGTGGGCAGCCTACAGGAAAAAAAGGCTGGTCGCACACCTTTGGCCACCATTCATTGTGTTTTCAGCCATATTGGCATCTGTGCTTAAGAAGCCTAAGTGTTTCCTCTATGCACAGTTTTTTTCCTTTCCAAGCATCTTGGACAGGAGTGCCTGCCGACATGGCGAGCATGAATGCCTGCCAATTTGTGCCAGCACTGTTTGGAGGCTCAGGACAAATTGGCCTCTTCTGATTTCTCGGCCAGATGCAGTCTGGGTGAAGATGAACCAGGCGGGGCGCCTAGCTTTGAAACTCCCCTAACTGGTGCCTCAGCTGGGGATGCTAGCTCAGTGAGTACACCTCAGGTGCATCCCAGTCTGGATGCTTCTACTTCCATGGGTAGGATTTCTAGGGGTGGAAATCTGTTCTTCAGGTGAAGTCCTCTATTTTGCCTTATGCTCCTAGAGCAGTGTCTCAGGTGGAAACCTTGCCTGGATATTTTGGGGACAGAAGGACTCTGGTGGCTAATGTTCTTAGGGGCATTACAGCTGTGTACAGTCCATCCTTCTGGCATAAGGTGGTCTCTGACTATTATTTGAATCCGTCCCTTTTTCTTGCTGTCCCTGGCTATGGTCAGGGACGCGGAGGAGTTATTGCCTCCTGCATCCCTTGGGAGTTGAGAGGCTTGTCGTGTGGTAACGGGAGGTTTCGGAACCTTAAGAACATAAGAAAATGCCATACTGGGTCAGACCAAGGGTCCATCAAGCCCAGCATCCTGTTTCCAACAGTGGCCAATCCAGGCCATAAGAACCTGGCAATTACCCAAAAACTAAGTCTATTCCATGTTACCATTGCTAATGGCAGTGGCTATTCTCTAAGTGAACTTAATAGCAGATAAGAACATAAGAAAATGCCATACTGGCATTTTCGGAAGATGGCTCGCCGGCTGTTGATCATAGTGGAAAGAGGTGGGCTACAATGGCTCGCTGGATTATGAGGGTGGTCCTGGCCGCATAGATGGGTTCTCTGGTGGGCTGGGAACACTGTAGGAATATATATCTATCTATATATATCTATATCTATATATTATATATATATATATATATATATATATATATATATATATATAAATTATATATCATGTCTCCTTGCTCCATCTGTGGGCGGTGTGGTGGGATCCACATGGAACAGGCTGACCCTGAGTTCACCCTTTCATGGTGTGCACTCAATGCCCAGGTTGGCAAGGCATCTGATGCAGGAGTTGTCACACAGCCTTCTCCTGGATGTGGTCAGCGGGGACTGGGGAGTGCATGGCAGAGGGGGTCATTAGCTGGGTGCATACACTTGCGCGAACGGCTTCGATAGCCGAGCAGGCAGTGAGCATGTGTGTGGTGAGTAAGCCAAGCACACGCAAGCCCTCAGCGGCTTTTTTTGTTGGAAATAGAACTGAGCCTGTGCCGTTTCCAATGGCAGATATATAGGCACTTCTGTAATCAGTGCCCAGCACCTTACCCAGAAAACATAATGTTCGTGAAAGAAGTAAAGAATGCGGCCGGGTGGTTGCCCTGATCCCGATGAGTTGGTGGGCAATGCTTCCTGGTCAGCAAGTTGCCTTAATGAGTTGGGGGGCCGAATAACTTGCTGGGCGGTTTCCCATGATGGTTTCTCTTATCCCCTGCACAGGTCAGTGCCATCCTTAATGTGGTCAATGCCCTTTCGGCGCACAGTCTGGCCAGCATTGTCAGGGAGAAACTCTGGAGAGAGGCTCAGCTAGGCCGGATTGCCGGCCACCTGTTGCTGAGCCCTGTTAGAGCATTTGACACTGTCCCCACTGGCAGTCATTTTGAGCAGTTTTCCAAAGCTCTGTTCCATTTCAGGGGGGTCTTTCTGTTGCAACAGATGTCAGCTAATATGAGGCTGGATCTCAAGCACCTGTTTTGAAACGTTCAGTGCCTTCACGCATTGAGCAACTGCAGAGGCATCTAGGCCGGTGGTGCTGGTTTGCTATATAGATGATTTCTTGTTCTAGGAAAGGGAGATACACCTGAATGGGTCAAGTTGTTTGACATGTCATGAGCTGCTGTCGAACCTCTGGCAGAGGATAAGTCTCAAGTGATCGAGCTTGATTCCACCACGGAAGGTCTGATATGTGACCACTACACACATACATTCATTCATTCATTCTCTCTCTCTCTCTCTCATCACTGTTAGGATGAAAGGAATACGATGAGTGAGGTAATCAAATTTGCAGATGATACAAAATTGTTCAGAGTAGTTAAATCACAAGCAGATTGTGATAAATTGCAGGAAGACCTTGTGAGACTGGAAAATTGGGCATCCAAATGGCAGATGAAATTTAATGTGGATAAGGGCAAGATGATGCATCTAGGGAAAAATAACCCATGCTATAGTTATTAGTTACACAATGTTAGGTTCCATATTAGGAGCTGCCACCCAAGAAAGAGATCACACATTGAAATTGTCGGTTCAGTGTGCTGTTGCAGTCAAAAAAGCAAACAGAATGTTGGGAATTATTAGAAAGGGAATGGTGAATAAAACGGAAAATGTCATAATGTCTCTGTATCGCTCCATGGTGAGACCACACCTTCAATACTGTGTACAATTATGGTCGCCACATCTCAAAAAAAAGATATAGTTGTGATGGAGAAGGTACAGAGAAGGGCAACCAAAATGATAAAGGGGATGGAACGGCTCCCCTATGACTAAAGAGGTTAGGACTGTTCAGCTTGGAGAAGAGACGGCTGAGGGGGGATATGACAGAGGTGTTTAAAATCATGCGAGGTCTAGAATGGGTAAATGTGAATTGGTTATTTACTCTTTCGGATAATAGGAGGACTAAGGGGCACTCCATGAAGTTAGCATGTGGCACATTTAAAAGTAATCAGAGAAAGTTCTTTTTCACTCAACGCACAATTAAACTCTAGAATTTGTTGCCAGGGGATGTGGTTATTGCAGTTAGGTTTAAAAAAGGATTGGATAAGTTCTTGGAGGAGAAGTCCATTACCTGCTATTAATTAAGTTGACTTAGAAAATAGCCACTGCTATTACTAGCAACGGTAACATGGAATAGACTTAGTTTTTGGGTACTTGTCAGGTTTTTATGGCCTGGATTGGGCACTGTTGGAAACAGGATGCTGGGCTTGATGGACCTGACCTAGTATGGCATGTTCTTATGTGGCCGACGCCACAAGCTGAGCCGATCAATGGGGAGGTGCCCTGAGTGGCTGTCGTCCTTTGGAACCGGATGGCACGCGAGATGCTGTGAAGATCACTCGCTCCATCCATATGGAACGACTACGTTCGTGGCTACAACAAGGTGGAAGCGTTCTTCATTGCAAATAGCTGGTCCAGTGATTGGGGTCCAAAGGATCTTTTTATTAGTTGCATGGTACACGCTAATCTGCAGGGATCATCCAGGATCATGGTACGTTCACACCTAGCTACTCTGGCATTCTTCTTGAAGCTGGAACTGGCCACGCAGAGCAGACCTCCACAGCCTACTGCCCAGGAGGGAAGAGTTAGGTCGGCCGTCATAGTTGGTGATTCGATTATTAGGAATGTAGATAGCTGGGTGGCTGGTGGGCGTGAGGATCGCCTGGTAACATGTCTACCTGGTGCAAAGTTGGCGGACCTCACGCGTCACCTAGATAGGATTTTAGACAGTGTTGGGGAGGAGCCGGCTGTCATGGTACATGTGGGCACCAACGACATAGGAAAATGTGGGAGGGAGGTTCTGGAAGCCAAATTTAGGCTCTTAGGTAGAAAGCTTAAATCCAGAACTCCAGGATAGCATTCTCTGAAATGCTCCCTGTTCCACGCGCAGGTCACCAGAGGCAGGCAGAGCTCCGGAGTCTCAATGCGTGGATTAGACGATGGTGCAAGGAAGAGGGAATTCAGTTTTGTTAGGAACTGGGGAGCCTTTTGGGGAAGGGGGAGTCTCTTCCGAAGGGATGGGCTCCACCTTAACCAGGGTGGAACCAGACTGCTGGCACTAACCTTTAAAAAGGAGATAAAGCAGCTTTTAAACTAGAACAAAGGGGAAAGCCGACGGTTGCTTAGCAGCACATGTTTCGGAGAGAGGTATTTTCAAAGGATACTAATGATGCATTAGAATTAGGGCATCCTGACAGTGAGGTTCCAATAATCCCAAGTGCCTGTAACTAAAAACTCACCTGAGCTAAAAAATTCTAACTTATCCCTATCAATTAAAAAGCAGAATGAAAATAACAAACAAAAACCAAACTTTGAAATGTTTGTATGCTAATGTCAGAAGTCTAAGTAGTAAGATGGGAGAATTAGAATGTATAGCAGTGAAATACTTAATTGGCATCTCAGAGACATGGTGGAAGGAGGACAACCAATGGGACAGTGCTATACTGGGGTACAAATTATATCGCAAAGACAGAGAGGAGCACCCGGGAGGCAGTGTGGCGCTTTATGTTCGGGATGGCAGAGTCCAACAGGATAAACATCCTGCATGAGACTAAATGCACAATTGAATCTTTATGGGTAGAAATCCCTTGTGTGTCGGGGAAGACTATAGTGATAGGCGTATACTACCGCCCACCTGGTCAAGATGGTGAGACTTGACAGTGAAATGCTAAGAGAAATTAGGGAAGCTAACCAAATTGGTAGTGCGGTAATAATGGGAGACTTCAATTACCCCAATATTGACTGGGTAAATGTATCATTGGGACACGCTAGAGAGAGAAAGTTCCTGGATGGAATAAATGATAGCTTTATGGAGCAATTGGTTCAGGAACAGATGAGAGAGGGAGCAATTTTAGATCTAATTCTCAGTGGAGCACAGGATTTGGTGAGAGAGGTAACGGTGGTGGGGCCACTTGGCAGTAGTGATCATAATATGATCAAATTTGAATTAATGACAGGAAGGGAGACAGTAAGCAAATCCACGGCTCTCGTAAAGCTACAAGTAAAAAGTGTGCAAGTGGCGTGGTCATTGTTAAAAAAAAAAAAAAAAAAAAAAAAAAAAACCATCCTAGAAGCACAGTCCAGATGTATTCCACACATTAAGAAAGGTGGAAAGAAGGCAACATGGTTACTGGCATGGTTAAAAGGGGAGGTGAAAGAAGCTATTTTAGCCAAAAGATCTTCATTCAAAAATTGGAAGAAGGATCCAACAGAAGAAAATAGGATAATGCATAAACGTTGGCAAGTTAAATGTAAGACATTGATAAGACAGGCTAAGAGAGAATTTGAAAAGAAGTTGGCCGTAGAGGCAAAAACTCACAGTAAAAACTTCTTAAAATATATCCGAAGCAGAAAGCCTGTGAGGGAGTCAGTTGGACTGATAGATGATCGAGGAGTTAAAGGGGCACTTAGAGAAGATCAGGCCATCGCGGAAAGATTAAATGATTTCTTTTCTTCGGTGTTTATTGAAGAGGATGTTGGGGAGGTACCCGTACCGGGGGTGGTTTTCCTGGGTAATGATTCAGATGGAATGAACCAAATCACAGTGAACCTAGAAGATAAGGGTAGACCTTATTGACAAACTGAAGAGTAGTAAATCACCTGGACCGGATGGTATACACTTCAGAGTTCTGAAGGAATTAAAAAATGAAATTTCAGACCTATTAGTAAAAATTTGTAACCTATCATTAAAATCGTCCATTGTACCTGAAGACTGGAGGATAGCTAATGTAACCCCAATATTTAAAAAGGGCTCCAGGGGCGATCCGGGAAACTACGGACCGGTTAGCCTGACTTCAATGCCAGGAAAAATAGTGGAAAGTGTTCTAAATATCAAAATCAAGAACATATAGAAAGACATGGTTTAATGGAACAAAGTCATCATGGCTTCACCCAAGGCAAGTCTTGCTTCACAAATCTGCTTCACTTTTTTGAAGGAGTTAATAAACATATGGATAAAGGTGAACTGGTAGATGTAGTGTACTTGGATTTTCAGAAGGCATTTGACAAAGTTCCTCATGAGAGGCTTCAAGGAAAGGTAAAAAGTCATGGGATAAGTGGAAATGTCCTTTCGAGGTTTACAAACTGGCTAAAAGAGAGAGAGTAGGATTAAATGGACAATTTTCTCAGTGGAAGGGAGTGGGCAGTGGAGTGCCTCAGGGATCTGTATTGGGACCCTTACTTTTCAATATATTTATAAATGATCTAGAAAGAAATATGAGTGAGTTAATCATATTTGCAGATGACACAAAATTGTTCAGAGTAGTTAAATTTAAAGCAGATTGTGATAAATTGCAGGAAGACCTTGTGAGACTGGAAAATTGGGCATCCAAATGGTAGATGAAATTTAATGTGGATAAGTGCAAGGCGATGCATATAGGGAAAAATAACCCATACTATAGTTACACAATGTTAGGTTCCATATTAGGTGCTACAACCCAAGAAAGAGATCTAGGCGTCATAGAGGATAACACATTGAAATTGTCAGTTCAGTGTGCTGCGGCAGTCAAAAAAGCAAACAGAATGTTGGGCATTATTAGAAAGGGAATGGTGAATAAAACGGAAAATGTCATAATGCCTCTGTAACGCTCCATGGTGAGACCGCACCTTGAATACTGTGTACAATTCTGGTTGCCGCATCTCAAAAAAGATATAATTGCGATGGAGAAGGTACAGAGAAGGGCTACCAAAATAAGGGGAATGGAACAGCTCCCCTATGAGGAAAGACTAAAGAGGTTAGGACTTTTCAGCTTTCAGAAGAGACAGCTGAGGAGGGATATGATGGAGGTGTTAAAAATCATGAGAGGTCTAGAATGGGTAGATGTGAATCGGTTATTTACTCTTTCGGATAATAGACTAGGGGGCACTCCATGAAGTTAGCATGTGGCACATTTAAAACTAATCGGAGAAAGTTCTTTTTCACTAAACGCACAATTAAACTCTGGAATTTGTTGCCAGAGGATGTGGTTAGTGCAATTAGTATAGATGTGTTTAAAAAAGAATTGGATAAGTTCTTGGAGGAGAAGTCCATTACCTGCTATTAATTGAGTTGACTTAGAAAATAGCCACTGCTATTACTAGCAACAGTAACATGGAATAGTTTTTGGGCACTTACCAGGTTCTTATGGCCTGGATTGGCCACTGTTGGAAACAGGATGCTTGGCTTGATGGACCCTTGGTCTGACCCAGTATGGCATGTTCTTATGTCAAGGGGGTGTTACGGGGCCTGCCCAGGGATCCTTTGCCATGTCACGACACACGGAGACCACTGACTCATGACCTCTGGTTACTGCCT